>NC_080379.1:102297126-102606343 GCF_014773155.1 Arachis stenosperma | reverse complement strand
TCTTTTTGGTTCTTCGTCTTGCAAGTGGGAGCCAGAGTTCCATGTGGTCTAACATAAGAATTTCCAGTCGAAGTAGAGCATCGAGTGTTCCACAGTAGTGTGGGTGTGGCTGCTGCCCTGTTCTTCGGTGGTCCACAACAGAGGCTAATTCTAACAAGCCATTTTTTGGGTATCCTAACTACAATGTTAATGGAAAGAGGTCGTGTGGTTTGTTTGTCTGGGCTAACATTGGAGAAGAAGACGTCAGTGGAAGGGTAATTTCTATCGAGAATGGTGACTAAGTGAGGGTGAATTTTGCTTGGAGAATTGGAAAGGTAGAAGCTGAAGTTAGAACAAAAAAATTGTACATTTTATTTTTTGCTCTGTTTAAAATGTTTGTTGCTGGTTTCATGTTTGTAGTTAAAGTTTTAGGATGATTTTGTTTTACTGTTGTTCTGGGGGTTACCTGAAACAGGGAGGTCGATCTCGGATGGGATCTTCTAGCCTGGTCGAGACTGCCGCGTCCGACTTGTTGGAGTAAGAGGTGTTGCTGATCCTCGTTCACCGGAGAGGGGTGGTACCTGCAAGAGACTCCGATGCTTAAGTCAGTACGGGCTTTAGGCAGGTTTTTCATGTAGAATTGGAGTATGAATTATACCTGGGTGCTCTAGTGTATTTATAGTAGTGTTAAATGACCTTCTGTTAAGAGAAGTTTGTTATCTTATCTTATCTTTTGTGGGTGAGATCCTTATCGTGTTGGTTAGCCGCCTTCTAGCGGACGGTGACTCTTTGTTTTGGGCCTCTTTGGGCCTTTCTTGGTTCTTGTCGGGATTTGTCCAAGCTCTTTGTGAGAGTTTGCTGCAACGGGCCGACCTTTGAAGAGGTCGGTCATTTGTCTTCGCCCAACCCAGACCTTACAGTTCGGTCCAGGGTATGAACAGTGCCCCTTCTTGAGCTTCGATCCTTCTCTGAGGTCGTGCTTTCAAGCTTCGACCACTTTTTGGGAAGTTATGCTCGAGCATCAGTTCAGTTGCGTTTGATTAGCTCCTTTCCGCGCGAGTCTGGCGTCGTTTTGCTTAAATGCGAAGCGTTTTTAGCTCCTTAAATGTGGCATTACTTTCGAGGACGTTAGTTCCTTGGGAGCACGCGAGCATTTTTAAAGCCTATTGATTGGGCTTTTTTTGTTTTGCCGTTTCTTTTTCTTTCTCTTTAAACTTTGTTTGAAATCAAAGAAGGGGTTTTTTACTCTTTCAGCTTCCTTTTTTCTTCCGTTTTCCTGCTTGAGAAAACCTTCTCGTCTGGCTTCCTTCGATTTTACCCCAAGCTTTTCTTCTTCTCTGGAGCTTTTGGGATGCGCCCTCGGATCGTTGGTGTTTTTGCTGTGCGTTTGTTGCTATCGTCCTGTTCTTCATCGCAAGTTGGTATTTCTTGTTTATGCCTTTCATATTTTCTGGTTGATTGATGGCTGTGATTTTCCTCTATTTGAACTTCTGGTGATATTGCATGTTTTTGTTTCTCTGAGGAAAGTTGAAATCTTTATCTTTGCCGCTTATTTGCGGAAATGTTGGCCCTGGGGTTTTTTTGTTTTCATTCGCGCTTTTTCCTTTTTGGTGAAGGGGCTAGGGTTTTGATTCCTCGTGTTCTTCTTTTTTTTTGTATCTGCTTTGTTGCCTCCAAAGGACGTTTATGGGTTTTGGTGATGATTTTCTTGTTTCTTGTGAACCTTGGGGCGCCCTTTCATTTGCTGTGTGCTTGCTTCGATTTTGTTGATTCTGTCCGAGTTATTTTGGTGGTGACATTCCTTTTATTTCCTTGCTGTAGGTGTAGTTTCTTATGTCTTCTCGTAAGAATATTGTCCAGATGTCTACAAAGGTCCCTGCTAGTATGGCTGACTGGTTAGATTCCATAGTCTTAATGTGCCTTACTATGGCTGACCCGGAGTTTTGTGAGAAGCTTAGGAGATTTCATAGGATTTATGAGCGTATGGAGGATGAGAAGAACTATGAGCTATTGTTGCCCGACCCCGAGGAGAGGGTTAGTTTCCCTCCCTTAAGTCGAGCGGAGCGTCCTTTCTTTTATGCTTATGACTATTTCTTTACCCAACTAGGTATTACCTTTCCTTTTACCACATTTGAGACCGAAGTTCTGTGGAACTGTAATGTGGACCCTTCGCAGCTTCATCCGAACTCTTGGGCTTTTATGAAGATTTTTTAGTTGTTGTGTCAAGAGCTAGGTGTCCGACCTACCCTTTCCCTTTTCCTTTATTTGTTTGTGCTGACCAAACCGGGGGTGGCCAAGAAGAAGGTTTCTTGGATCTCCTTCCGGGCTTCCCAGGGGAAGAAAGTTTTTTCCATGTTTGATGACTCTTTTCGGGACTTTAAAAACTTTTATTTTAAAGTCCGGGCTGTTGAGGGTGTTCGCCCTTTCTCCCTGGACAAAAATGATGAGCCAACCTTTTTGTTATGGTGGCAGAAAGACCCTGTAGTTCTTAAGTACCCGTGGGAGAGTCTAGATAAGGTAGAGAGGGCTTTTGTGGGTATCTTAGAGAAGCATTGTATGGAGCCTCCTCATCTAGACACGAAGAGGTTTTTAGGAGATCTTGCTCTCCTCCGTTCCGAGCTAAGTAGCGCCCAACATCTTTATAAGGCAGTCTTCTCTTGTTACTTTATTTGTTCATTGCATAACTGTTTCTGTGGTTCCTTTCTTCTTTTTCAGAGATGGTTGCTCATTCTGATTCGATGAAGGTCCTGTGGAAGACCAAGAAAAGGGTGGCTGCTCAAAACATTCAGAGCAAGACGTCGGGGGAGTGTTCCAGTCAGGTTCTTCCGAAGAAGCCAGAGTCCGACCCTCAGGGTCCGAGGAAGATCATCCCAACCCCTCGAGTTCGGACGGTTCCTATTAAGCCTCCCTTGGCGACTTCTGGTGTTGCCTCCTCCCCTACTTCATCTGGTCCTCCTCCCAAGAAGCTGAGGACTGCCTAGACTTATAATTTGGATGATAAAGACTTCGATAGTGTGGCTTTCGCTTCAGAACTTATTGCTCCTTATGGCAAGGTTCCTACGGATGACATGTTAATCCTTCAGCACCTTGACTTTATATTAAGCAATAGTATCCGGATGGCTAATCTCAGTGCTGCCTTGTCTCGGGTTGTTAAAGAGTCTCCTGTCCGTGCCACTAAGGCTTGTCTTGAAGAGGCTAAGGCCGATTATGATAGGGTGAAGGGTTTGAAGGACGAGTTGGAGGCCAAAAATGTTGGATTGGAGCTTATGGCAGAGAGGGAGAAGGCTAGGGCCACAGATGTGGAGGTGGCCGCTAATCTGGCTGAAGATATGGCCAAAAAGACTAGGGAGAGCTTTACTCGGACCTATGGCGAGCTGTTGGAGACCAAGGAGAGGCTTCAGTCCGCTTATGATGACTATGCCGAGTTCCAGGGCCATGTGGTGAATGGTATGACTGTTTTATATGAGAATCTGAAGGCCCAGGTCTGAGTTATTGCTCCCGATGCCAACCTCAGTCTGTTTAGCATGGATAATATTATGGAGGATGACAAGATTGTGCCTGCCCCTGATGATGATGAGGCTCTTCCTTCTGTGTCGACATTTAAGGCTTCTGCAGCTCCTTCTACTGAGGTGGTCCCTCCTGAGCCTGAGCCTGACGTGGAGATCTTGAATGGCCCAGACGAAGTTGTTGGAGCTACCCCGATCTTAGTTTTCCCCCCTTCTCCTAAAGATGCCGCCATCGGGGCGAAGCTGGATCCTTTATAGTTCTCTTTTTCATATCTCTTTTTATTATGTATTGACGTGGTTCGACCTGTGGACCTTTTGAACTTTTGATTTTGTAATACCTTTGGTGACTTTCCTGACATTTCATAGTTTCTTCTTAGCAACTATTTTAATCAAAACACTTTCCTACTCTTTGGGTTGTTGTTGTGCAGCCCTTGAGTCTTTTTGTATCTGAAAATTTTTGTGTCTAACTGTTCAGGTGGTGTATACTTGGTTTTGAAGTACTTTTATTTATCTTCGTATGGTCTTATGCTTGGCGATGTGGTTTCTTTGTGAGCTCTTATGCCCTAGGGTGTAGATGTTCGGGACTCCCTGGTTCGATACCTTTCGAGGTAGTGTTCGCTTCATGGACTTCTACCTTTGCCCTTTGGACCACGCCTTTTCTTTGGTCGTGTTGGCAACCTTCTGTTTTGGCTACGTCGTCCTTACGGCTTGCCGTCCAGGCTTTTTAGTCGAGTTCCAATAACTTTTTAGGTAGTGTTCTCATGTGGAATCTTTTCTTTTTAGTTTATTTGGACAACTTTTCAGCCTTGTTCCGAGGTTGCGCTCTCGCTTTTTAAGTAACGTCCCTTTTTGGCCCTAGGTTTTTCAACCTTTTATCTAAGCGCTTCGGCCCTAGGTTTTTCAACCTTTTTGGCCTTTGTATGGTGTTGTTCGCTTTGTAGTGATCCTTTCATTGATTTGACTTCTCTGTCGGGCCTTCTTAAGTTATTTTTAGTAATCCCATTTTAGTCCGGTCTCGTCAGGCCGCTTTATATGGGTTACTTTTTATAACTTCTTGCATTAACTTGGGCTTTACTGCTTCACCTTGCCGACCTTTCCTGGTCGCACGATGAATTTTGCGTTTATTTTGAGCGTACATTAATGCTCCTTGGTAGGAAACATTTTAGGGAATTTTAAATTTTTATTCAAGTAGTAAAATGAAAAATATGAATAAGAGTATGTACATATAAGGGCTTACCCCACTTAGTCGGACAACTTTTAGGTCTTGGCCTGGTGCCTCTTTAAAAAATCCTTTAGGGGAAAAGGAGCGCGCCTTGGCCTGGGACCTTTTTTCTAGCTGTAGTACCTCCTTAGGTTACAGGCAATCAGGCATGCCATGACCTCGGGAGCTCCTGCCCTTGGAGGTCGGCCACCTTATACCTAGTACTTCTGTGACTCGGTATGGCCCTTTCCAGTTGGCTGCTAGCTTTCCTTCTCCTGACTGGCCTGATCTGATATCATTTCGGATTAGGATGAGGTCGTTGGTAGTGAAGCTTTGCGGGATTACTTTCCGGTTGTACCTTGAAGCCATTCGACACTTTAGTGCTTCCTCTCTAATCCGAACTTTTTCTCGGACCTCCAGAAGTAGGTCAAGCTCTTCCTTTTGTGCTTGGGAGTTGGTATCTTCATTGTAGAGGATCACCTTAGGGGATCTTTCTTCTACTTCTGCGGGAATCATTGCCTCCATTCCGTAAGCAAGTCGGAAAGGTGATTCCTTGATGGTGGAGTGTGGCGTTGTTCGGTATGCCCATAGGACTTGCGGGAGTTCTTCATCCCAGGCTCCTTTTGCATCTAGTAGTCTCTGTTTTAATCCGGCCAATATGGCTTTGTTGGCGGCTTTCGCCTGGCTGTTGGCTTGTGCGTGTTCCATGGAGGTGAACTGGTGCTTGATTTTTAGATCAGCTACCAAGTTCCTGAAGCCCGTGTCGGTGAACTGAGTGCCATTGTCCGTGGTTCTGAAGCATGGGACCTCAAACCTTGTGGCAATGTTTCTGTATAGGAACTTCCGACTTCTTTGGGCGGTAGCAGTGGCCAATGGCTTTGCCTCGATCCACTTTGTGAAGTAGTCTATTCCTACGATGAGGAACTTAACTTGCCCTGATCCCTGGGGGAATGGTCCGAAGAGGTCGAGCCCCCAGTTTGTGAACGGCCAGGGTGAAGTAATGCAGATGAGCTCTTCGGGTGGGGCAATATGAAAGTTGGCATGCTTCTGGCATAGGGGGCACATTTTGACGAACTCCGTTGCTTCCTTTTGTAAGGTCGGCCAGTAGAAGCCAGCTCGGAGTACCTTTTTGGAAAGAGCTCGCACCCCGAGGTGGTTGCCGCACATGCCACTGTGGACTTTTTCTAGGACTTCTTTTGTAGCGGAGGTCAGGACGCATTTCAAGAGGGGTGTTGAGATCCCTCTCCTGTATTGGACGTCGTGCACTATGGTGTAGTACTGTGCTTTTCGTATGAGCCTTTTTGCCTCTTTTTTATCTGTGGGGAGTGTTTCGGATCTGATGTAGTTGATTATGGGGGTCATCCATCCTTGGTCCTGGTCTGATATGCTTAGGACCTTCTCTTCTTCCGAGGTTGACAGGTTTGGTAGTGTTTCTTGGATGAGGCTTCTATTGTTGCCCCTTAGTTTGGTGCTGGCTACTTTCAAAAGTGCATCAGCTCGGGCGTTTTGTTCCCGAGGTATATGTTGGATCTCGTATCCTATGAATTTTTCGAGCTGCTCTCTGGTCCTGTCTAGATATTTTTTCATGGTAGGATCCTTTGCCTGGTAGCTTCCTTTTATTTGCGAGGTGAATACTTGTGAATCGCTGAAGATGGCAAGCCTTTGGGCTCCGACTTCCTTAGCCAGCTTCAAACCAGCTAGTAGGGCTTCATCCTCGGCTTCTGATAGGCAAAATTGTGATTCGTACTCTTTATTGTTGTATGGAATTAATTCCCCGATAATGGTTCCAAAAACTTGGTGCTCAATATCATGGTGTCTAAAATTTAATTCACAACTTCGCACAACTAACCAGTAAGTGCACTGGATCGTCCAAGTAATACCTTACGTGAGTAAGGGTCGATCCCACGGAGATTGTTGGTATGAAGCAAGCTATGGTCATCTTGTAAATCTCAGTCAGGCGGATAATAATTGGTTATGGGAAATATAAAGAGATACTTGCTTAAATAATAAAGGATAGAAATACTTATGCAAATTAATGGTGGGAATTTCAGATAAGCGTATGGAGATGCTTGTCCCTGTTGAATCTCTGCTTTCCTACTGCTTTCATCCAATCCTTCTTACTCCTTTCCATGGCAAGCTGTATGTAGGGCATCACCGTTGTCAATGGCTACATCCCATCCTCTCAGTGAAAATGGTCCAAATGCTCTGTCACAGCATGGCTAATCATCTGTCGGTTCTCAATCAGGTTGGAGTAGAATCCAGTGATTCTTTTGCGTCTGTCACTAACGCCCAGCCTTCAGAAGTTTGAAGCTCGTCACAGTCATTTAATCCCGGAATTCTACTCGGAATACCACAGACAAGGTTAGACTTTTCGGATTCCCATGAATGCCGCCATCAATTCTAGCTTATACCACAAAGATTCTGATCAAGGAATCCAAGAGATATGTGCTCGGTCTAAGGTAGAACGGAAGTGGTTGTCAGTCATGTGCATTCATAGGTGAGAATGATGATGAGTGTCACGGATCATCACATTCATCAAGTTGAAGTGCGACGAATATCTTAGAACAGGAATAAATTGAATTGGATAGAAAATAATAGTAATTGCATTGAAACTTGAGGTACAGCAGAGCTCCACACCTTTAATCTATGGTGTGTAGAAACTCCACCGTTGAAAATACATAAGTGAAAGGTCCAGGCATGGCCGAATGGCTAGCCCCCATGATCTGAGAACTAAACGTCCCCAGATTGAATTATACAATCAAAGGAAAACTATCCTATTTATACTAGACTAGCTACTAGGATTTACAAGAGTAAGTAATTGATGCATAAATCCACTTCCAGGGCCCACTTGGTGTATGTTTGGGCTGAGCTTGATCTATCCACGAGCTGAGGCTTCTTTTGGAGTTGAACGCCAAGTTGTAACGTGTTTTGGGCGTTCAACTCCAGTTCGTGACATGTTTCTGGCGTTTGACTCCAGACAGCAACATGGAACTGGCGTTGAGCGCCAGTTTACGTCATCTAATCACGAATAATGTATGGACTATTATATATTGCTAGAAAGCTCTGAATGTCTACTTTCCAACGCCATTGAGAGCGCGCCATTTGAAGTTCTGTAGCTCCAGAAAATCCATTTCGAGTGCAGGGAGGTCAGAATCCAACAGCATTAGCAGTCCTTTGTCAGCCTTGCTTTCAGAGTTTTGCTCAGGTCTCTCAATTTCAGCCAGAAATTACCTGAAATCACAGAAAAACACACAAAATCATAGGAAAGTCCAGAAATGTGAATTTAGCATAAAAACTAATGAAAATATCCCTAAAAGTAACTAGATCATACTAAAACTACCTAAAAACAATGCCAAAAAGCATATAAATTATCCGCTCATCAGCTTCGTTATTGGAAGTAGGAAACCCGAACTTTAAGGAGAGTTCGAGTTGGGTTCTCTGATCACTTTCTAGGATAATGCCCGCTCCACTTCCGGCTTTGTTTGATGAGCCGTCCATGTAGAGGTTCTAGTCAATGGGGGTTCCTGGGGTGTCAGTGTACTCTGCGACGAAGTCGGCCAGGTACTGAGACTTGATGGCTGTCCGAGCTTCGTACTTAAGGTCGAATTCGGACAACCTGACCACCCATTGTAGGATTCTTCCAGCTAAGTCAGTTTCTGCAGGATACCTTTTATGGGTTGGTTGGTTAGTATTCTGATGGTGTGGGCTTGAAAGTATAGTCGAAGTCATCGGGAAGTAAGTATGAGGGCGTAGGTGAATTTTTCTATCTTTTGATAGTTTGGTTCGGCTCCTTGCAAAGCCTTGCTGATAAAGTAGATGGGTTATTGTCCGTTCTCGTCTTCTCTGACTAGGGCTGAGGCTATTGTCCGACTTTTCACAGGGAGGTATATGTTCAGTTCTTCTCCTCGTCGAGGTCGAGTTAGGATAGATGGTTGCCCCATAAATGTCTTGAAATGCTTGTTCACATTCTGGGGTCCATTCAAACCTCTTTCCTTTCCTTAGTGTTGCGTAGAAAGGGAGAGATCTCAAGGCCGATCCAGCTAGGAACCTAGACATGGCCGCTAGTCTTCCGTTTAGCTGCTGTACCTCTTTAACACAGGTCGGGCTTTTCATGTTGAGTATGGCCTGGCATTTGTTTGGGTTTGCTTCAATCCCTCTCTGGGTGAGTGATGTAATGGCTTAGAGCGGGTTATAAATTTTTCTCAAATAGAATTGGCGTTGTAAGTATAGTTCCAAACCCAACAATTGACCAACATAAAAGTTTAAATCAAAGATGTAACAATCAACACAAAATTAACCGGGAGTTTTAAATCCCGGGTCGTTCTCCCTAGGAATTGCAATGAAATGTTCAATTATTGGCTATAGAGAAAGTGGGATTTTGATGGCAATTGGCAAGAAATTAAAATGCAAGGAAGTAAATAGACATGCAAGGAATTAAAAGTCAAAGCAAGGAAAATTCAAATGCAATAAACCTGTTGGCAAGTAATTGAGAGCTAAGGCAACTTATCCTAGCCGTTGACCACAAACACATGATGATTATGAAGAGTTAATCCTACTTAGTCACCCTTACATCGAAGATAAGTCAAATAGGCATAGCTAATTCCAATCCTTAAGTCCTAGTCAACTCTATTAATGGGAGACTTAGAGTTAGAGGAAACCAAATTAACTAACTACTCTAATGTATCAAACAAGAATGGACATCAATGACTCAAAGGTCACCAAAGTCATCAATTCCAAGCCAAAGAGTGAAAAAAAACTAAGTGAAAACTATGCCAAGCATTTTGTCAAACACTTGGTGTGCATGAAAATAAAATAATATTAAATTTGCATTAAAAATAAAATCTAATTACCAAAAGCAAGAAAATGATAGCAACAACTAAAAGAAGCATTAAATGATCATAAAACATAAATTGCATTAAATGAAAATTGAAATTAACAAGAGTATCCATAAACATAAAAATGACAAAAAATGAGAAATTAAGAAGAAGAACTAAGAGAACTAAGACAATAAAGCAAGGAAACATAAATGAAACTACACTAGAAAAAGAATTAAAAGCTAAAATTAAAGGAAAATTAACTAAGAAAACCATAATTCTAGAGAGAAGGGGGAGCTTCTCTCTTTAGAAAACTAACAAAAACATGTAAAAACCTAAACCTAAGTGCTTTCCCCTTCATCCTTCTTCAAGTTGGCTTGAAATAGCTTCAGAAATAAGTTAGACTGGGTTTTGGAAGCCCAAAAATCGCACCCAATGATTTGCAATTAATGACCTCACGTGCATGCAGTCGTGCGTACGCACGACCTACGGTGCGTACACATCCTTGCACGAAGTCACCGTTGTGCGTACGCACGCATCACGGTGCGTACGCACCTTTGCAGCAGCTTCCAAACTCCATTTCCTTCATGATTTCTCCCCTTTTGGATGCTCTTTCTTCACTTCTTCAACCTAAACTTGCCTTGAAAACCTGAAATCACTCGTCAATACCATCAAGGCACCAAATGGCATCAAAGTGAATAAAATTTAGCAATAAAAAGGCCTAAAGAGCATGTTTTCACTTTCAAGCATAAATTAGGAAGACATCATGAAACTATGCTATTTCAATGGATAAATGCAAGAAAGGTTGATGAAATCCACCCAAATAGAGCAAATAAATATCATAAAATGTGGATTCATCACATCCCCAAACTTAAACAATAGCATGTCCTCATGCTATACCAAAGGAAGACAAGATGGGGAAACAACATTTATTCAATGTAACTAACTATATGCAATCTACTTATATGCGTGTAACTATACTATCTAACTATCTATATGTATTTAATTAGTCCAAGTACATCAATTTCCAAGAAAGCATCCATACAAAATCAAGGGCTAAAGCAATTATAACCAAATGCTATTCACAATTGAATTGAGTCATATAAAAGAATTTAAGCAAACTTGCAAGATAAGCAATAATCATAGGTGAAAATATAGAATTGAGTGATTGAACCCTCACCGGATATGTGTATGCACTCTAATCACTCAAGTGTTTAGGGTCAATCCACTCAATTCTCCTATAATCATGCTTTCTAAAGTTTGTTCTTCATCTAACCAATCAACAAAAATTTAATGTACATATGCAAAAATTATGAGGTCTTTTTAAGGTTGTAATGGGGCTAAGGGTAAAGGTAAGGATATACATATGGCTAAGTGAGCTTGCATTTGAATCTTTAATTAACCTAAGTTCTCACCTAACACATACACAACCTATACAATTCTAATATCAATCTTAGCTACCCAAAATCTCACTTTTACATATACACACACTCATGCATCAAATTCAATTCATCACATATGCATTAATTATTATTGAATTTCACATTGGGGTAATTTTGTCCCCTTTTCATTATTTCTTTTTTTTTTTCTTTTTTTTGAACATAATATATATATACCAACACATCAATGCATATGGTTTCTATAATATTACATGAGTATGCACCCCAAATTTTCAAGTTTTTTCAACAAGAATTAAAACACACATTTTCATCAACCAATGTTTTCCATCTTTTCCCACACTTAGTTGATACACACACTCACTATCTCAAGCTAACCAAAGATTCAAATAGGACAATTAATTATTTTTCGCTTAAAGGTAGTGATGTGGTAATATAAAAAACAAAAGGGGATTATAAAGGCTCAAAGTGGCAAACAAAGGTAAATGAAATGGTAGGCTATTTGGGTTAAGTGATCTATAATGAAGTGATGGCCTCAATCACATAATTGCGTAAAAATACATTAAACAATAGATATATAGAATTAAACAAACCAAAGATTGCAATCATAAAGAAGAGCAACACACAAGAATGAAATAAGTGGTCCAATGATGTAACCACACAATAAGGCTAAAAAACTCACAAGTTATTTGCTCTTTAACTCAAAAATCATATTCCACAATGTAAAAATCATGCAAGTTTCAAAGAATTTCAACTCAATTCAATTCGAATTTTCAATGCCCTATATAAAGAGTAAGTTTCTTGGAAATTTCACTAAATTGACTAACATTTATTCTATATATGTATACAGTGTGATTAGATGAAAAAGGTCAAAAATTCTAAGTTTAATTCCTACTTTCAATCAAACCAAAATAGCAAATGCATAGAAAATCAAACTAGGTGCAATCCTCACATCATCCAAATCACAATCATAACTAAAAGCTAACAAGAAAATCTAAAAACATGCATCGCTACAATATAATACTAGGTTATGTACAAACAAAATTAAAAAGTGCAATAAGCTAAGTAAAAAGTAATAGCTACGTAAAAACTTTCAAAATGATGAAATATGTACAAAACAACAAAAAAAGCATAATAAGAAACTAAACTAAAAGTGTTCGGAAATGAAATTTTTAACCTGAAATGTGCTGTTGAAGTTGGACAACCTCCCCACACTTAAGATGTAGCACCGTCCTCGGTGCTAACGACCCTGCGGAGTGGAAGGAGTCGTCACTTCGTCACCTCCACCTTCAGCTGGTGGGTTAGGCAATAGAATGGCTGCAAGAGTGATGGTGGTGCTGAAAAGAAAAGAGCTAAGTCACAAAACAGTATATGAAGTGAATAGATAATAAAAATTTGAATGGAAGCATACATGAGAATCAAATTAAATCAAACACAAAAAACTTCCAATTAAATTTAGGACATGAGGAAAGCTAACTTTCTTGTTTATCAAAGGTAAAGAGAAGAAAGGAGCATTGTTGCTATGCACAAAGAGAAAGAAAACAGTTAAAAGTTAAAAGTTAATGTTAGTTGAAAAATAAAAAAGAAAGTTAAAAGTTAAAAGTTATGTTAGTAAAAAGAAAAACGGTTAATTGAAAAAGAAAAGAAAAGTTAAAAGTTAGTTGAAGAAAATAAAACAAAGGTTACAAGTTATGTAAAAAGAGGGGAAAAGTTAGTAAAAGAAATGGAAGGAAAATCAAAAGTTAGGTACATAGTCACAAGTTCCTTAATTCCAAAATGTAAAAAAGATGTCAAAACAAGTAAGTTTCTATTCACTTTCCAAAAGTTCAAGATGCCAAAACAAGTGATTTGCATATACATGTAGAGCACATAATCAAGGAGTAGGAGTATATAAAGTAAAGATGCTATAATTAAAGAAGAAATTGAGAGTACTTACAATTAAAGAAGCAAAATCCAAGATCAAACTTGCTATAAAATGCTACAATTAAAACCCTAATTAAAAATCCTAAGAGAGCATTCTACTATCTACACTACTCCTACTCCTACTATTATTGAAAAAATGTAAAATGTGGCCCTCTAAGCTAATGCCTTCATATGTGTTGATATCCCCTTCATATAGCACTTCAATTCAACCTTCAAGCCTTCCAAAATGGGCCAAAAGCCCTCAGAAATCGCGCATCACATGTTTCATTAATGAAATCACATGTTGGGTCCTGTGCATACGCACAAATACTTGGCTGAATGTTCTTCCGTGCGTACGCACAGGTAGTTGTGCATACGCACACATGCTAATTTCTTCTTGTGCGCATGCATGCTTGCTTGTGCGTACGCACACTTGTCTGTATGTGCTTTTCCTTGTTTTCTTCAAGTGTTCTCCCTTGTACATGCTTTCTTCCACTTTTGGCTATCCATTCTTGCCTCTATGACCTGAAATTACTCAACAAATATGTCATGGCACCAAATGGAATAAAAGTGGAATTAAATTGCTCATTTCAAGCATAAAATTGCATGTTTTCATATTTAAGTCCAATTTAGGGGCAAAACATAAAAGTATATATTTTGGTACCTAAGTATGAGTTTATGTGATGAAATCCATCCAAATCAAGCTAAAATATATCAGAAAATATGGACTCATCAATTTTCCCACACTTAAACAATAGCATGTCCTCATGCTAAACTAACAAGGAAAATAATGAAAGGGGTAATCAACTTATTAAATGCAACTATCTATATGTATGCAAGTATGTATGTATATATATATATATATATATATATATATATATATATATATATATATATATATATATATATATATATATATATATATATCCTATTGATTTGGTAAAAACAAACATTCAAATTTCCAAGCAAGTGTATAGACATATAGGGCTAAGCAAAGAAATAATTCAATGCAACTAAAATCTAGAGAATTGATTCAACTCATCAAAATGAAGCAACTTGCAAGAATTCATGATTAGAAGTATGGAAACATAGAATTGAGTAATTGAACCCTCACTAGGTGTGTATTGATGACAAGTCATCATATACCCATTTTTCAAGCTAATTTTACTTGTTTTGTTAGTCTTTATGCACTTTCTTGCATCCTAAGTAATTGATTTGGAGTGAAAATGCATAACTTCTTTAAATCAAACAACCACCATGAAATTAATGTTAACTCATAAGGTTTAAGCTAAATTTAATTGATTTTTGATTGATTTATAAGCCTTGTGAATTTAGTGATACTTGGAGTGGTTGTTTTGGTTTATTGTAGGTGAAGAAAAGAAGAAAAGAGAAAAGCGTGGCCTAAGAAAGTGTGGTCCAAGGAGAAGAAAATGTGGTTAAAGAGAGAAGAAGTGTGGCGCACAAAATGAGGAAGGCAAGCATTGCCCTCCACAAGGGCACACTGCCCTCTAGGAGGGCAACATAAAGGAACAAGGCTTGGAAGGCAGCTCTGCCCTGCCCACGACAAGGGCAGAGCACAAAATTGTGCCTTGGATCAAAGGAGATCAAAACATTGCCCTGCCCTCCTCAAGGGCAGTATCGGGCTCACTAGAAGAATAAATCAAAGGAAAAAGATCACCTAAGCTTGCTACAAGAATCGAACACGGCACCATGAGGAAGCAAGGATTTAAGCCTCACTTTGGTACCAAGAGAACCAAGGAAAATAGGTAGCGTGTGTGTCATCCAAGTTTCGAATACGGGGCTTCAAGTTGGAAACATTGCCCTGCCCTCCGCGAGGGCAGGGCAGCATTTTGTTGTGGCACACAGGCGCACCAACCTGGCGCACCAACCTGGCGCACCAAGGGCATCATTCGGCAGCATCAGCAGCGCACCAAGGCACCAATCTGGCGCACCAAACTTTTCTGCCCTGCCCTCCGCGAGGGCAGGGCAGCATCCTGCAGCGCACACCAACGCATCACGCCCGCACCACAGCCGCACGCACCAAATCCTGCCCTGCCCTCCACAAGGGCAGGGCAGCCTCCTGGAAGCAATCCTTCATGGGCTAAAATTGGATTAAAAATCCAATAAAATTCATTTCTTCACCAAATCAAAAGCCCATCCAAATCTCAAGATCCAAGAATAGAAAGTGTATAAATAGGAGCTAGTTTGATGTAATTAGGACTTTTACTTTGACCTTTGGCTCTACTTTTGAACTTTGAATTTCCTTTGAACCTTGACTTTTATTTTGAGCTTTGGAACTTCTCTTGGTGACTTCACTGAGATTTCAGAGAATTGGGGAGGAGAATTGATCTCTCTTCTTCCTCATTCTTGCTTGGGCACTTTTACTTTCCTTGTTTTGAGTTTTGGGTGTGAAGAATTGAGGAAATTCTGTCTCAATCTCCATTCAAAATCTCTTTGATTTCATTTCTGCATAATTGAATTCAAACACATTTCCTTTACTGCTTCTTCTTCTATTTCTTGTTAATTGCTTTGTGACCTTGGATCTGGGAAGGCAATTGAGATCTAGGCTTAGCTACCTAGTCTCTGGAGTCCTGAGGTCCCAATTTACTCTTGGTTCTTCTGTGAACCTTTGCTGCATTTAATTTCCTTCTGTTTGAATTCTAATTGCTTCTAATTCAATTTCTGTTCTATTGATTGCTGAAATTAAATTTCTCTTGCTTAAATTCTGAAATCCCTGTCCTCAAATCCCTTTTACATTCAAGCAATTTATATTCCTTGCAATTTAAGTTACTGCAATTTACATTTCTTGCACTTTAAGTTTCAGTCATTTACCTTTTTGTTCTTTAAGATTCAGTCCTTTTACTTTCAGTTTCTTTTAATTTCTGCAATTCTACCCTTCCCCCTTTACATTTACTGTTATTTACTTCCTGTTAAACACAAATCACTTAACCAATACTTGATTCGCTTGACTAAATCAACCACTAAACTAAAATTGCTCAATCCTTCAATCCTTGTGGGATCGACCTCACTCATGTGAGTTATTATTACTTGATGCGACCCGGTACACTTGCCGGTGAGTTTTGTGTCGGATCGTTTTCCGCACATCATGTATACACTCTCATCACTCAGTGTCTAAGGGTTAATTCACTCAAGTCTCCTCTAATCATGCTTTCAAGGATTTGCTTTTCATCTAACAATCAACAACATGTGATGCATGAATGCAATTATCTTGAGGACTTATTAGGGTTATAATGGGGTTAGAGTTAAGGTAGGATAAATATGGCCAAGTCGACTAAATCGAATTGAATCCTTGATTAGTTTAAGTATCCCACTCAACCTATATCAACCAAATTACAAAGTATGCAACCTAACTTCCCATTCCCTTTTTATACACATTCATGCATCTTTTTCATCCAAATCTACATATGCATTTCTTATTCATTTTTTCTTTTTCTTTGGGATGAATTTTGTCCCATCTTATTATTTTTTTCATTTCATTTTTTTTTCATGACAAATTCATATGGATAAAGCAAATTGATACATGAATGTGCATCCATTTTCCAAATTTTCAATGAATACCCAAAATAATTTTTTTTCTCTACCAAAGCTTTCCAAAATTCCCCCACACTTAAATGAAAAACACACCTTGACCTAAGCTAATCAAAGATATAAATCAAGGTAAATCATGATTTTTCGCTTAAGGTTGTGATGTGGTAATATTAAAAATAATGTGGTAAATAAGGCTCAAAAGGGGTTAACAACGGTAGATGCAAGGTTAGGTCCATACGAGTGAGTGAGTTTAATTCAAAAATAGCCTCAATCATGCTCAATGCATTCAAACATCAACTATTGGAAATAAAGAATCAAGCAAAAGCAAGATTACAATCATAGAAGGAGCATAGCACACAATGAACAAAATTAGTGGTTAAAATGTGTAACCACTTAATATAGATAAAAAACTCATAAGGTAATTTGTTCTATCTCTCTTCTATATTCCATAAAAATCATGCAAGCAAGTTTAAAAACAATTTTCCAAATCAATTCAATAGAACGCGCTAAAAACAAAATTCTTAAAAATCTTTGTTGTTTTTCACCAAAATTATTTTCTATATGTATATATGTTGTGATAGATGCAAAATTTTTCAAAATTTCTAGTTTCTTTCCTAATTCTTAACAACCAAAAATTAACATGAACAATTAGGATCAAAATTGAACTAGGTGCTTTACTATTCACAACATCCAATCACAACTTCTATCTATAAAATATATACCATGCAAAAGATGCAAAATGCAATAGATATAAACTATGAATAGTCTAAGATATATGTACTAGAAGAGAATGCAATGCAACAATAAAAAACACTCCAAATATCTACAAGAAACATAATAAAAGAAAACAAAAACAAAGTGCAAAGTATTCGGAAAAGAAAATTTACGCCCCAAAAATGACGAATCCTCCCCCACACTTAAGCGTTGTACGGGCCTCCGTGCACAAACACAATCTGGGGAGAATGTCTCTATGTTCTTCCAGCTTCAGCTGGTGGATGCGGGGGCTTGGATTGCATGGAATTTTCCAAGTTCAACGCATGCTCGACATCTCCATCCTCAATGTCCCATCCTCAAAAACAATGAATAAGGTATAATTAGAATCATAGGGCAAGTGGCACAAAAAAGGTAAAGGAAGGAGCAAATACATTGTATGCTTGGAGCAAAAAGAAAAGAAACAAGCATTTAACTGAGGATGTTTGCATAGTGGTGTGGTATGATGAAAATGAGCCGTGTGTATTCCAATTATGCGTGCAGTTAGAATACACACAACGGCCGGTTAAAATGGCATCCACACAATCAAAAAGTAAGCATAAGTTCCTCAATTAAATGACCTAAGATGCAAGCAATAGATGAGCATCAATTAAGAACAAGCAAACTTAGGCAACTACTACAAGAGTAAATTGAGTTTAGGAATTATTGGATATTAAAGTTGTGCAAGTGAAAGAGCAAAATTGATATAAAATAGCACAACAAACAATAACCAATGCAATGATGAAGAGAAACTACCTATTCATTCTTAAGAATAAGGCAATAATCACATGGGAAGGTGCTTGCTACAAAAAGTGACCAGTCTTGATAAGAATAAAGTCAAGTCAACTCAAACAAATGTAAAGCATTAACAAGGAGCAAATACCTTGTGATGTGATTATATTGACTTAAAAACTAGGATGAACAAGCAATTCCACTCAATTCACTAAATTCAATATGTACTTGTTAAAAATTGTACCAAATAAGAGACAAAAAGTCAATTTCTAAATCAATTTGGTGCTAGTAACTCAAGACAATGAACAAGTACATTATTGAAATTGCAATCCCAAAATAACATCATAATCATTCAAAAGTGCACAATTCTTAATTAGAATGCCAAACAAGGAAATAGTCTAACACATATGGTCACGATAACACATGCATTAAACAAAAAGTTAATTCAGGCATTATGTCAAACACATGGAGTACAGTGCACATATTCAACAAATTCAAGCCAAAATTCAAGCATCAACAACCCACAAATAAAAAATTGAACACTTGCAACTTAACAATAACTAATTAAGTAAAACTTTAGCTAGATTACCAAAGTTAAATAAAGCAAATAGAAATAAAGCAAGCAACTAAACATAACAAAGAAGATCAAAATAAGAAACTTGAAAAGTTAGAGGATAGAAAAGAAAAAGATAGGTAATAGTGGCACTTGTGTTAGCCACTGTGAGGCTCATGGCGACGGAGCTTCACCGGAGAAGAGAAGAAAGAAAGAAGAAAAAGAAAGAAGGAAGAAGAAATAAAAGAAATAGAGAGAGAGAGAGAGAGAGAGAGAGAGAGAGAGAGAGAGAGAGAGAGAGAGTAGTGATGGTGGCAGCTGTTCCGGTGGGGGCAGGGTCGCCGGAAGAAGGGCGCTGGGTTGGGGTAGGTGAGCAGCAGCAGCAAGAGAAGAGAGAGGAAGACTACTGGCTGAACAGGGCATCCTTTCTTATTAACGCCCAGAATGCGACCTGTGCGTATGCACCGCAACAAAAAATTTGGGGGTGTTCACACGCACAGGACGTGCGAGCGCTGCTGGCAGAGGGGGTGTTAAGATGTGTGCGTGCGCACGCACATAACACTCTTTTTTTTGAAAGCAAGTAAAATGACCATGTGTGCGTATGCACAGTGATGGGTGCACACGCACAGAGTGAAAATACGGTGGGGTCCGCGTGCATAGAGGGTGCGAGCGCTGTGAACAGAACGCGTGCAGGTAGGTGTGCATACGCATACTTGTTTGCACACACACAGATAGGGAAAAACTAGGGAAGGGTGCGTACGCACAAGGCTGTGCACACGCACAAAACTCTGTTTCTGCAACATTTTTAATGCCTTTAAGGTACCAACCATGATATCAATCAAAGGTTTTCAATCCCAAAACATATCATTCATCAAAAACAGATGATCAAACATAAAATTCAACTAAATTAACCATAGAATCTAATCAAACTAAGCTAATCAAAGAGGAAAAATTCAACAAACAAAAACTTACAAGAAAGAAGGGTTGAAAGGATATTACCATGGTGGGGGTGTCTCCCACCTAGCACTTTGGTTTTAAATCTTCAAGTTGGACTTTGGTTGGAGCTCACATCAAGGAGGCTTGTGCTTCCATCCATCTTTGAGTTGCCAACCATGCTTGCTCTTCAAAAATCCTCTGGGATCCCAAACGAAGTACATTAAGCTCTCAAGCAACCTCAAGGAAGAAATTGGGATCCAAAATTTTTGGTTGTAGAGATGTATGCCCGGATCCCACACTTTGATTTCTCTATCATCCTCTTGTTGACTTTCACTTGTACCCTTGGATGAACAACCTCCTAAACCACCTTTGAAGCACCCAACTAACTCCTTTGGTGACCAACACCCATTTCTTCATTGTTGAACACCACAAGAAGGATCTTAAGTTGACGATCCATTTCCAAGAGAGCAAAGTGGTGCGGGCCTATGAAGCTCATCGAGGAAATTGTTACCCACTCAATTTGTCTTTAGGGCAGAGTTATCCTATTAAGCTCTTGCACAATTGCTTCCACTTCTTGGGTGTCTACCTCTTCCCCACCACTCTTTTCTAGCTCTTCCCTATCTTTCTCAAACTCCAAGGGGAAGGCTTCCTCAAGATCATTGAGGGGGTTGACCAAGGTGGACAAAAAATTATTGATGATGCAATCCATTTCTTGATCAAACTCCCTCAACTCTCCATTTACCTCTTTCGGTTCACTAGTTCTACCTTCCTTCTCTTGTTGCAATTCTTGTCCTAGCTCTTCTTCTTTCCTTTGAGGCTCCATGTTTTCCTCCTCTCTACACTCTTTCGTTGCTCCTCCACATTCCTCAAGGGAAATGTCTTGATTGCTTGAGCGTAGTAAGGCTAAGCGGTTCACCACTTCGGCTGTGATAGCCATGAACTCCCCTTGCTTCCTTTGGAACCTTTCTTTCTCTTGAAAGAATGCTTGAAGGTCTATTTTTTCTTGGGGTAAGGGTTGTAAAATTTCACAATTTGGTGGAAGAGAAGGTTTAAAGGTTGGAAGAATGGTTATGTAGTTGGAAGGAGTGTAATATAAGTGAGGGTTTGGTATATAGGGAGGTGATGGTTCATATGGTTGGTAATAAGGTGTATAGACATTTTGATTCCATGGAGGTGTATGGTGTGGTGCTTGAAGGTTTGGTGGTTGAGGATTGTGTATGGGGTATCTTTCATATCCTTGGGTTTGATATTCGCATAGGGGAAGGTTTAGGGGAGGATTCGGCTTGTTGTAGTATAAGGAGTATTGCTCCTCCCTCCATTGATTCTCCCATTCCTTGATGCAATCCCAATTTGAATTCATCATACCCTACAAAATACTCACAACTAAGCTCCAAGCAACAAGGGTGATAACTCACAAATAAAGTAGAAAATAAGAACAAAAGACATTAATAAACAAGGAAAACAAGAACCTAAGTATTAGCAAAAACAACCAAATAACCACAAAGTAAGCTATTTATACTATTGACATATTTACAACAATCTAAGATATAACACTAATTGCATCCCCGGCATCGGCGCTAAAAACCTGATGTGATGGCTTAGAACGGATTAGGAATTTTTCTCAAATATAATTGGCGCTGCAAGTATAGTTCTAAACCCAAAAGGTTCTTTTCTTATGACTACCTTGGTTTCTCCAAAAGGTTCTTTTCTTTCTTTATCTTATTAGTTACGGTTGTCCGATTGATTTAACAAACTTGATTAGGTGCAATGAATAAATAGGGGGCGCCCCCAACTCCTTCTTGTTATGACTTTAAGTTCTTTTTTCCAGCTTCTATGTCTCTGGTCCCAATGCTTTCCTAACTAAATAGATATAGGATGCTAGCTCCGGTCGGGAATGTATTAGACTAAATCATAGTACTAGCTCGGGTTCTGACTTCACTGTATATATAAAAGGAAGGAAATAAGAATTGTTTGTAGCTTTCTAACCGCACTCTTAGTAGAAGGCCCGGCTTTATTAGTTAGGCTGTGATTCTTTAAGGCTTATGCCTATACTTCAAGACTTTACTTGCTTTCTGACTTTAGACTTCTAAGTACGGGCTTTGGTAACTACAACAATAGAAAGATATCTCTTCCTCTATCTCTAAAAGGGCTAACTAAATGGAATTACTTCTCCGGACTTGATTGCAAGAACGGAATCACCAGCTTATCAATATCTGGAACGAAAGAAGACTTCTTCCTTTCGCCTTCCTTACTAGACTACTTAGACGAGACGAAGGAAATACCTAACTTACCGGTGTAGATAGCTGACTGAGTAAACGAGATTGCTGCTTAGGCTTCTTCCGAGCCCGATGGTTCTTGCATAGCATAGCCTAAAGATCAGTTAGCTTCTAAAGGCCCTATCTGTATACTTCCAACATACGGCATTTAGCCTGTGAAAGCCAGATCTGAGACAGATTCATTCTTGACTGCTTACTTGACTTTTTTCATGCGAAGATAGGATCCCGCTGAGAAAGGATAAGATTCTATTCAATCTTTGCCTACCTTTGAAGAGGAACTAGGCCTTAGCCGATATGCCTTTTTCGCACTTCCACTTTGAATCTGTTATTGAATTCCCTGTACACCAAAGAAAGTAAGCATCAACTAGAGCGACTGGGGAAGCCTTCCTTCCCTTCAAGTCCAAGTTTTGCATTCGAGACCCTGGCATTACTATGTGCACCAACTCCATACTCCTCTTACATCCCTGTTATCATATTTAGTACGGGGCCTCGCAGCTAAGACTATCCCTCACCTCGTGCCTTCAAAGTAAACCGGAACTCACTCTCTCACTACGAAGGACTCCTTTCGAGCTCTTTTTGGACCCTTTCATTTAACTAAAAGTCTCGCAGACGATGAAAAGGAACTACTGGGCGCAGCGGATGATTGGAACAAAAGCCATTCTTTCACAACCGATTCTGGGCATTCTATAGAATGCAAAACCTGACTTCCTTTTTAAAGCTACTAAGTGAAGGGATTCCGATTCCTCATTTCGACAAAGAAGCTGTCGACTTAGTGCACACTGCGGCAGGAGGGGCTACGAAACGAAACCAATAAGCGTTCCTTTCATCCTCTTTCTCACGACAAGTGGAATCTGGCCTATTCAAGAAGCCAAAGTCTTTTCCGGGAAAGATCAGATATGGATTAGAATTCTCTTCCGAATCTACTAAGCCTCATCCACCCCTTCTCCCCTTAGTCGAATGATCGGAAAGACGAAACTGTGGAATAAAGCCCGGAAGGAGCGATGCTTCTTTGCCCAATAGATGCATTGATAAGCGGATAATTTATACGCTTTTTGGCATTGTTTTTAGTGTGTTTTGAGTATATTTTAGTTAGTTTTTATTACATTTTTATTAGTTTTTAGTTAAAATTCACTTTTTTGGGCTTTACTTTGAGTTTGTGTATTTTTCTGTGATTTCAGGTATTTTCTGGCTGAAATTGAGGGACCTGAGCAAAAATCTGATTTAGAGGCTGAAAAGGACTGCAGATGCTGTTGGATTCTGACCTCCCTGCACTCGAAGTGGATTTTCTGGAGCTACAGAAACCCAATTGGCGCGCTCTCAACGGCGTTGAAAAGTAGACATCCTGGTCTTTCCAGCAATGTATAATAGTCCATACTTTGCCCGAGATTTGATGGCCCAAACCGGCGTTGCAAATCAGCTTCAGAATTCCCGGCGTTTAACGCCGGAACTGGCACAAAAATTGGAGTTAAACGCCCAAACTGGCATAAAAGCTGGCGTTTAACTCCAGAAAAAGTCTCTACACATGGAAGCTTCAATGCTCAGCCCAAGCACACACCAAGTGGACCCCAAAAGTGGATTTTTACGTCATTTACTCATTTCTGTATACCCTAGGTTACTTGTTCACTATTAATAGGATCTTTTGACATTGTATCTGTACCAGATGACACTTTACACGTTTCTCATTGTATTTTCTACGGCATGAGTCTCTAAACCCCATGGTTGGGGGTGAGGAACTCTGCTGTGTCTTGATGGATTAATGCAATTACTACTGTTTTTCATTCAATCACGCTTGCTTCTATTCTAAGATATCTCTTGTTCCTAAACCTGATGAATGTGATGATTTGTGACACTCATCATCATTCTTACCTATGAACATGTGCCTGACAACCACCTCCGTTCTACCTTAGATTGAGTAGATATCTCTTGGATTCCTTAATCAGAATCTTCGTGGTATAAGCTAGAATTGATGGCGGCATTCAAGAGAATCCGGAAGGTCTAAACCTTGTCTGTGGTATTCTGAGTAGGATTCAAGGATTGAATGACTGTGACGAGCTTCAAACTCCTGAAGGCTGGGCGTTAGTGACAGACGCAAAAGAATCACTGGATTCTATTCCAACCTGATTGAGAACCGATAGATGATTAGCCGTGCTGTGACAGAGCGCGTTGAAGATTTTCATTGAGAGGATGGGAGGTAGCCATTGACAACGGTGAAACCCTACATACAGCTTGCCATGGAAGGAGTCTTGCGTGCATGAAGAAGAAGACAGTAGGAAAGCAGAGATTCAGAAGATAGAGCATCTCCAAAACCTCAACCTGTTCTCCATTACTGCAAAACAAGTACTTATTTCATGTTCTTTTACTTTTCACAATTAAACCTGATAATTATTGATATCCTGACTAAGAGTTATAAGATAACCATAGCTTGCTTCAAGCCGACAATCTCCGTGGGATCGACCCTTACTCACGTAAGGTATTACTTGGACGACCCAGTGCACTTGCTGGTTAGTTGTGCAGAATTGCAAAAGTGTGATTGCAATTTCGTGCACCAAGTTTTTGGCGCCGTTGCCGGGGATTGTTCGAGTTTGGACAACTGACGGTTTATCTTGTTGCTTAGATTAGGACTGTTTTATTTTTGTTGGTTTAGAGTCTTTTATTTGAGTTTAGTTTCATATTTTAAGTTTGGTGTCAATTGCATGCTTTTGTTTTCTTTTATTTTTCGAATTTGCATGTCCTTAGTCCTTTCTTGATCCTTAAAAATTCTAAGTTTGGTGTCTTCTTTGTGTTTTCCTTTAAGTTTTCGAAAATTTGTGTCCGATTTTCTAAAAATTTTAAGTTTGGTGTCATTTTGTTGTTTTCTCTTTCCTCATTTCAAAAATTAAATATTTTTCAAATAATTTTCAATCATATCTTTTCAATTGCTAATTCCAAAAATCTTTTTTTTAATTAACTAATTGATTTAGTTTTCAATTTGTTTTGATCTTATTTTTTTAGTTTTTGAAATTTTATTTTATTTTATTTTAAATTTTTCGGTCACCTTTAAAAAAAATTATATTACTTTACTTGTGAATCCATATCATATTCCCTTTCTCCATCATGGACCTAAGTGGAATTGAGGAGTCCAGAAGGACTTTGGGGTCATATGCTAACCCCATTACAGCGGCATATGGGAGTAGCATCTGTATACCTCCCATTAAAGCAAGCAGCTTTGAGCTAAATCCTCAACTCATTATCATGGTGCAGCAAAATTGCCAGTATTCCGGTCTTCCACAGGAAGAACCTACTGAGTTTCTGGCACAATTCTTACAAATTGCTGACACAGTACGTGATAAAGAGGTAGATCAGGATGTCTACAGATTATTACTGTTTCCATTTGCTGTAAAAGATCAAGCTAAGAGGTGGTTGAATAACCAACCCACAGCAAGCATAAAAACATGGAGACAGTTATCAGACAAATTCCTGAATCAATTTTACCCTCCAAAAAGGATGACACAGCTAGGGCTGGACATCCAAGGCTTTAAACAAGAGGATAATGAATCCCTTTATAATGCCTGGGAGAGGTATAGAAGTATGCTAAGAAAATGCCCCTCTGAAATGTTTTCAGAGTGGGTACAGTTAGACATCTTCTACTATGGGCTTACAGAAAAAGCTCAGATGTCTCTAGACCACTCAGCTGGTGGATCTATACATATGAGGAAGACGATTGAAGAGGCTCAAGAGCTTATAGATACTGTTGCTAGAAATCAACATTTGTACTCTAGTAATGAGTCCTCTACAAAAGAAGAAGTTATGGCAGTAGCCACTGATCCTAATCCTCAAGAACAGATGGCTGAGCTTAATCAGCAATTACACCTGATGACAAAACAGTTAGCAGAATTTAAAGAGATGCTCCAAGAAACTAAAATTGCTAACAAGAACATAGAGTCACAGTTGAATCAGGCAAAACAGCAGTTATCTAAACAGATAACAGAAGAATGCCAAGCAGTTCAACTGAGGAGTGGGAAGACATTGAATAACACTGCTCAAAGTAGCAAAAAGCCAATAAAGGAACAATTGACAGAGGATAACCAAATCACTGTCCAAAATCCCTCTGAGGACAGTAAGAGCCCAGAGAGGAATACTCTTGGTGTTCAAACGCCAGAAAGGGGGGAAAAGCTGGTGTTAAACGCCCATTCCCTGCCCAGTTCTGGCGTTCAAACGCCAGAAAAGGGGGAAAAGTTGGCGTTAAACGCCCATTCTTCACCCAATCCTGGCGTTCAAACGCCAAAGGGGAATCAGACACCTGAGAGTGCTGGTAGTAACCCCTCTAAAAAGGCTTCTCCAACCACCTCTGTAAAGAATAAACCTGCAGCAACTAAGGTTGAAGAATATAAAGCCAAGATGCCTTATCCTCAGAAACTCTGCCAAGTGGAACAGGATAAGCAATTTGCTCGCTTTGCAGACTATCTAAGGACTCTTGAAATAAAGATTCCGTTTGCAGAGGCACTTGAGCAAATACCTTCTTATGCTAAGTTCATGAAAGAGATCTTAAGTCATAAGAAGGATTGGAGAGAAACTGAAAAAGTGTTTCTCACTGAAGAATACAGTGCAGTCATTCTGAAAAGCTTACCAGAAAAGCTTCAAGATCCAGGAAGCTTTATGATACCATGCACATTAGAAGGTGCTTGCACCAAGATAGCCCTGTGTGACCTTGGAGCAAGTATCAATCTAATACCTGCATCCACTATCAGAAAGCTTGGGTTGACTGAAAAAGTCAAAGCAACCCAGATATGTCTCCAACTTGCTGATGGCTCCATTAAATATCCATCAGGCATAATTGAGGACATGATTGTCAAGGTTGGGCCATTCGCCTTTCCAACTGACTTTGTAGTGCTGGAAATGGAGGAGCACAAGAGTGCAACTCTCATTCTAGGAAGACCTTTCCTAGCAACTGGATGAACTCTTATTGATGTACAAAAAGGGGAAGTAACACTGAGAGTCAATGAGGATGAATTCAAGTTGAATGCTGTAAAAGCTATGCAGCATCCAGACACACCAGATGACTGCATGAGCGCTAACATTATTGACTCTTTGGTGGAAGAGATCAATATGACTAAAAGTCTAGAATCAGAGCTAGAGGACATCTTCAAGGATGTTCAGCCTGATCAGGAAAAACCAGAGGAAACAAAAGAATTTTTGAAAATTCCTCAGGAGGAGGATAAGCCTCCCAAACCTGAGCTCAAACCACTACCACCATCCCTGAAGTATGCATTTCTGGGAGAGGGTGACACTTTTCCAATGATCATAAGCTCTGCTTTAAATCCACAGGAAGAGGAAGCACTGATTGAAGTGCTAAGGACACACAAGACAGCTCTTGGGTGGTCCATAAGTGATCTTAAGGGCATTAGTCCAGCAAGATGCATGCACAAGATCCTATTGGAGGATAATGCCAAACCAGTGGTTCAACCACAAAGGTGGCTAAATCCGGCCATGAAGGAGGTGGTGCAGAAAGAGGTCACTAAATTACTAGAGGCTGGGATTATTTATCCTATTTCTGATAGCCCCTGGGTGAGCCCTGTCCAAGTTGTCCCCAAGAAGGGAGGCATGACAGTGGTTCATAATGAAAAAAATGAACTGGTTCCTACAAGAACAGTTACAGGATGGCGTATGTGTATTGACTACAGAAGGCTCAATACAGCCACCAGAAAGGATCATTTTCCTTTACCATTCATAGACCAAATGCTAGAAAGACTAGCTGGTCATGATTATTACTTCTTTTTAGATGGCTATTCAGGTTACAACCAAATTGCAGTAGATCCTCAGGACCAAGAGAAAACAGCATTCACTTGCCCTTCTGGCATGTTTGCCTACAGGAGAATGCCTTTTGGTCTGTGTAATGCTCCTGCAACTTTTCAGAGATGCATGCTATCCATCTTTTCTGATATGGTGGAGAAATTCCTGGAAGTCTTCTTGGATGACTTCTCAGTATATGGAGACTCATTCAGCTCCCGTCTTAACCACCTAGCACTTGTCCTGAAAAGGTGCCAAGAGACTAACCTGGTTTTAAACTGGGAGAAATGTCACTTTATGGTGACTGAAGGAATTGTCCTTGGGCACAAAATTTCAAGCAAGGGAATAGAGGTGGATAAGGCAAAGGTAGAGGTAATTGAAAAATTACCACCACCTGCCAATGTTAAGGCAATCAGAAGCTTTCTGGGACATGCAGGATTCTACAGAAGGTTTATAAAGGATTTTTCGAAAATTGCAAAGCCTCTGAGCAACCTGCTAGCTGCCGACACACCATTTGTGTTTGACACACAGTGTCTGCAGGCATTTGAGACCCTGAAAGCCAAGCTGGTCACAGCACTAGTCATCTCTGCACCAGACTGGACATTGCCATTCGAACTAATGTGTGATGCCAGTGACCATGCCATTGGTGTAGTGTTGGGACAGAGGCATAACAAGCTTCTGCACGTCATTTATTATGCCAGTCGTGTTCTAAATGATGCACAGAAGAATTACACAACCACAAAAAAAGAGTTACTTGCAGTGGTCTATGCCATTGACAAGTTTAGATCCTATCTAGTAGGATCAAAGGTGATTGTGTACACTGACCATGCTGCTCTTAAGTACTTACACACAAAGCAGGATTTAAAACCCAGGCTCATAAGATGGGTGTTGCTTCTGCAAGAGTTTGATATAGAAATAAGAGACAGAAAAGGGACAGAGAACCAAGTAGCTGATCATCTGTCCCGAATACAACCAGTAGCTGGGGCGTCCCTCCCTTCTACTGAGATCTCTGAGACTTTCCCAGATGAGCAACTCTTTGCCATTTAGGAAGCTCCATGGTTTGCAGATATTGCAAATTATAAAGCTGTGAGGTTCATACCCTAGGATTACAGCAGGATGCAAAGAAAAAAAATTAATTTCAGATGCCAAGTACTACCTATGGGATGAGCCATATCTCTTTAAGAGATGTGCAGACGGAATGATCCGCAGATGTGTACCCAGAGAGGAAGCACAAAGGATCCTGTGGCATTGCCATGGATCACAGTATGGGGGACATTTCGGAAGTGAGCGAACAGCCACTAAGGTCCTCCAATGTGGCTTCTACTGGCCCACTCTCTATAGAGATGCCCGAGAGTTTGTGCGCAACTGTGACAGTTGCCAAAGAGCTGGTAACTTGCCTCATGGATACGCCATGCCTCAACAAGGGATCCTAGAGATTGAATTGTTTGATGTATGGGGCATTGACTTTATGGGTCCGTTGCCACCATCATACTCAAACACTTACATTCTGGTGGCAGTGAACTATGTATCTAAATGGGTAGAAGCAATTGCTACACCCACTAATGATACTAAGACCGTGCTGAAATTCCTCCAGAAACACATCTTCAGCAGGTTTGGTGTTCCCAGAGTACTAATCAGTGATGGGGGCACTCATTTCTGTAATAAACAGCTGTACTCTGCTATGGTCCGATATGGAATTAGCCACAAAGTGGTAACCCCATATCATCCACAGACAAATGGGCAAGCTGAAGTCTCTAACAGAGAGCTAAAAAAATCCTAGAACGGACTGTAATTGCCCGTAGAAAGGATTGGGCAAAGAGCTTGGATGATGCTCTGTGGGCATACAGAATAGCATTCAAGACTCCAATAGGAACCTCTCCATACCAACTTGTGTATGGCAAGGCCTGTCATCTGCCCGTGGAACTGGAACATAAAGCCTACTAGGCAACCAGATTCCTAAACCTGGACGCTAAGTTAGCTGGTGAAAAAAGATTACTCCAGCTAAATGAGCTAGATGAATTTAGACTCATTGCCTTTGAAAATGCAAAAATTTATAAGGAAAAGGCAAAGAAGTGGCATGACAAGAAGTTGTCATCCAGAGTCTTTGAGCTAGGACAAAAAGTTCTGCTCTTCAACTCTAGGCTCAGGCTGTTCCTAGGAAAACTTAAATCCCAGTGGAGGGGTCCGTATGTGATTACAGGAGTGTCACCATATGGATATGTTGAGCTTCAGGATACTGATTCTGACAAAAAGTTCATTGTTAATGGACAGATGATCAAGCAATATCTTAAAAGCAATTTTGAGCAAGAATGCTCAAAACTGAGGCTTGAATGATTCTCAGTGAAGGTCCAGCTAAAGACATTAAAGAAGCGCTTGCTGGGAGGCAACCCAGTCATTAGCAGGTTATCTGTTTTTTTCAATCAAAGTTTGATACATATTCTCAAAGGGCAATCATCAAAATTGAAGGAATTCACAGAGTTACAGAAGGATTCAGTGCAAAAAGCAGAGAAAAGGAGCTTGCTAGCAAAAAAAATGCTAGTAAGGGGTACTTTGGGCATTAAACGCCAGAATGGGCACCATTCTGGGCATTTAACGCCAATAAAGATGCCATTTTGGGCGTTAAACGCCAGAATGGGCACCATTCTGGGCGTTTAACGCCAGGTGTGCAGCATCCTGGGCGTTTAGCAAAACGCCCAGTGATGAAGGGGTTTCTGGCGTTTAACGCCAGCCAGGGTACCTGGCTGGGCGTTAAACGCCCAAATTGGCCAACATTTGGGCGTTAAACGCCATAATGGATACCATTTTGGGCGTTTAACGCCAGAAAGGTGGGAGACAGAGATTTTGCTTTCCACTTCAAATTTTTTCAAACTTTCCTGTTTTGATCCATAATTTCCTACATAAATACATTTCAAACTTTCATCATTCACCTTCAAATTTTCAAATTTAAAATCATTCTTCAAATCTCTTTCAAATTCTTTCCAAATCTTCTTCAAAAAAAACTTAAATATCTCTCAATTTCTTCCCATTTCTTCTCAAACCTCCTTCAAAATTTTTGAACTCTCTCTCCCTTCCTTATAAATATATGTTCAACCACACTCCCCTTCCCTACCATTCGAATTTGCTTTCCTCATCTCTCTCCTCTTTCCTTTCTTTTGCTTGAGGACAAGCAAACCTCTAAGTTTGGTGTGTTTTTCCGTGATCACTAAGTTAAGGCTCATCAAGATCATGGCCCCCAAAGGAAAACAAACCAACTCAAGAGGCAAGAAAAAGAATGCTCCAAAAGACCTTTGGAGTCAAGAGAAGTTCTTAACCAAAGAACATGCAGACCATTACCACAAAATAATGGGTCTAAGGTCAGTGATCCCGGAAGTTAAATTTGATCTGAAAGAAGATGAATATCCGGAGATCCAAGAGCAAATTCAAAGCAGAGGATGGGAAGTTCTAACCAACCCTGAGACAAAGGTTGGGAGAAATATGGTTCAGGAATTCTACTCAAATCTGTGGCTGACAGATAAGCAGAGAATGATTGGAACCGCTTTTCATACCTACAGAACCATGGTCAAAGGGAGAATTATTTACTTCCATCTGGATAAAATAAAAGAGGTCTTCAAATTACCTCAACTACAAGATGATTCTGAATCCTTTAATAGGAGAATGGTGAGAGTAGATAAGGGGTTGGATCAAGTTCTAGAGGACATATGCCTCCCTGGAACCAAGTGGATGACCAATTCAAAAGGTGTCCCAAACCAACTCAAGAGGGGATATCTCAAACCAGTTGCAAGAGGCTGGTTGGACTTCATAGGGCATTCTATCTTGCCCACTAGTAACCGTTCTGAGGTTACTATCAAGAGAGCAGTGATGATTCATTGTATTATGCTGGGAAAAGAAGTGGAGATTCATCATCTGATTGCTTGTGAGATTTACACAATTGCAAACAAGAACTCCACTGAAGCCAAACTGGCTTACCCAAGCTTAATCTCTTTGCTATGTAAAGATGCTGGGGTGAGGATGTGAGTAGATGAATTCATCCCAATTGAGCACCCAATCACCAAGAGGTCAATGGAAGGACAAATGCAAGATAACTCTATCAAAAAGAGGGCGCAGGAGTTCCTCCCTGAACTTCCTGAAATTGACTACTGGACTCGTTTAGAAGCATCTGTTGCCAAGCTGCAAGAAGCTATGGAACAAATTAAGGAAGAACAGCAGAATCAAAACTGCATGCTCTGCAAATTGCTGAAGGAACAAGAGAAGCAGGGGCGTGAGCTACAGGAGTTGAAGCGCCAAAAGCTCTCCCTTAAAGGGTCAAATACCCCACAAGTTGAGGAAGCATCCACTTCTCAAAATCAAGGTTGTTGAGTCCTAACTCTGTGATAACCTCTATCATTAGGAGTCTATTTAAATTCTTGTTTTCTATTACTATTAGTCTTATCTTATATCTATTTTTGAGTCTTGTTCTTAATTCATGATCAATAAAATTTAAGGTACATGTCTTAAAGCTATGAATGTCCTATGAATCCATCACCTCTCTTAAATGAAAAATGCTTTAATCACAAAAGAACAAGAAGTACAGGATTTCGAATTCATCTTTGAAACTAGTTGAATTAGTTTGATGTGGTGACAATACTTTTTGTTTTCTGAATGAATGCTTGAACAGTGCATATGTCTTTTGAATTTGTTGTTTTAAGAATGTTAAAATTGTTGGCTCTTGAAAGAATGATGGAAAAGGAGAAATGTTATTGAGGATCTGAAAAAATCATCAAATTGATTCTTGAAGCAAGAAAAAGTAGTGAATACAAAAAAAAAAAAAACGAAAAAAAAGAGAGAAAAAAATATATATATGTAAAGTTGTGATCCAAGGCAAAAAGAGTGTGCTTAAGAACCCTGGACACCTCTGATTGGGGACTCTAGCAAAGCTGAGTCACAATCTGAAAAGGTTCACCCAGTCATGTGTCTGTGGCATGTATGTATCCGGTGGTAATACTGGAAGACAGAGTGCTTTGGGCCACAGCCAAGACTCATAAAGTAGTTATGTTCAAGAATCATCATACTTAACTAGGAAAATCAATAACACTACCTGAGTTCTGAGTTCCTATAGATGCCAATCATTCTAATCTTTAAAGGATAAAGTGAGATGTCAAAACTGTTCAGAAGCAAAAAGCTGCTAGTCCCGCTCATCTAATTGGAGCTAAGTTTCTTTGATATTTTGGAGTCTATAGTATATTCTCTTCTTTTTATTCTATTTTGATTTTCAGTTGCTTGGGGACAAGCAACAATTTAAGTTTGGTGTTGTGATGAGCGGATAATTTATACGCTTTTTGGCATTGTTTTTAGTGTGTTTTGAGTGTATTTTAGTTAGTTTTTATTACATTTTTATTAGTTTTTAGTTAAAATTCACTTTTTTGGGCTTTACTTTGAGCTTGTGTGTTTTTCTGTGATTTCAGGTATTTTCTGGCTGAAATTGAGGGACCTGAGCAAAAATCTGATTTAGAGGCTGAAAAGGACTGCAGATGTTGTTGGATTCTGACCTCTCTGCACTCGAAGTGGATTTTCTGGAGCTACAGAAACCCAATTGGCGCGCTCTTAACGGCGTTGGAAAGTAGACATCCTGGGCTTTCCAGCAATGTATAATAGTCCATACTTTATTCGAGATTTGACGGCCCAAACTGGCGTTGCAAATCAGCTTCAGAATTCCCGGCGTTTAACGCCGGAACTGGCACAAAAATTGGAGTTAAACGCCCAAACTGGCATAAAAGCTGGCGTTTAACTCTAGAAAAAGTCTCTACACATGGAACCTTCAATGCTCAGCCCAAGCACACACCAAGTGGACCCCGGAAGTGGATTTTTACGTCATTTACTCATTTCTGTATACCCTAGGTTACTAGTTCACTATTAATAGGATCTTTTGACATTGTATCTGTACCAGATGACACATTACACGTTTCTCATTGTATCTTCTATGGCATGAGTCTCTAAACCCCATGGTTGGGGGTGAGGAGCTCTGCTGTGTCTTGATGGATTAATGCAATTACTACTGTTTTTCATTCAATCACGCTTGCTTCTATTCTAAGATATCACTTGTTCCTAAACCTGATGAATGTGATGATCTGTGACACTCATCATCATTCTCACCTATGAACGTGTGCCTGACAACCACCTCCGTTCTACCTTAGATTGAGTAGATATCTCTTGGATTCCTTAATCAGAATCTTCGTGGTATAAGCTAGAATTGATGGCGGCATTCAAGAGAATCCAGAAGGTCTAAACCTTGTCTGTGGTATTCTGAGTAGGATTCAAGGATTGAATGACTGTGACGAGCTTCAAACTCCTGAAGGCTGCGCGTTAGTGACAAACGCAAAAGAATCACTGGATTCTATTCAATCCTGATTGAGAACCGACAGATGATTAGCCGTGCTGTGACAGAGCACGTTGAACATTTTCACTGAGAGGATGGGAGGTAGCCATTTACAACGGTGAAACCCTACATATAGCTTGCCATGGAAGGAGTCTTGCGTGCATGAAGAAGAAGACAGTAGAAAAGCAGAGATTCAGAAGATAGAGCATCTCCAAAACCTCAACCTGTTCTCCATTACTGCAAAACAAGTACTTATTTCATGTTCTTTTACTTTTCACAATTAAACCTGATAATTATTGATATCCTGACTAAGAGTTATAAGATAACCATAGCTTGCTTCAAGCCGACAATCTCCGTGGGATCGACCCTTACTCACGTAAGGTATTACTTGGACGACCCAGTGCACTTGCTGGTTAGTTGTTCGGAATTGCAAAAGTGTGATTGCAATTTCATGCACCATGCATATAATATAATAAGGGTTAGCTAAACCAATTGCCTGGAAAAGGAAAGTAGTCTAAAGTAGAGCGTGAAGCTGCTTTTTCCGCACCTTTTGGCAAGATCATATCTGGCCCCTCGAGAAAGCACTATAGGGAAGGTGGTGGACGAAATTGTGATCATCAATATTGGCTCTTTGGTATGTACACAAAAACTATTGTGTCTCTTGGTTAAATTCACAACTCCGTTCAACTAACCAGCAAGTGTACTGGGTCGTCCAAGTAATAAACCTTACGTGAGTAAGGGTCGAATCCACAGAGATTGTTGGTATGAAGCAAGCTATGGTCACCTTGTAAATCTCAGTTAGGCAGATTAAAATTGTTTATGGGTTTGAAAATAGAAATAAGAAAATAGATGATATAGTAAAAGGGATAGAATACTTATGCCGATTCATTGGTAAGAATTTCAGATAAGTGGATGGAGATGCTGTATGGCTCAAGGACGCCTGCTCTCCTACTGCTTCAACTCAATCCTTCTTACTCCTTTCTATGGCAAGCTCTGTATAGGGGTTCACCATCAGCGGTGGCTACTTTCAATCCTCTCGGGAAAATGATCCTATGCGGCTGTCACTCGCACGGCTAATCGTCTGGAGGCATCACCCATGGTTGATGGCTACATCCCATCCTCGCAGTGAAAACTAATGCTCACGCACTCTGTCACAGTACGGCTAATCACTGGTTGGTTCCCGCGCCTACTGGAATAGAATCCCTTGATCCTTTTGCGTCTGTCACTAATGCCCAGCACTTGCAAGTTTGAAGCACGTCACAGTCATTCATTACCGGAATCCTACTCGGAATACCACAGACAAGGTTAGACTTTCCGGATTCCCAGGATCCTACTCGGAATACCACAGACAAGGTGAGACTTTCCGGATCCTCATAAATGCCGCCATCTATCTAGCTTATACCACGAAGATTCTGTTGGGGAATCTAAGAGATACGCATTCAAGCTCGGTTGCATGTAGAACGGAAGTGGTTGTCAATCACGCGCGTTCATAAGTGAGAATAATAATGAGGGTTATCTAACTCATCACATTCATCATGTTCTTGGGCACGAATGAATATCTTGGAATAAGAATAAAAGAGGAATTGAATAAAAGAAAATAGAACTTCATTAATACTTGAGGTACAGCAGAGCTCCACACCCTTAATCTATGGTGTGCAGAAACTCCACCGTTGAAAATACATAAGTGAAAGAGGTTCAGGCATGGCCGAATGGCCAGCCCTCTCCATGATCAAGTGACCGAATATTCAAGGAGATTAAACTGTCAAAAGATGTCTAATACAATAGATAAATGTCCTATATATACTAGACTAGCTACTAGGGTTTACATGAGTAAGTAATTGATGCATAAATCCACTTCCGGGGCCCACTTGGTGTGTGCTTGGGCTGAGCTTGATCTATCCACGAGCTGAGGCTTCTCTTGGAGTTGAACTTCGAGTTATGACGTGTTTTGGGCGTTCAACTCCGGATCATGACGTTTTTCTGGCGTTTAACTCCAGACAGCAGCATGTACTTGGCGTTCAACGCCAAGTTACGTCGTCATTCTTCGAATAAAGTATGGACTATTATATATTGCTGGAAAGCCCTGGATGTCTACTTTCCAACACCGTTGAGAGCGCGCCAATTGGAGGTCTGTAGCTCCAGAAAATCCATTTCGAGTGCAGGGAGGTCAGAATCCAACAGCATCAGCAGTCCTTTTGTCAGCCTTTTTCAGAGTTTTGCTCAAATCCCTTAATTTCAGTCAGAATTTACCTGAAATCACAGAAAAACACACAAACTCATAGTAAAGTCCAGAAATGTGAATTTAACATAAAAACTAAGGAAAACATCCCTAAAAGTAGCTTGAACTTACTAAAAACTACCTAAAAACAATGCCAAAAAGCGTATAAATTATCCGCTCATCACAACACCAAACTTAAATTGTTGCTTGTCCCCAAGCAACTGAAAATCAAATAGGATAAAAGAAGAGAATATACTATAAATTCAGAAATATCAATGAATTTAATTATAATTAAATGAGCGGGACTTGTAGCTTTTTGCTTCTGAACAGTTTTGGCATCTCACTTTTTCCTTTGAAGTTTTGAATGATTGGCTTCTCTAGGAACTTAGAATTTCAGATAGTGTTATTGATTCTCCTAGTTAAGTATGTTGATTCTTGAACACAGCTACTTATGAGTCTTGGCCGTGGCCCTAAGCACTTTGTTTTCCAGTATTACCACCGGATACATAAATGCCACAGACACATAACTGGGTGAACCTTTTCAGATTGTGACTTAGCTTTGCTAAAGTCCCCAGTTAGTGGTGTCCAGAGCTCTTAAGCACACTCTTTTGCCTTGGATCACGACTTTAACCACTTAGTCTCAAGCTTTTTGCTTGGACCTTCATGACACAAGCACATGGTTAGGGACAGCTTGATTTAGCCGCTTAGGCCTGGATTTTATTTCCTTGGGCCCTCCTATCCATTGATGCTCAAAGCCTTGGATCCTTTTTACCCTTGCCTTTTGGTTTTAAGGGCTATTGGCTTTTTCTACTGCTCCTTCTTTTTCTATATACTCTTTTTTTTTTTCGAATGCTTCTTCTTGTTCACTGCTTTTTCTTGCTTCAAGAATCAATTTCATGATTTTTCAGATCATCAATAACATTTCTCTTTGTTCATCATTCTTTCAAGAGCCAACAATTTTAACATTCATAAACAACAAGATCAAAAGACATATGCACTGTTCAAGCATTCATTCAGAAAACAAAAAGTATTGTCACCACATCAATATAATTAAATTAAATTCAAGGATAAATTCGAAATTCATGTACTTCTTGTTCTTTTGAATTAAAACATTTTTCTTTTAAGAGAGGTGAAGGATTAATGGAATTTATTCATAGCTTTAAGGCATGGTTACATACTAATGATCATGAAGTAAAGACACAAAACATAGATAAACACAATATTAAAAACCGAAAACAGAAAGAAATAAAGAACAAGGAATGAATCCACCTCTAGTGGCGTCTTCTTCTTGAAGGACCAATGATGTTCTTTAGCTCTTTTATGTCCCTTCCTTGCCTTTGTTGCTCCTCCCTCATTGCTCTTTGATCTTCTCTTATTTCTTGGAGAATGATGGAGTGCTCATGATGTTCCACCCTTAGTTGTTTCTAATATTCGTGTGGAGGATAACTTATCCCCTGAGGTATCTCAGGGATCTCTTGATTTGCAGCCACATGTTATACCACTGAGCTATGACGGCTTATATTTTTCCATCTCCCAAGACTCAGAGGTGGAAGCTTTTGTCTTCCCTTTGAGGTTTCTCTGGCCTTAGGTGCCATTAATGGTAATGGAAAAGCAAAAAAAGCTATGCTTTTACCACACCAAACTTAAAATATTGCTCGCCCTCGAGCAAGAAAAGAAAGAAAAGAAGAAGAAGAAGAAGAAGAAGAAAATGGAGGAGAGTGAGGGGAGATGGATTCGGCTATATGGGTGGGATTGGGTGGGAAAGAGAAGTTGAATTGTAAAGGTAGGTGGGGTGTATGGGGAAGGGTGGATAGATGTAGGTGGTGAAGAATGTTAGGAATTGTGACATGGGGAATAGTCATCACAAAAACTAGGATTAGGAGGTAAGGTGGGAATATGTTAGGTGGGGATCCTGTGGGGTCCACAGATCCTGCGGTGAAAAGAAATATCATTCCTTTACCATATAGGCATGTAAAATGCCTTCATGTATCATTCTGGCGTTTAAACGCCCATTGGTGCATGTTCTGGGCGTTCAACGCCCATGTAATGCATGTTTCTGGCGTTGAACGCCAGTTTCATGCTTGTTCCTGGCGTTCAGCGCCAGTTTGTCCTCTCTGTGCACATTCCTGGCGTTTAACGCCAGGTTGTTGCTTGTTTCTGGCGTTCAGCGCCAGAATGGTGCTCTGTTCTGGCGTTGAACGCCGGCCAGATGCACCTTGCTGGCGTTGAACGCCAGTCTGCGCTGCCTCCAGGGTGAAAAATTTTTTCTTCTGTTTTTGATTCTGTTTTTAATTTTTTTTGATGTTTTTCGTGACTCCTCATGATCATGTACCTAATAAAATACAAAAATAAACAAGAAACAAAATAAAATAAAATTAGATAAATAAAATTGGGTTGCCTCCCAACAAGCGCTTCTTTAATGTCAATAGCTTGACAGTGGCTCTCATGGAGCCACATGGTGATCAGGTCAATTTAGTGTGTAGTCCCAACACCAAACTTAGAGTTTGGATATGGGGTTTGAACACCAAACTTAGAGTTTGGTTGTGGCCTCACAACACCAAACTTAGAGTTTGACTGTGTGGGCTCTTCTTGACTTTGAACTGAGAGAAGCTCTTCATGCTTACTCTCTTTCGTCACAGAGGGATGGCCATGTGCCTGAAACACAAGGTAGTCCCCATTCAATTGAAGGACTAACTCTCCTCTGTTGACATCTATCACAGCTTCTGCTGTGGCTAGGAAAGGTCTTCCTAGGATGATGCATTCATCATCTTCCTTCCTAGTATCTAGGATTATGAAATCAACAGGGATGTAAAGGCTTTCAACCTTTACTAGAACGTCCTCTACTATTCCATAAGCGTGTCTTATGGACTTGTCTGCCAATTGTAATGAGAACAAGGCAGGTTGTACCTCAATGATTCCTAGCTTCTCCATTACAGAGAGTGGCATAAGATTTATCCCTGACCCCAGATCACATAGAGCTTTTTCAAAGCTCATGGTGCCTATGGTGCAAGGTATTGAGAACTTGCCAGGATCTTGCTTCTTTTGAGGTAGAGTTCTCTGAATCCAAGTATCTAGTTCACTAATGAGCAAGGGAGGTTCACTTTCCCAAGTCTCATTACCAAGCAGCTTGGCATTCAGTTTCATGATAGCTCCTAAGTATTGAGCAACTTGCTCTCCAGTCACATCTTCATTCTCTTCAGAGGATGAATATTCTTCAGAGCTCATGAATGGGAAAAGGAGATTTAATGGAATCTCTATGGTCTCTAGATGAGCCTCAGATTCCTCAGGATCCTTAATAGGAAACTCCTTCTTGCTTGAGGGACGTCCCAGGAGGTCCTCCTTACTAGGATTTTTGTCCTCCTCCTCCTTAGTGCATTCGGCCATTTTGATTAAATCAATGGCCTTGCACTTTCCTTTTGGATTCTCTTCTGTATTACTTGGGAGAATACTAGGAGGAGTTTCAATGACTTTCTTACTCAGCTGGCCCACTTGTGCCTCCAGATTTCTGATGGAGGATCTTGTTTCATTCATGAAACTGAAAGTGGCCTTTGACAGATCAGAGACTATATTGGCTAAATTAGAAGTGTTTTGTTCAGAATTCTCTGTCTGTTGCTGAGAAGATGATGGATATGGCTTGCTATTGCCTAGCCTATTACGTCCACCATTGTTAAAACCTTGTTGAGGTTTTTGTTGATCCTTCCAGGAGAAATTTGGATGATTTCTCCATGATGAGTTATAGGTGTTTTCATAAGGTTCACCCATATAATTAACCTCTGCAATGGCAGGGTTCTCAGGATCATAGGCTTCTTCAGGAGCTGCCTCTCTAGTACTGTTGGATGCATGTTGCAATCCATTCAGATTTTGAGAGATCATGTTGACCTGTTGAGTCAACACTTTGTTCTGAGCCAATATGGCATTCAGAGCATCAATTTCAAGAACTCCTTTCTTCTGAGGTATCCCATTATTCACGGAATTCCTCTCAGAGGTATACATGAACTGGTTGTTTGCAACCATGTCAATGAGTTCTTGAGCCTCTTCAGGCATTTTCTTCAGGTGAATAGATCCACCTGCAGAATGATCCAATGACATTTTCAAAAATTCAGAGAGGCCATAATAGAATATATCTAATATGGTCCATTCTGAGAACATGTCAGATGGACATCTCTTGGTCAGCTGCTTGTATCTTTCCCAAGCTTCATAGAGGGATTCACCATCTTTTTGTTTGAAGGTTTGAACATCCACTCTCAGCTTGCTCAGCTTTTGAGGAGGAAAGAATTTATCCAAGAAGGCAGTGACCAGCTTATCCCATGAGTCCAGGCTATCCTTGGGTTGTGAATCCAACCATATTCTAGCTCTGTCTCTTACAGCAAAAGGGAAAAGTATGAGTCTGTAGACTTCAGGATCAACTCCATTCGTCTTTACAGTCTCACAGATCTGCAAGAACTCAGTTAAAAACTGGTAAGGATCTTCAGATGGAAGTCCATAAAACTTGCAGTTTTGTTGCATTAAAGCAACTAGTTGAGGCTTAAGCTCAAAGTTATTGGCTCCAATGGCAGGAATGGAGATGCTTCTTCCATCAAACTTGGATGTTGGCTTTGTGAAGTCACCAAGCATTCTCCTTGCATTATTATTATTATTTTCGGCTGCCATCTCTTTCTCTTGTTCGAAGATTTCTAAAAGGTTGCTTCTGGATTGTTGTAATTTAGCTTCTCTTAATTTTCTCTTCAGAGTCCTTTCAGGTTCTGGATTAATCTCAACAAGAGTGCCTTTATCCTTGTTCCTGCTCATATGAAAGAGAAGAAAACAAGAAAAGAGAGAGGAATCCTCCATGTCACAGTATAGAGATTCCTTTATGTTAGTAGAAAAAGAAGGGAGTAGAAGAATGAAGAAGAGGGTTTGGATTTTTGGATGAAGAGAGGTGAAGAGAAGTGTTAGTAATTAAATAATTAAATAGAAGAAGAGAAAAGGAGGGAGAATTCGAAAATAATTTTGAAAAAGAGGTTAGTGATTTTCGAAAATTAGAGATAAATGTAATTAAAATTTGAAACAATTAGTTAATTGAAAAGAATTTTTGAAAGAGAGAGGGATATTTTCGAAAATAGAAGAGGGAGAAGTAGTTAGGTGGTTTTGAAAAAGATAGGAAACAAACAAAAAGTTAGTTAGTTGATTGAAAAAGATTTGAAATCAAAATTGAAAAGATAAGGAGGTAAGAGGTTTAGATAAGATATTTTGAAATCAAATTTTGAAAAAGATAAATTTTTTTTTTTTTTGAAAAGGATAAAAAGATTTAGTTCAAAAATTTTGAAATTAATTACTTCACTAACAAGAAACTACAAGGTGAGATTCTAGAATTTAAAGATTGAACCTTTCTTAACAAGCAAGTAACAAACTTCAAATTTTTGAACCAATCACATTAATTGTTAGCTAATTTTCGAAAATATGATATAAAGATAAGAAAAAGATTATTTTGAAAAATAATTTTTGAAATTTTCGAAAATAATAAAAAAAATGAAAAAGATATGATTTTTGAAAAAGATTTTGAAAAGATAAGATTTTTTAAAATTGAAATTTTGACTTGACTTGTAAGAAACAACTAATTTTAAAAATTTTTTTGACCAAGTCAACCCAAAATTTCAAAAATTTGGAGGGAAATAAGGAAAAGATATTTTTTTGATTTTTGAATTTTTTAATGAAAAACACAAAAATGACCCAAAACATGAAAATTTTGGATCAAAACTCAAGATGCATGCAAGAATGCTATGCATGTCAAGATGAACACTAAGAACACTTTGAAGATCATGATGAACATCAAGAACATAATTTTGAAAAATTTTTGATGCAAAGAAAACATGCAAGACACCAAACTTAAAAATCTTTAATGCATGGAAAATATGAATGCAAAAATGCACATGAAAAACAACAAACAACACAAAACAAGAAATCATCAAGATCAAACAAGAAGACTTGTCAAGAACAACTTGAAGATCATGAAGAACACTATGAATGCATGGATTTTCGAAAAAAATGCAAGAAAAATTTTTAAAGCATGCAATTGACACCAAACTTAAAAATTAACTCAAGACTCAAACAAGAAACACAAAATATTTTTTTTATTTTTATGATTTTCTAATTTTTTTTGAATTTTTATTAATTTTTTTCGAAAATAAAGTTTAGAAAAATGAAAAATAAAAGAAAAATTTTGAAAAAGATTTTTGAAAAGAAAATTACCTAATCTGAGCAACAAGATGAACCGTCAGTTGTCCATACTCGAACAATCCCCGGCAACGGCGCCAAAAACTTGGTGGACGAAATTGTGATCATCAATATTGGCTCTTTGGTATGTACACAAAAACTATTGTGTCTCTTGGTTAAATTCACAACTCCGTTCAACTAACCAGCAAGTGTACTGGGTCGTCCAAGTAATAAACCTTACGTGAGTAAGGGTCGAATCCACAGAGATTGTTGGTATGAAGCAAGCTATGGTCACCTTGTAAATCTCAGTTAGACAGATTAAAATTGTTTATGGGTTTGAAAACAGAAATAAGAAAATAGATGATATAGTAAAAGGGATAGAATACTTATGCCGATTCATTGGTAAGAATTTCAGATAAGTGGATGGAGATGCTGTATGGCTCAAGGACGCCTGCTCTCCTACTGCTTCAACTCAATCCTTCTTACTCCTTTCCATGGCAAGTTCTGTATAGGGGTTCACCATCAGCGGTGGCTACTTTCAATCCTCTCGGGAAAATGATCCTATGCGGCTGTCACTCGCACGGCTAATCGTCTGGAGGCATCACCCATGGTTGATGGCTACATCCCATCCTCGCAGTGAAAACTAATGCTCACGCACTCTGTCACAGTACGGCTAATCACTGGTTGGTTCCCGCGCCTACTGGAATAGAATCCCTTGATCCTTTTGCGTCTGTCACTAACGCCCAGCAATTGCAAGTTTGAAGCACGTCACAGTCATTCATTACCGGAATCCTACTCGGAATACCACAGACAAGGTTAGACTTTCCGGATTCCCAGGATCCTACTCGGAATACCACAGACAAGGTGAGACTTTCCGGATCCTCATAAATGCCGCCATCTATCTAGCTTATACCACGAAGATTCTGTTGGGGAATCTAAGAGATACGCATTCAAGCTCGGTTGCATGTAGAACGGAAGTGGTTGTCAATCACGCGCGTTCATAAGTGAGAATAATAATGAGGGTTATCTAACTCATCACATTCATCATGTTCTTGGGCACGAATGAATATCTTGGAATAAGAATAAAATAGGAATTGAATAAAAGAAAATAGAACTTCATTAATACTTGAGGTACAGCAGAGCTCCACACCCTTAATCTATGGTGTGCAGAAACTCCACCGTTGAAAATACATAAGTGAAAGAGGTTCAGGCATGGCCGAATGGCCAGCCCTCTCCATGATCAAGTGACTGAATATTCAAGGAGATTAAACTGTCAAAAGATGTCTAATACAATAGATAAATGTCCTATATATACTAGACTAGCTACTAGGGTTTACATGAGTAAGTAATTGATGCATAAATCCACTTCCGGGGCCCACTTGGTGTGTGCTTGGGCTGAGCTTGATCTATCCACGAGCTGAGGCTTCTCTTGGAGTTGAACTTCGAGTTATGACGTGTTTTGGGCGTTCAACTCCGGATCATGACGTTTTTCTGGCGTTTAACTCCAGACAGCAGCATGTACTTGGCGTTCAACGCCAAGTTACGTCGTCATTATTCGAATAAAGTATGGACTATTATATATTGCTAGAAAGCCCTGGATGTCTACTTTCCAACGCCGTTGAGAGCGCACCAATTGGAGTTCTGTAGCTCCAGAAAATCCATTTCGAGTGCAGGGAGGTCAGAATCCAACAGCATCAGCAGTCCTTTTGTCAGCCTTTTTCAGAGTTTTGCTCAAATCCCTTAATTTCAGTCAGAATTTACCTGAAATCACAGAAAAACACACAAACTCATAGTAAAGTCCAGAAATGTGAATTTAACATAAAAACTAAGGAAAACATCCCTAAAAGTAGCTTGAACTTACTAAAAACTACCTAAAAACAATGCCAAAAAGCGTATAAATTATCCGCTCATCAGAAGGTTTACTTTTCCTTTCCGTGAAGCCGCTTTCGGCTAGAGCAAGATCGATTGAGTACCAGTACTGCCTTGCCCGCACATGGATCCAATTAAGCCGGATTGCTTTGCTGAGGAATGGAGTGAGCGCACAGAGAAGGAGATGTTTTGAGGTTTGCAGGAATTGAATCAATAGGAGAAGATATCCCCGCAAGGTACTCTTGCTGTTAAAACGAAGGCTAAAGTAATTGTGGACTAAATAGCGGCAGCAAGTTTTCTGTGGAGACTAGGAGTAGCACTAGTCTCAGGAGCTCTTTGAGAAGCTTTTGGGAGTCAAGAGGAATGCCCTATGCATATGTGTCGAAGGAAAGGGAATCAATAGATGGGATTCATACTACTAAGAAGTCCCAAGCTAAAGGGAAAGAGAAAAGCAAGCAACCGCCCCATTTCTTTACTTGAATAACGGAGTTCCAGAAGAGGTCCAATGGTACGCTCCGTGCCTGGTCTACAATACATGAACTACCAGTTCAATTTGAAAGTTATAAACATACCGGATGGTTCAATAAAAAGCACTTGAAAACGAGCGACCATAATAAGAATATGGAGGGGTTGATCTTCCCAAGTGGAATTGGCTTTGTTTTAAGTGCACGCAGTGAGACAACCAGTACAGCTGGTATTGAACCAGGCTTGTTGGAAGAGACAGATGGATATGGATCCAGAGTTGTGCCCAAGATTAATAAACAACTGGTTTTTATTGGACCACCGGGAATAGAACACTTCCTTCGGCTGGGGTATCCTATCGATATATCCTCCCGTAACTTTCGGCCTCTGAGACAACTCGCACCTTTACAACGTCTAATAAATGTAGGAACCTATTAGGGTAGCTGAAAGTTATGAGAAATCGCCAATACCAACATCAGAGATCACGATTACAGTGTCTGGGAGGTCTTATACGAAACCTTAATATAAAGCCGGGAAGAGGTCTAAATAAGAAAGGTTAGGCTTCTAAGATAATATAAGAGAAGGGTAGGAGTCTCCGGGCAGAGTGACGTAACTCAAGCCTTCGATACTATATAGGTGAAGACCACATGTTTGAAGCACAGTATCGCCCAGAAGCTTATGGTCTGATCGATGGGTAAATGTATGGATTGAGGATTTCCGGAATCGTGTGTTTAGCACGAGTGGAAAAGACCTTGTTTGAAAATAAATCCAGTGACCCGATCGAAAAGGTCATTGGGAGAACGATTAGCTAATCCGTTTGAATCGCTGTTAGCTAACTGTTTTGGATAATTTTGTTCTTAGCAGCAAAAATCTTATTTTTCTCTAAAGGTAGTGAGTGGACACTTAGTCTAGTATGCCAATCGCTATTCTTCGCTTCATCTAACCTCCGTCCTTTATTCCAAATCTTTAGGATAAAACCTACCCGATGATTCATAGTATTTCTGGCAAAGCCCTCAAGGGAGGTTCACTTTCCCAAGTCTCATTACCAAACAACTTAGCATTCAGCTTCATGATAGCTCCTAAATATCGAGCAACTTGCTCTCCAGTCACATTTCATCCTCTTCAGAGGAAGAATAGTCTTCAGAGCTCATGAATGACAGAAGGAGATTTAATGGGATCTCTATGGTCTCTGTATGACCCTCAGATTTCTTTGGATCCTTAATAGGAAACTCCCTCTTGCTTGAGAGACGTCCCAGGAGGTCCTCCTCACTAGGATTTTTGTCCTCCTCCTCCCTTGTGCATTCGGCCATATTGATTACATCAATGGCCTTGCATTCTCCTTTTGGATTCTCTTCTGTATTGCTTGGGAGAATACTGGGACGAGTTTCAATGACTTTCTTACTCAGCTGGCCCACTTGTGCCTCCAGATTTCTGATGGAGGATCTTGTTTCACTCATGAAACTGAAAGTGGCCTTTGACAGATCAGAGACTAGATTGGCTAAATTAGAAGTGTTTTGTTCAGAATTCTCTGTCTGTTGCTGAGAAGATGATGGAAAAGGCTTGCTATTGCTCAGCCTATTGCATCCACCATTGTTAAAGCCTTGTTGAGGCTTCTGTTGATCCTTCCATGAGAAATTTGGATGATTTCTCCATGATGAATTATAGGTGTTTCCATAAGGTTCACCCATGTAATTTACCTCTGCTATTGCAGGGTTCTCAGGATTATAAGCTTCTTCAGAAGCTGCCTCTTTAGTACTGTTGGATGCATTTTGCCATCCATTCAGACTTTGAGAAATCATGTTAACTTGCTGAGTCAACACTTTGTTCTGAGCCAATATGGCATTCAGAGCATCAATTTCAAGAACTCCCTTCTTCTGAGGTGTCCCATTATTCACGGAATTCCTCTCAGAAGTGTACATGAATTGGTTATTTGCAACCATGTCAATGAGTTCTTGAGCTTCTGCAGGTGTTTTCTTTAGGTGAATGGATCCACCTGCAGAATGGTCCAATGACATTTTCGAAAACTCAGATAGACCATAATAGAATATATCTAATATGGTCCATTCTGAAAACATGTCAGATGGACACCTTTTAGTCAACTGCTTGTATCTTTCCAAAGCTTCATAGAGGGATTCACCATCTTTTTGTTTGAAGGTCTGAACATCCACTCTAAGCTTGCTCAGCTTTTAAGGAGGAAAGAATTTATCCAAGAAGGCCGTGACCAGCTTATCCCAGGAGTCCTGGCTATCTTTAGGTTGTGAGTCCAACCATATTCTAGCTCTGTCTCTTACAGCAAAAGGGAAAAGCATGAGCCTGTAGACTTCAGGATCTACTCCATTTGTCTTAACAGTCTCACAAATCTGCAAGAACTCAGTTAAAAACTGGTAAGGATCTTCAGATGGAAGTCCATAAAACTTGCAGTTCTGTTGCATTAAAGCAACTAGTTGATGTTTAAGCTCAAAATTGTTGGCTCCAATGGCAGGAATGGAGATGCTTCTTCCATCAAATTTGGACGTTGGTTTTGTGAAGTCACCAAGCATTCTCCTTGCATTATTGTTGTTGGGTTCAGCTGCCATCTCCTTCTCTTGTTCGAAAATTTCTGAAAGGTTGTTTCTGGATTGTTTAGCTTCTCTTAGTTTTCTCTTCAGAGTCCTTTCAGGTTCAGGATCAATTTCAACAAGAGTGCCTTTTTCCTTGTTCCTACTCATATGAAAGAAAAGAAAACAAAAAAAGAAGAGGAATCCTCTATGTCACAGTAAAGAGGTTCCTTATTGTTAGTAGAAGAAGAAAGGGGAGAAGAGTGAAGAAGAATGGGTTCGGATTTTTAGATGAAGAGAGGTGAAGAGAAGTGTTAGTACATAAATAATTAAATAGAATAAGAAAGGAGAGGGAGAATTTTGAAAATTAATTTTTGAAAAGGAGTTAGTAATTTTGAAAATTAAAGATAAGATATGATTAAAATTAAAATTTAAAACAATTAAAAAGAATTTTTGAAAAAGAGAGAGGTATTTTCGAAAATTGAAGTGGGAAAAGTAGTTAGGTGGTTTTGAAAAAGATAAGAAACAAACAAAAAGTCAAATAGTTAGTTGAAAAAGATATTAAAATCAAATTTGAAAAGATAAGAAGATAAGAAGTTAGATAAGATATTTTAAAATCAAATTTTTGAAAAAGATAAAATTTTTAAAATTAAAATTAATTACTTAACTAACAAGTAACTACAAGATATGATTCTAGAATTTAAAGATTGAACATTTCTTAACAAGAAAGTAACAAACTTCAAATTTTTTTAATCAATCCATTAATTGTTAGCTAATTTTCGAAAATTTGATATAAAGATAAGAAAAAAGATTTTGAAATTATTTTGAAAAAGATTTTTAAAATTTTCGAAAAATAGAAAAAAATGAAAAAGATATAATTTTTTGAAAAAGATTTTAAAAAGATAAGATTTTTAAAATTGAAAATTTGACTTGACTTGTAAGAAACAACTAATTTTGAAAATTTTTGACTAAGTCAACTCAAATTTTCGAAAATTATGAGAAAAATAAGGAAAATATTTTTTTTGATTTTTTTTTGAATTTTTAATGATGAGAGAGAAAAACACAAAAATGACCCAAAATATGAAAATTTTGGATCAAACATATGATGCATGCAAGAACATTATGAATGTCAAGATGAACACCAAGAACACTTTGAAGATCATGATGAACATCAAGAACATAATTTTGAAAAATTTTTTATGCAAAGAAAACATGCAAGACACCAAACTTAGAAATCTTTAATGCATGGACTCTAACAAACGAAAAATGCATATGAAAAACAACAAACAACACAAAACAGGAAATCATCAAGATCAAACAAGAAGACTTGTCAAGAACAACTTGAAGATCATGAAGAACACTATGAATGCATGGAATTTTCGAAAAATGCAAGAAAAGTTTTTAAAAACATGCAATTGACACCAAACTTAAAAATTAACTCAAGACTCAAACAAGAAACACAAAATATTTTTGGTTTTTATGATTTTCTAATTTTTTTGTATTTTTATTAATTTTTTTGAAAATATTTTTGGAAAAAAACGAAAAAGAAAAGAAAAATTTTGAAAAAGATTTTTGAAAAGTTTTGAAAAGAAAATTACCTAATCTGAGCAACAAGATGAACCGTCAGTTGTTCATACTCGAACAATCCCCGGCAACGGCGCCAAAAACTTGGTGGACGAAATTGTGATCACCTCAATGTAGTATTCTTTGTTATTGTATGGAATCATTATTATGGCTCTTTGCTATGTGTTGACACAACTCCGTTCAACTTAACCAGCAAGTGTACTGGGTCATCCAAGTAATACCTTACGTGAGTAAGGGTCGATCCCACAGAGATTGTTGGTATGAAGCAAGCTATGGTCATCTTGTAAATCTCAGTCAGGCGGATAGTAATTAATTATGGATTACAAAAATTAATAATAAACAGAAAATAAAATAGGATAGAAATACTTATGTAAATTAATAGTGGGGATTTCAGATAGGTATGTGGAGATGCTGTGTTCCTTCTGAATCTCTGCTTTCCTATTACATTCATCCAATCCTTCTTACTCCTTTCCATGGCAAGCTGTATGTAGGGCATCATCGTTGTCAATGGCTACATCCCATCCTCTCAGTGAAAATGGTCCAAATGCTCTGTCACAGCACGGCTAATCATCTGTCGGTTCTTAATCAGGTTGGAATAGAATCCCTTGATTCTTTTGCGTCTGTCACTAACGCCCAACCTTCAGGAATTTGAAGCTCGTCACAGTCATTCAATCCCAGAATCCTACTCGGAATACCACAGACAAGGTTAGACTTTTCGGATTCCCATGAATGCCGCCATCAATTCTAGCTTATACCACGAAGATTCTGATTAAGGAATCCAAGAGATATGCGCCTGTCCTAAGGTAGAATGGAAGTGGTTGTCAGTCACGCGCGTTCATAGGTGAGAATGATGATGAGTGTCATGGATCATCACATTCATCAAGTTGAAGTGCAACGAATATCTTAGAATAAGAATAAAGGGAATTGAATAGAAAATAATAGCAATTGTATTGAAACTTGAGGTACAGCAGAGATCCACACCCTTAATCTATGGTGTGTAGAAACTCCACCGTTGAAAATACATAAGTGAAAGGTTCAGGCATGGCCAAATGGCCAGCCCTCCCAAAACGTGATCAATGGCCTCCTAAGATGAAGAATAATACAAAACTGAGACCAAAGATGTCTAATACAATAGTAAATTATCCTATTTATACTAGACTAGCTACTAGGGTTTACATGAGTAAGTAATTGATGCATAAATCCACTTTCGGGGCCTACTTGGTGTGTGTTTGGGATGAGCTTGATCTATCCACGAGCTGAGGCTTCTTTTGGAGTTGAACGCCAAGTTGTAACGTGTTTTGGGCGTTCAACTCCGGGTCGTGACGTGTTTCTGGCGTTTTACTCCACACAGCAACATGGAACTGGCGTTGAGCGCCAGTTTACGTCATCAATTCCCGAATAAAGTATGGATTATTATATATTGTTGGAAAGCTCTGGATGTCTACTTTCCAACGCCGTTGTGAGCGCCCCATTTGGAGTTCTGTAGCTCCAGAAAATCTATTTTGAGTGCAAGGAGGTCAGATTCCAACAACATCAGCAGTCCTTTGTCAGCCTCCTATCAGAGTTTTGCTCAAGTCCCTCAATTTCAGCCAGAAATTACCTGAAATCAAAGAAAAACACACAAACTCATAGTAAAGTTCAGAAATGTGAATGTAACATAAAAACTAATGAAAACATCCCTAAAAGTAGCTTGAACTTACTAAAAACTACCTAAAAACAATGCCAAAAAGCGTATAAATTATCCGCTCATCAGAAATATAGATAAATAAAAATTGGGTTTCCTCCCAATAAGCGCTTCTTTAATGTCAATAGCTTGACAGTGGACTCTCATGGAGCTTCACAGATGTTCAGAGCAATGTTGGGACCTCCCAACACCAAACTTAGAGTTTGAATGTGGGGGTTTGATGAGCGGATAATTTGTACGCTTTTTGGCATTGTTTTTAGTATGTTTTTAGTATGTTTTAGTTAGTTTTTAGTATATTTTTATTAGTTTTTAGTTAAAATTCACTTTTCTGGACTTTACTATGAGTTTGTGTGTTTTTCTGTGATTTCAGGTATTTTCTGGCTGAAATTGAGGGACCTGAGCAAAAATCTAATTCAAAGACTGAAAAGGACTGAAGATGCTGTTGGATTCTGACCTCCCTGCACTCGAAGTGGATTTTCTGGAGCTACAGAAGCCCAATTGGCGCGCTCTCAACGGCGTTGGAAAGTAGACATCCTGGGCTTTCCAGAAATATATGATAGTCCATACTTTTCCCAAGATTTGATGGCCCAAACCGGCGTTCAAAGTCACCTTCAGAATTCCCAGCGTTAAACGCTGGAACTGGAACCAAAGTGGGAGTTAAACGCCCAAACTGGCATAAAAGCTGGCGTTTAACTCCAAGAAGAGTCTCTACACGAAAATGCTTCAATGCTCAGCCCAAGCACACACCAAGTGGGCCCGGAAGTGGATTTTATGTCATTACTCATCTTTGTAATTCTTAAGCTACTAGTTTCCTATAAATAGGACCTTTTACTATTGTATTTTCATCTTTTGAACACTTTAGATCTCTAGATCATCTTTGGACGTCCTGTTCTTAGATTACTGGGGGCTGGCCTCACGGCCATGCCTAGACCTTGTTCTTATGTATATTCAACGGTGGAGTTTCTACCACCATAGATTAAGGTGTGGAGCTGCTGTACCTCGAGTATTAATGCAATTACTATTGTTCTTCTATTCAAATCAGCTTGTTCTTGTTCCAAGATACCACTTGTTCTTCAACTTGATGAATGTGATGATCCGTGACACTCATCATCATTCTCACCTATGAACGTGTGACTGACAACCAACTCCGTTCTACCTTAGATTGGGTGGATATCTCTTGGATTCCTGATACACGACGCATGGTTGATCGCCTGACAACCGAGCGCTCGCCTGACAACTGAGCCAGCCATTCCATGCGATCAGAGTCTTCGTGGTATAGGCTAGAACTGATGGCGGCATTCAAGAGAATCCGGAAGGTCTAACCTTGTCTGTGGTATTCTGAGTAGGATTCAATGATTGAATGACTGTGACGTGCTTCAAACTCGCGATTGTGGGGCGTTAGAAACAGACGCAAAAGAATCACTGGATTCTATTCCGACATGATCGAGAACCGACAGCTGGATAGCCGTGCCGTGACAGGGTATGTTGAACATTTCCACTGAGAGGATGGGAGGTAGCCACTGACAACGGTGAAACCCTTGCATAAGCTTGCCATGGAAAGGAGTAAGAAGGATTGGATGAAGACAGTAGGAAAGCAGAGAGACGGAAGGGACAAAGCATCTCCATTCGCTTATCTGAAATTCTCACCAATGAAATACATAAGTATCTCTATCTTTATCTTTAGTTTTATTCATACATCATCCATAACCATTGAGTCTGCTGACTAAGATTTACAAGGTGACCATAGCTTGCTTCATACCAACAATCTCCGTGGGATCGACCCTTACTCGCGTAAGGTTTATTACTTGGATGACCCAGTGCACTTGCTGGTTAGTTGTGCGAAGTTGTGTTTATGCCATGGTATTGAGCACCAAGTCTTTGGGGCCATTACTAGGGATTATTTGAGTTGTGAAAAGTAGTGATCACAATTTCGCATACCAAGTTTTTGGCGCCGTTGCCGGGGATTGTTTCAAGTATGGACAACTGACGGTTCATCTTGTTGCTTAGATTAGGTAATTTTCAGAGTTCTTAAGAATGAATTCTAGTGTTTCAAGGTGATGTTCTTATCATCACCAAAGCTGATTGATTATCATCAATTTAGCTCTTGAATGCAATGTCCTGCTGAAGCTTGGCTATTCATGTCTAATTCCTTTAGACTGAAGCTTTAGACTAACATTGCATGATTCCTGGAATTCTCATTAAGAATTTTGATACCTTTATTTTCTTTTTCACTTAATTTTCGAAAAAAAAAACAAAAAAAAAATTATAAAAAATCATAAAAACCAAAATATTTTATGTTTCTTGTTTGAGTCTAGTGTCTTATTTTAAGTTTGGTGTCTTGCATGCATTGTTTATTTGATCTTGGTTCTATTTTCAAGTCAATAGTACAGGGAACTGAAGATTCAGAACATGCAGTAGAGGAATTACACAGAAAAAGCTGGGCGTTCAAAACGCCCAGTGAAGAAGGACAGACTGGCGTTTAAACGCCAGCCAGGGTGCCTGGTTGGGCGTTTAACGCCCAAAAGGGTAGAGCTTTGGGCGTTAAACGCCAGAATGTGCACCATTCTGGGCGTTTAACGCCAGGATGGCACAAGTGGGAAGATTCTGTTTTTTCAGATTTTTTTTCAAGTTTTCAAAGTTTTTCAAAATCAAATCTTTTTCAAATCAAATCTTTTCAATCAAATGTTTTCAAAATCAATTTCTCTCCTTTTTCAAAGATACTTGCTAACAATTAATGATTTGATTGAACATTTTAAGTATGTTGCCTTTTCTGCTGAGAGAGGTTTAATGTTTGAATCATATCTTTTCTTGTTAGGCAAGTCATTAATTTTTTTTAATCAAATCTTTTTAAATTATTTTTCAAATCATATCTTCTCAATCATATCTTCTTCAAAATCTTTTTCAAAATGTTTTAAAATCTCTTACTTAATTTTCGAAAAATCTCTTCCCCTCTTCTCACATCCTTCTATTTATGGAGTAACACTCCTCCTCAATGCACAATTCGAACTCTATCTCACTAAGTTCGAATTCTTCTACCTCTTTCTTCTATTTTTCTATTCCTCTGACACCTCAAGGAATTTCTATACTATGACATAGAGGATTCCACATTTTCTTGTTCTCTTCTCTTTCATATGAGCAGGAACAAAGACAAAGGCATTCTTGTTGAGGCTGACCCTGAACCTGAAAGGACCTTGAAGCGAAAGCTAAGAGAAGCTAAGGCACAACTCTCCGAGGACCTAACAGAAATCTTCAGAGAAGAAGAAGACATGGCAGTCGAAAACAACAACAATGCCAACAATGCAAGGAAGGTACTGGGTGACTTTACTGCACCTACTCCCAACTTCTATGGGAGAAGCATCTCTATCCCTACCATTGGAGCAAACAACTTTGAGCTTAAGCCTCAATTAGTTTCTCTAATGCAACAGAATTGCAAGTTCCATGGACTTCCATTGGAAGATCCTCATCAGTTTTTGGCTGAATTCTTGCAAATCTGTGACACTGTCAAGACTAATGGGGTTGACCCTGAGGTCTACAGACTTATGCTATTCCCTTTTGCTGTAAGAGACAGAGCTAGGATATGGTTGGACTCACAACCTAAAGAAAGCCTGAACTCTTGGGAAAAGCTAGTCAATGCCTTCTTGGCAAAGTTCTTTCCACCTCAAAAATTGAGTAAGCTTAGAGTGGAAGTCCAAACCTTCAGACAGAAGGAAGGAGAATCCCTCTATGAAGCTTGGGAAAGATACAAACAATTGATCAGAAAATGTCCTTCTGACATGCTTTATGAATGGAGCATCATAGGTATTTTCTATGATGGTCTCTCTGAACTGTCCAAGATGTCATTGGATAGCTCTGCTGGAGGATCTCTTCATCTGAAGAAGACGCCTGCAGAAGCTCAAGAACTAATTGAAATGGTTGCAAATAACCAATTCATGTACACTTCTGAAAGGAATCCTGTGAACAATGGGACAAGTCAGAAGAAAGGAGTTCTTGAGATTGATACTCTGAATGCCATATTGGCTCAGAACAAAATATTGACTCAACAAGTCAATTTGATTTCTCAAAGTCTGTCTGGAATGCAAGCTGCACCAGGCAGTACTAAGGACGCTTCATCTGAAGAAGAAGCTTATGATCCTGAGAACCCTTCAATGGAAGAGGTGAATTACATGGGAGAACCCTATGGAAACACCTATAATTCTTCATGGAAAAATCATCCAAATTTCTCATGGAAGGATCAACAGAGACCTCAACAAGGTTTCAACAACAATAATGGTGGAAGAAACAGGTTTAGCAATGGCAAGCCTTTTCCATCATCTTCTCAGCAACAGACAGAGAATTCTAAGCAGAACCACTCTGACTTAGCAACCATGGTCTATGATCTAATCAAAACCACTCAAAGTTTCATGACTGAAACAAGGTCCTCCATTAGGAATTTGGAGGCACAAGTGGGACAGCTGAGCAAGAAAGTTACTGAACTCCCTCCTAGTACTCTTCCAAGCAATACAGAAGAAAATCCAAAAGGAGAGTGCAAGGCCATCAACATGGCCGAATTTGGAGAGGAAGGAGAGGCAGTGAACGCCACTGAGGAAGACCTCAATGGACGTCCACTGGCCTCCAATGAGTTCCCTAATGAGGAACCATGGGAATCTGAGGCTCACATTGAGACCATAGAGATTCCATTGGACTTACTTTTGCCATTCATGAGCTCTGATGAGTATTCTTCCTCTGAAGAGGATGAGTATGTCACTGAAGAGCAAGTTGCTAAATACCTTGGAGCAATCATGAAGCTAAATGACAAGTTATTTGGTAATGAGACTTGGGAGAACGAACCTCCTTTGCTCACCAAAGAACTGGATGACTTGTCTAGGCAGAAATTACCTCAAAAGAGACAAGATCCTGGGAAGTTTTCACTACCTTGTACCATAGGCACCATGACCTTCAAGAAGGCTCTGTGTGACTTAGGGTCAAGTGTAAACCTCATGCCTCTCTCTGTAATGTAGAAGCTAGGGATCTTTGAGGTACAAGCTGCGAGAATCTCACTAGAGATGGCAGACAACTCAAGAAAACAAGCTTATGGACTTGTAGAGGATGTTTTGGTGAAGATTGAAGACCATTACATTCCTGCTGATTTCATAGTCCTAGAGACTGGGAAGTGCATGGATGAATCCATCATCCTTGGCAGACCCTTCCTTGCCACAGCAAAGGCTGTGATTGATGTTGATAGAGGTGAACTGATCATTCAAGTGAATGAAGAATCCTTTGTGTTTAAGGCTCAAGGATATCCCTCTGTCACCATGGAGAGGAAGCATGAAGAGCTTCTCTCAAATCAGAGCCAAACAGAGCCCCCACAGTCAAACTCTAAGTTTGGTGTTGGGAGGCCACAACCAAACTCTAAGTTTGGTGTTGAACCCCCGCATTCAAACTCTAAGTTTGGTGTTGGGAGGTTCCAACATTGCTCTGAGTATCTGTGAGGCTCCATGAGAGCCCTCTGTCAAGCTACTAACATTAAAGAAGCGCTTGTTGGGAGGCAATCCAATGTTATATTTTATCTATTTTCCTTTGTTATTTTATGTTTTCTGTAGGTTGATGATCATGAGAAGTCACAAAATCAATTAAAAAATCAAAAACAGAATGAAAAACAGGAAGAAAAACAGCACACCCTGGAGGAAGGCCTTGCTGGCGTTTAAACGCCAGTAAGGATAGCAGTTGGGCGTTTAACGCCCAGTCTGGCACTATTCTGGGCGTTTAACGCCAGAAAGGGGCACCAGACTGGCGTTAAACGCCAGAAAAGGGCAAGAAGCTGGCGTTAAACACCAGAAATGTGCACCAGCCTGGCGTTTAACGCCAGAATTGGCACAGAATGCATTTTTACACGCCACTTGGTGCAGGGATGCCTTTTCCTTGACACCTCAGGATCTGTGGACCCCACAGGATCCCCACCTACCCCACCACCCTTTCTCTTCTTCTTCACCCATTCACCAATCACCTCAACACCTCTTCCCCAAAAACCCTTCACCTATCAAATCCCATCTTTCTCTTCACCACTCACATCCATCCTTCATAAAACCCCACCTACCTCACCATTCAAATTCAAACCACTTTTCCACCCAAACCCACCCATAATGGCCGAACCACAAAGCCATCTCCCTCTCCTCTATTTCTTCTTCTTCTACTCTCTTCTTTCTTCTTTTGCTCGAGGACGAGCAAACTTTTTAAGTTTGGTGTGGTAAAAGCATTGCTTTTTGTTTTTCCATAACCATTTATGGCATCCAAGGCCGGAGAAACCTCTAGAAAGAGGAAAGGGAAGGCAAAAGCTTCCACCTCCGAGTCATGGGAGATGGAGAGATTCATCTCAAGGGTGCATCAAGACCACTTCTATGAAGTTGTGGCCTTGAAGAAGGTGATCCCCGAGGTCCCTTTCAAACTCAAAAAGAGTGAATATCCGGAGATCCGACATGAGATTCGAAGAAGAGGTTGGGAAGTTCTTACCAACCCCATTCAACAAGTCGGAATCTTAATGGTTCAAGAGTTCTATGCCAATGCATGGATCACCAAGAACCATGATCAAAGTGTGAACCCGGATCCAAAGAATTGGCTTACAATGGTTCGGGGGAAATACTTAGATTTTAGTCCAGAAAATGTGAGGTTGGCATTCAACTTGCCCATGATGCAAGGAGATGAACATCCTTACACAAGAAGGGTCAACTTTGATCAAAGGTTGGACCAAGTCCTCACTGACATTTGTGAAGAGGGCGCCCAATGGAAAAGAGATTCAAGAGGGAAGCCGGTTCAATTAAGAAGGCACGACCTCAAGCCCGTGGCTTGGGGATGGTTGGAGTTTATCCAACGCTCAATCATTCCCACTAGCAACCGGTCTGAAGTTACTCTAGACCGGGCCATCATGATTCATAGCATCATGATTGGAGAAGAAGTGGAAGTTCATGAGGTTATAGCCCAAGAACTCTATAAGGTGGCGGACAAGTCCTCTACCTTGGCAAGGTTAGCCTTTTCTCATCTCATTTGTCACCTCTGTTATTCAGTTGGAGTTGACATAGAAGGAGACATCCTCATCGATGAGGACAAGCCCATGACTAAGAAAAGGATGGAGCAAACAAGAGACCCCACTCATCATGAAATCCCTGAGATACCTCAAGGGATGTACTTTCCTCCACAAAACTATTGGGAGCAACTGAACACCTCCCTAGGAGAACTGAGTTCCAACATGGGACAACTAAGGGTGGAGCACCAAGAACACTCCATTCTCCTCCATGAAATTAGAGAAGATCAAAGAATCATGAGAGAGGAGCAACAAAGACAAGGAAGAGACATTGAGGAGCTCAAGCACTCCATAAGACCTTCAAGAGGAAGAACAAGCTGCCATCACTAAGGTAGACCCGTTCTTTAATTTCCTTGTTCTTTATTTTTCTGTTTTTTGAAAATTATGCTTTATGTTTATCCATGTTTGTGCCTTATGATCATTAGTGTCTATGCCTTAAAGTTATGAATGTCCTATGAATCTATCACCTTTCTTAAATAAAAAATGTTCTTAATTGAAAAAGAGAAAAATTGCATGACTTTCAGATTTTATAACAGATTAATTATTTTGATGTGGTGGCAATGCTTTTGTTTCTGAATGTATGCTTAAACAGTGCATATGTCTTTTGAATTTGTGGTTCATGAATGTTAAAGTTGTTGGCTCTTGAAAGAATGATGAAAAAGGAGACATGTTACTGAGGATCTGAAAAATCACAAAAATGATTCTTGAAGCAAGAAAAAGCAGTGAATAAAAAAAAAAGAAAAAAAAAGAAGGAGAAAAACGAAAAAAATAGAAGAGAAAAAGAAAAAGTAAGCAGAAAAAGCCAATAGCCTTTTAAACCAAAAGGCAAGGGTAATAAAAAGGATCCAAGGCTTTGAGCATCAGTGGATAGGAGGGCCTACAGGAATAACATCCTGGCCTAAGCGGCTAAACCAAGCTGTCCCTAACCATGTGCTTGTGGCGTGAAGGTGTCAAGTGAAAACTTGAGACTGAGCGGTTAAAGTCGTGATCCAAGGTAAAAAGAGTGTGCTTAAGAACCCTGGACACCTCTAATTGGGGACTCTAGCAAAGCTGAGTCACAATCTGAAAAGGTTCACCCAATTATGTGTCTGTGGCATGTATGTATCCGGTGGTAATACTGGAAGACAGAGTGCTTTGGGCCACGGCCAAGACTCATAAAGTAGCTGTGTTCAAGAATCATCATACTTAACTAGGAGAATCAATAACACTATCTGGATTCTGAGTTCCTAAAGAAGCCAATCATTCTGAATTTCAAAGGATAAAGTGAGATGCCAAAACTGTTCAGAGGCAAAAAGCTAAAGCCCCGCTCATCTAATTAATACTGATCTTCATAGATATTTTTGAAATTCATTGAATATTCTCTTCTTTTTATCTTATTTGATTTTCAGTTGCTTGGGGACAAGCAACAATTTAAGTTTAGTGTTGTGATGAGCGGATAATTTGTATGCTTTTTGGCATTGTTTTTAGTATGTTTTTAGTATGTTTTAGTTAGTTTTTAGTATATTTTTATTAGTTTTTAGTTAAAATTCACTTTTCTGGACTTTACTATGAGTTTGTGTGTTTTTCTGTGATTTCAGGTATTTTCTGGCTGAAATTGAGGGACCTGAGCAAAAATCTGATTCAGAGACTGAAAAGGACTGCAGATGCTGTTGGATTCTGACCTCCCTGCACTAAATGTGGATTTTCTGGAGCTATAGAAGCCCAATTGGCGCGCTCTCAACGGCGTTGGAAATTAGACATCCTGGGCTTTCCAGCAATATATGATAGTCCATACTTTGCCCAAGATTTGATGGCCCAAACCGGCGTTCAAAGTCACCTTCAGAATTCCCAGCGTTAAACGCTGGAACTGGCACCAAAGTGGGAGTTAAACGCCCAAACTGGCATAAAAGCTGGCGTTTAACTCCAAGAAGAGTCTCTACACGAAAATGCTTCAATGCTCAGCCCAAGCACACACCAAGTGGGCCCGGAAGTGGATTTTTATGTCATTTACTCATCTTTGTAATTCTTAAGCTACTAGTTCCCTATAAATAGGACCTTTTACTATTGTATTTTCATCTTTTGAACACTTTAGATCTCTAAATCATCTTTGGACGTCCTGTTCTTAGATTACTGGGGGCTGGCCTCACGGCCATGCCTAGACCTTGTTCTTATGTATATTCAACGGTGGAGTTTCTACACACCATAGATTAAGGTGTGGAGCTCTGCTGTACCTCGAGTATTAATGCAATTACTATTGTTCTTCTATTCAAATCAGCTTGTTCTTGTTCCAAGATACCACTTGTTCTTCAACTTGATGAATGTGATGATCCGTGACACTCATCATCATTCTCACCTATGAACGTGTGACTGACAACCACCTCCGTTCTACCTTAGATTGGGTGGATATCTCTTGGATTCCTGATACACGACGCATGGTTGATCGCCTGACAACCGAGCGCTCGCCTGACAACCGAGCCAGCCATTCCGTGAGATCAGAGTCTTCGTGGTATAGGCTAGAACTGATGGTGGCATTCAAGAGAATCCGGAAGGTCTAACCTTGTCTGTGGTATTTTGAGTAGGATTCAATGATTGAATGACTGTGACGTGCTTCAAACTCGCGATTGTGGGGCGTTAGTGACAGACGCAAAAGAATCACTGGATTCTATTCCGACATGATCGAGAACCGACAGCTGGATAGCCGTGCCGTGACATGGTGCGTTGAACATTTCCACTGAGAGGGTGGGAGGTAGCCACTGACAACTGTGATGCAAATGCATATTTGCATTATTAGTTAGTTAGTTTAGTTAGTTTTAGCTTAATTTCACTCATTTTCTCTAAATAAACAAGTCCTTTTATGAGTTTTGTTTCCATGCATGATGATATCAAGGAATGTGTTGATTCTAGCCAAATTCATGCACATGATTTAAGGAATGCATATATGAATGAGTATGAATGAATCTCATGAAATTTATTGCATGAATTGGTAAGACTTTGAAGCTATTTCCCTTGTTGATGGTAGGTGATGAAACAAGGATGCATGGAAGCAAGAATGATGCAAGCTGGGCAAGAAGTTGGCGTTGCCAACTTGGAGGATAAGGGGCGTTGTTCTTGGCAACGCCAGGCAGCCTTGGAAGCAAAGTTGGCGTTGCCAACTCTAGAACCAAGTTGCCAACGCCACACACAAGCCACAAGCAAGCAAGCTTGGCCCTGGAGGAAGACAAGAAGCAAAGTTGGCGTTGCCAACTTGAGAAGGGCGTTGCCAACGCCACACACAAGCCACAAGCAAGCAAACTTGGCCCTGGAGGAAGAGCTGGCGTTGCCAACTCTAGAACCAAGTTGCCAACGCCCACACAAGCAAGGAACTTGAGCCATGAAGGAGTGTCGAGGGCGTTGCCAACGCCAAGAACCATGGGCGTTGTTGAAGGCAACGCCACACACAAGCTTGGCCCTGGATGAAGTGAAGCACGTTGCCAACTTGAGGAGGGCGTTGCCAACGCCACACACAAGCAATTTTGGCACCAAAAGGAGCTCGAGCACGTTGTTGGAGCTAGGAAGCATTGGCGTGTTTGGCAACAACGCCAGGAATGGTTGCTTGGCTAGGCACCAAGTCTTGGTGCCAACCAAGTTGCCAACGCCCAATGGCCTCACCATTCACGTTGCCAACGCCAAAATCAAGTTGCCAACGCCAAGCCTTGCCAACCAAGTTGCTAACGTTGCCAAGCCTTGCCAACCAAGTTGCTAACGTTGCCAAGCCTTGCCAACCAAAGTGCTAACGTCCACAAGCCTCACCAAACACGTTGCCAACGCCCAATGGCCTTGCCATGCACGTTGCCAACGCCAGGAAGCAAGCATGGAGCCTTGAGAAGGGCTCGAGCACGTTGCCAACGTGCTAAAGAGAAGGAGTTATTCACAACAACGCCAGGAAATTATGGTGCATGTTGCTAACTTGAAATGTATGGGCGTTATTCACAACAACTCCAACAAGGCAGCCTGACCATGTCCTCTTCAATGGAAGATATCTTGAGCTACAGAGATCCAAATTGAGTGCTTCCAGTTGCATTGGAAAGCTGACATTTAGAGCTTTCCAACCATATATAATAGTCTATGATGGAGCACAAAATTGAAGCCAAACCAGAGTCATCTTTAGGCCCTAAAAACAAGAACATGAAGTGAAATTCAAGAAAGCTAGAGATTGGCTTTGGGGTGTGGGTCGAGCACGTTGCCAACGTGCCACAAGGGGGGCGTGTTTTGCAACAACGCCAGCCCCAAGTCCTTGCCTTGGAGAGTGATGCACGGGCACGTTGCCAACTTGGGGTTGAGGGTGCGTTATTCACAACAACTTGGCAACAACTTGGCAGCTTGACCTTACCTTCTTTGAGGAACCATAACTTGAGCTAGGAAAGTCCAATTGAGGTGATTCCAGTGGCATTAGAAAATAGACATCAAGAGCTTTCCAATGATGTATAATAGTCCATATTGAAGCTGAAGGTTGACACTCAAATTCTGGGCTACATTTAGCATGAAAGTAAGGCCAAGAAGAGGAAAAGCAAGTTGTTGGCAACAACTTGGGCTAGCAACGCCCAAGTCTCATACTTCATGCCCAGGAAATTGTCCTGCACGTTGCCAATGTGCATTTGGCCTGGAGTTAGTGCCAATAACGCCAAGCCAATGGGCCAGAATCATGATGAATGAACCCTTCCTTTCCAAGCCTAGCAACACCTCCAATTGAGCCAAGAATTCAACAATGAGAAAGCCCACATTGCTAACCCAAATTGAAGATCTCTGAAGAGTTTTAGAGTAGTATAAATAGAAGAGATTGATGTACTTGTAAGGGACTTTTACACTTTTGATTACTTTTTAACACTTAGTTTTTTTATTCACTTTTGGCACTTTTACTTGGCTTTGTAAGAACTTCCGGGTACTCTCCCGGGAAGCTCATTTTTTTGACTTTTCTATTGGAACTTTTCTTCTTCATTTACAAGTTTTAAGCACTTCATTCTTTTTCTTCTTCTTCCTTGACACTTAGCTTAATTCTTGTTTATGGCAATTGTTGTTGAAATTGGAGCAATGACTCACTAAACCCCACTTTCATTAGGGGGAGGAGCTCTGTTTGTTGGAATGGATTGATGAACCCATCTTTCCTCCTCAATTCTAGTGGTTGATCTAAAGAGGGAACTCTTGATCCTCACAGATTCAACCACCATCGAGAGAGGGGTTAATCTATATGAATTATGTGGTGAGTTTGAGGAATGAGCCACAAAATTCAGTTTAGAGTTCATCCTTTCATGATTTCTTTAATCAATATACCTTGGTTAGTATGTGAGATGTAACTCTCCTTAGTTGAGATTATAGAAATTGTGTGGCTGGATAATATATGAGCTTCATCTCTTCTCATGAACAATTAGATCACGAGAGTGGCAATTAGTTATGTTGAGAGAGATTGAATCACCAAGAGATTGGGGTTCAATCACCCACTTGCCATAGATCTATACCCATGATTGAGAAGGATTTGACTAACATCAATTCATGAAAACTAACATCTCTGATCCCTAATGATCCTCTCCATCATTAATTCTCATTTCTTTTGTTCTTAGTGTTTGACAACCCATTACCCAATTCCCTTCTACATTCTTGCAATTTATTATTCTTGTCATTTACATTCTGTTTCTTATTTCTCACTCTTATGCTCTTTAGAATTCAGCACTTTAATTCCTTGCAATTTATCTTTGATGTCATTTAAGTTTCTTGCACTTTAAGTTTCCATCATTTACTTCCATTTTATTTCTCTATTCTAGTTCTTTACATTTTATGTCATTTACATTCTTGCAATTATGTTCAAAAATCAAAATGCTCATGAAATCAAAACTATGTTTGCTTGACTAAATTTACCATTAACTAAAGTTGCTTAATCTTCCGATCTCCGTGGGATCGACCTCACTCTTTGTGAGTTTTATTACTTGATACGACCCGGTATACTTGCCGGTTATACGTGAAATCTCATTTTTACGTATCAAGTTTTTTGCGCCGTTGCCGGGGATTGGAAAGATTGACAATGATTAAGTGAAAGGTGGTTTAGATTAAGCATTTTTCTTTGTGTTTTTGTTAAGCCCACTAACTGTTTGATACTTTGTTTCACTAACCCCAATTTCACTCTAGTTCTAGAATATTTCACTTGTGATTTTGGTTTTGTTTGTGTATGTCAGGAGCTAATAGACATAATATTGAGGACGAGAGAACCCGCCGAAGGATAAGGAGAGCAGAAAGAGGAAAGTTCATAGTTGGTGAAGAAGGGTCAGAGGAATCAGAGGGAGAAGATCAAGTCATGGAGGATGAGATGCACAACCCTCCTGGAGGGGTCAACAATAATGGTGGACAAGCTAGAAGGGTGTTATCCTCGTATACTATCCCTGATCCAAGACATTGTGGGAGCAGTATTGCTACACCAAATGTTCAGGCCAACAACTTTGAGTTGAAACCTCAGCTCATCACTTTGGTACAGAACAATTGCTCTTATGGAGGGGGACCTCTTGAAGACCCAAATCAACATCTCTCTGTTTTTCTGAGGATATGCAATACAGTGAAGACAAATAGAGTGCATCCAGATGTCTACAAGTTGTTGCTATTTCCATTCTCTTTGAGGGACAAAGCCACTCAATGGCTAGAATCATTCCCCAAGGAAAGCCTCAATGATTGGAATGAAGTGATGAGAAGATTTCTAGCAAAGTTCTACCCACCTCAAAAGATCATCAAGTTGAAGACAGAGGTTCAGACTTTTAGGCAAATGGATGGGGAGTCATTATATGAAGCCTGGGAAAGGTACAAGGCACTAATGAGAAGATGCCCACCTGACATGTTTAGTGATTGGGTCAAACTCCAAAACTTCTATGAAGGCCTAAATCCAGAAGCAAGGAAGGGACTAGATTACTCATCAGGAGGATCACTCAACATGATGAAAACTGCTGAGGAGGCTCAAGACCTCATTGAGATTGTGGCAAACAATCAATATTATTACTCATCAGAGAGGCAGCATAATCCACCCCCAAAAAAAGGTGTAATGGAGCTTGAAGGTGTTGATGCTATCTTGGCACAAAACAAGTTAATGCACCAACAAATCCAACAACAAATGGAGATGATAACAAAGAGAATGGATGGTATGCAACTTGCATCAGTGAACACAACAAATCAACCATCACTTGAATGGGGCCAAGGTGAAGGGACCACGGTTGAACAACCACAAGAACAAGTTCAATACATGCAGAATACTTCAAATTCTCAGGAGGAATTCCATGGTGATACATACAACTCATCTTGGAAGAATCATCCCAATTTAAAGTGGGGAGAAAACCATTGGCAAAAGAACAACAACCACAATCACACCCGTACCACAAACAACCAAAATCACCATACCAACAACACTAACCAATATAGAAAAACACAAAACACATATCAACACCCCCATCATAACTCACAAACCCACCAAAATAACTTCTCTGCGCCATCATCCAACTCACAAAATTTCCACACTAATCCGCCCAACAACTTCCAACAACAATCAACCCCCATCATACCTCCAATTGACCATCATGAGGCCAGAATCTCAAGTCTGGAAGCAACCTTGCAAGCACTTGCTCAAACCACTCAAGCTTTAGCTAAAGGACAACAGGAACAAGCGGTCACTATGAAGAACATTGAGAGACAAGTAGGACAATTAGCCAAACAAGCCGAGAAACCAACCAATGTTCTCCCAAGTGACACAATACCCAACCCAAGAAAAGAATGTAAGGCTTTGCAGTTAAGGAGTGGCAAGGTAGTTGGTGAAAGTTCAAATAAAGAGGCAATAAAACCCAAAGAGCAAGACACAGAGGAAGTACATGTGGAAAGGGAAGATGAAGAAAATGGTTCAACATCTAACAAAGGCAAAGAAGTTGTCAAGCCACAAAGCAACCCACCTGGACAAAGAAGCAACCGTGATAGCAATGGGAGTGTGAACCCACAACAAGAAAACAAAAATGAAGGAGTGAAAGCTTATGTACCAAAGCTTCCATACCCAACTAGGATACACAAAGGAGCAAAAGACCAACAATTCCCAAGGTTCTTAGAAATCTTCAAGAAACTTGAAATCAACATCCCATTGGCAGAGGCTCTAGAACAGATGCCATTGTATGCAAAATTTCTTAAGGAGTTGATCACCAAGAAGAGGAGTTGGCAAGAAAAAGAAACCGTGGTTCTCAATCAAGAGTGTAGTGCCATCATTCAACAAGGGTTACCTCCAAAACTCAAAGACCCTGGCAGCTTTCTCATACCTTGCACGATTGGGAGCATGGCTGTTGACAAGTCACTTTGTGATCTGGGAGCAAGGATTAACCTAATGCCACTCACCATGATGAAGAAAATGATGATTGAAGAGCTTAAACCCACAAGGATGTCACTTCAACTTGCTGACAGATCCATCAAAGTACCAAATGGAGTAGTTGAGAACCTCTTGGTGAAGGTGGGAAACTTCATATTCCCAGCCGATTTTGTGGTCCTAGACATGGATTAAGAGGGGAATAATTTAGTCATTCTTGGTAGGCCCTTTTTGGCTACAGCTAGAACAATCATTGATGTGGAAAAAGGAGAGATGATTTTCAGAGTGCATGATGAGCAAATGACCATAAATGTCTTCAAAGCAATGCAACACCCTGTTGAGAAAGAAAATTTCATGAGGATTGATGTAGTAGACTCTTTGGTTGAAGAAGTACATGACACAAACCATCAAGTGAAACAAGAAGAGGTCCATAACATCAAGGGACAAGAAGAGAACAAATTGGAAGCATCAGAGGAACCAAGTGAAGCTACCAAAGAAGAGGCACCACAACAAGAGTTGAAACCACTACCCCCTCATCTTAAATATGCATTTCTTGGTGAGAAGGATAGTTTTCCAGTGATCATCAATTCCACATTGAATGCAGAGGAAGAAGAAAAGCTCCTTATGGTGTTGAAAGCTCACAAAGAGGCTTTGGGGTGGACCATTGATGACTTGAAGGGCATAAGCCCTGCCGTATGCATGCACAAAATACTCTTAGAGGAGGGTTCCAAACCGGTGGTACAACCCCAAAGAAGATTGAATCCTACAATGAAGGAGGTTGTTCAAAAGGAAATCCTTAAGTTGTGTAAAGCTGGGATCATCTACCCTATATCTGACAGCCCTTGGGTCAGTCCAGTGCACGTGGTTCCCAAGAAAGGGGGGATGACCGTCATTGTTAATGAGAAGAATGAGCTTATCCCAACACGAACAGTGACAGGGTGGAGGATGTGCATAGACTATAGGAGGTTGAATGATGCCACAAGGAAAGATCACTTTCTCTACCTTTCATTGACCAGATGCTTGAGAGGTTGGCTGGCCATGCTTATTACTGTTTTCTTGATGGATATTCTGGGTATAACCAGATTGTGGTTGACCCCATGGATCAAGAGAAGACTTCCTTCACTTGCCCCTTTGGAGTTTTTGCATATAGGAGAATGCCATTTGGACTTTGCAATGCCCCAGCTACCTTTCAAAGATGCATGCTATCAATATTCTCAGACATGGTAGAAAAATTTATTGAAGTCTTTATGGATGATTTCTCTGTTTTTGGTGATTCCTTCAATACTTGCTTGCACCATCTTACCTTAGTCTTGAAAAGGTGCCAAGAAACCAATTTAGTTTTGAATTGGGAGAAATGCCATTTCATGGTACCCGAAGGCATTGTTCTTGGTCACAAAATTTCAAGTAAGGGTATAGAAGTTGACAAGGCAAAAGTAGAAATCATAGAAAAACTTCCTTTGCCAACTAGTGTGAAAGCTGTTAGAAGTTTCTTAGGGCATGCTGGATTTTATAGGAGATTCATTAAAGATTTTTCCAAAATAGCAAAGCCACTAAGCAATTTGCTGGTGGTAGAAAATCCTTTTATCTTTGATGATGAATGCAAGCATGCTTTTGAAACTCTAAAGGCTAAGCTCACCACAGCACCAATCATCACACCCCCAAGTTGGGGACTACCTTTTGAACTCATGTGTGATGCAAGTAACCTTGCAATTGGCGCTGTGTTGGGGCAAAGGAAGGAAAAGAAGCTTCATGTTATCTACTATGCAAGTAAGGTGTTGAATGAAGCTCAAAAGAACTACACCACAACAGAGAAAGAGTTACTAGCTATGGTATATGCTTTTGATAAGTTTAGACAATATTTGATTGGATCCAAAGTCTTAGTGTATACTGACCATGCTGCTCTTAAGTATCTTATGTCAAAACAGGATGCCAAACCAAGGCTAATCAGATGGGTGCTACTCCTACAAGAGTTTGACATTGAGATCAAAGATAGAAAGGGCAATGAAAATCAAGTTGCTGATCACTTATCAAGGGTGCCACAAGATGCATGCCAAGACAATCTTCCATCAATAAATGAAGAATTTCCAGATGAACACCTCTTGGAAATTCAACATGTCCCTTGGTTTGCAGACATGGCCAACTACAAGGCGGGTAGAATCATCCCTCAAGAGTACACAAAACAACAAGTCAAGAAGCTGTTGCATGAGGCTAAGTTCTTCTTCTGGGATGAACCATTCTTGTTCAAAAGATGCCCAGATGGAATGATAAGAAGATGTGTGCCAGAAGGTGAGATGAAGGATATACTATGGCATTGTCACAACTCTAATTATGGTGGTCATTTTGGGGCTGAAAGGACGGCTGCAAAGGTCCTTCAAAGTGGTTTCTATTGGCCTTCAATCTTCAAGGATGCTAGAGAGTTTGTGAGCCATTGCAATGAATGTCAAAGAACAGGGGGTTTGTCAAAGAAAAATGAGATGCCTCAGAAGTTCATTTTGGAAGTGGAGCTCTTTGATCTGTGGGGAATAGATTTCATGGGACCCTTCCCTCCATCTTACACATTCAAATACATCTTGGTAGCAGTAGAGTATGTCTCCAAATGGGTAGAGGCCATAGCCACCACCACATGTGATACCAACGTGGTCTTGCAATTCCTCAAGAAGAATATCTTCACTAGATTTGGAGTGCCCAAAGGACTTATAAGTGATGGGGGAAGCCACTTTTGCAACAAGCAACTCAATTCTTTACTCCACAAATATGGTGTTACTCACAAAGTGGCTACACCATACCACCCACAAACCAATGGGCAAGCTGAACTTGCCAACAGAGAGCTAAAAAGGATCTTGGAGAAGACTGTGGGAACAACAAGAAAAGACTGGGTTAGGAAGCTGGATGATGCACTTTGGGCATATAGGACAGCCTTCAAGACACCCATAGGAAAATCTCCATTTCAGTTGGTGTATGGAAAGGCATGCCACCTCCCTGTGGAGCTTGAACATAAGGCCTTTTGGGCCACCAAACTTCTGAATCTAGATGCTCAAGCAGCAGGAGAGAAGAGGTTGCTACAACTCAATGAACTTGAGGAGTTCAGATTGGAGGCATATGACAATGCCAAAATATACAAAGAGAGAGCAAAGAGATGGCATGATAAGAGGATCTCTCAAAGAACATTCGAACCAGGCCAAAGGTGTTGTTATTCAATTCAAGATTGAAGTTCTTCCCTGGGAAGCTGAGGTCTAGATGGACTGGTCCATACACCATCACCAAAGTATCACCTCATGGCTATGTTGAATTACTTGATGAAGCCTCAAAGCAAACCTTCACAGCTAATGGACATAGGGTGAAGCACTATTTTGGTGGCCCTTGGAGCAAGGAAGAGAGTGTGCAACTCTTAACATGAGCAAAGAAGCTGCATTGTCAAGCTAAGGACAATAAACAAGCGCTTCATGGGAGGCAACCCATGCACAGGGAGTCTTTTAATTTCATACTTTAGTAACCAATAATGATTAAGTAGACTAGTACATGGTGTATGCAAGGCACTAAGTTTGGTGTGGCCAATCTTGAAGTAATGGCAAATGTGTGTTCTACAACACTTAGCCACAAACTAAGTTTGGTGTCCATACATACACGAAAATGCTAGACTATGAAAGTATAGTAATCTATTTTAGTTATAAAATAAAAAAAAAAAGAGAAAAACGTGAAATAGCATATAATATAGGTAAAATACTAAGTTTAATGTGGCTATCTTTGGAATTAATTCCATAGAACACTTAGTCACAAACTAAGTTTGGTGTCTTTACTTACATTACTAATGCTAGAAAAAATTAGATTAGGGAATCAAATCATAAATTTCAATGTTAGTTTAGTCAATTTTGCATAGGAATATCATCATAAGCTTTTAGCTATTAATGTCACTTTAAGAATCTCAAGCTTTTGGAATTTTGTTGCAGGAAAGAAAGAAAGAAGTGATGGGGAATCTTGGAAGCATATAATGAAAGAAAGAAGTGATGGGAATCTTGGAAGAAAGGTCACGGATGCATTGGAGTCACATGAGCTTGGAACTTTGTGCATGGAGAAAAACAACTCAACATGCATTGGGCACAAGGAAGCATGCTTCCCATGCCGTGACCGAGCCTTAAACCATGCGTCCTCACCAAAGTCACTTTAAATACTTCAACCACATTCATCAAACCTCATTCTTCATCACTCATTCTTCCACCCCCATAACCTCATTCAAGTACCCGAACTCACACTCAACCTCCAACCTATTCCATGTTTCACAAATTCTAGCCATGAACCTCATCTTTACCCAACAAAACTCTTGAAGCATCACACCTCCTCACATAACCAAAACACTCCACCTCCCCTCACCATCATTTTCTAGCCTACCCAAGTCACGTTGTGACCATACATCTCTCCCATTCACAACCATTTTCCTTGTGCTTGAGGACAAGCATTCATCTAAGTTTGGTGTGGAAGATTCAACCCTTGCAAGTGAATTTCAATGGCCTCATCATCAAGGGATAGGAGAGGAGATGAAGGACAAGATACCTTTGATGAAAGAAGATTTAAATCCAAGCATAATGAGCGCATCTTTAGTTGGATGTCAAGCAAAGATGTTGTTCCGGAGTTACCTTTCAAGCTAAAGAAAGATGAGTACCCTGAGATACAAAAAATAATCAGAAAAAGGGGATGGGAGCTTCTCTGTGACCAACCTCAAGAAGTGAGCATGCTTCTCATCCATGAGTTCTACACTAATGTGATAAGAGAATATGATGATGAAGAACCATACATGAGCTATGTAAGAGGTGTGGATGTTGATTTTAGCCCGGACACCATCAATAGGGTGCTAAGGGTCAAGCACAAACAGTTCAAACGAGCTAGCTATGAAGAAAGGGTTGAAAATAACCCAAGATATGTGGATGTGGTGAGTGACTTATGCAGAATAGGCACGGATTGGGTGTTGGATTCACATGGACAACCACTCAAGCTTCGGAGAGGTGATCTCATACCTCAAGCAAAAGGATGGCATGACATAGTGAGGAGATCATTGATGTCCACTTCAAATAATTCTGAGGTAACCGTGAATAGAGCAATAATGATCCATTGTATAATGAAAGGAGGAGAAATCAATGTTGGAGACATTATAGCCAAGAACATCATTGACATAGCTCAAAAAGTCAAACAAGACAGCTGGCTAGGATATCCTAGTACTATTCTGCGCCTATGTGAAGAAGCTGGAGTGCCTCTTGAAGAATTTGGAGAAACTGATTTGGTTTCTATTGGAAAGCCTCTCACCCGAGAAAGGTTGGAGTTTATCACCACAACCCAATTGGAAAGGCAACCTTTAGCAAGAAGGAAGAAAAGGAAAGAAGTAAGACAAGAGGAGGAGCCTCAAGAAATGGATGAATCCCACACCTTGAACATGAATCAACTCCAAGCCGCCTTGGACGGAATCTCTGGGCAATACTCACAAATTCAAAGAAGCCAACAGGAACAAGCACAACAACAAAGGGACCTTTGGCAATTGATGGATCAACAAAGAGGGGTTCAAATTCAATGGATGGACCAACAAAATGAATACCAAACACACATGATGGAGCTACAACAAGAACAATATGCCAAGATGCAGGAAGCCATCAAAAATTCAACTCTGGAACATGAAAGAGCCATGGAGAAAGTCATACAAGAACAAGCTCAACTAAGGATGGAGCAAGCTCAGCAAAGAGAACTTCTCCATAGGTTGGATGCTAGACATGAAACACTCTACAGAGATTTCAATGAAAATAGAATGTTCAGGGAAGCCAGGCATAAGGACAGACTTGATTATGACATATGCACCCAAGAAAAGCTCAGTTACCTCTGTTCCACACCCCCATTGATCAACCCACAAATTAAAACCTTTAATGAAGCTCGCAAGATATTTGAAGAGCAGGAGCTTGCAAGGGTGAGATTTAATCAACGGAGGCTAAAGGAGACAATGATAAGCTCAGGAATTTGGCAAGAAGAAGGGAATGCAACAACAATGCAACAAGGAGAACAGAGAAGCAAAAAGAAAGAAGATCCAAAGGGGGATTCAACAACAAAGCAACAAGGAGAGTTAAGAAGTAAAAAGAAACAAGATCCAAAGGGCAAAGGAAAGCAAGGAGAATCAAGCAAAGGAAAAGGGACATGAAGACTAAAGGTGGTGAAGTTCCTTTATTTTTCTTTATGTTTCTTTATGTTTTAAATAAAGAAGATGTATGTCTGAAATATGGTATACCTTCTAGGATGCATTTTCTTTTTTTGAAGCATTGTCTTTTATGTTGCCCATTCCATGCATCACCACTCACAAATTTAGAATGGTTGCTTGTCTTTAGTACTTTTACTTGTCATTGGAATAAAAGATGTAGTTTGATGCAAGAACAGAGAGAATTCTAGCTTAAGAAGAATCATGTTGTCCCATGAGAAAAGTGCTAGCATACATGCATTTATTGTGAAAGAATCAAGGTTCAATGAACTCAAAAGAATGCTTGCTTATACAAGACTAGTTTGGTTAAGGATGCACAAGGACTTTATCAGTAAAAGCACAAATAACCTTGACAATAAAGAAAATAGAATACAAAGAATGGAAGGCTAGGCATCAATGACAAAATTTGGATATGTGTCTGTGGTGATTGATGTTAAGAGACATACTTGGGCTAGTAAATCCGAGGGGTGCTTCATCACCCGGTAACTTGAGTTAACTAACTCGGGATTATCGATTGAAAACCCACAATCAAGAGTAGCTCTATAACAGAACATTTAGCAACCCAAAGAGGTGTTGGACACCACTATCCAAACAAGATTTCAATGTTATATGCCTGTGACTGAATGTGTTAAGGAAAGAGGCTTGAGTGAGTAAATCTTTAAGAGTGTCTCAACACTTAACAACTTGAACCAACTGGTTTGGGATTGTTGATTGAAAGCTTATGCTAAAGAGCCACCTTAAGACAAGATTTCGAGCTTAATTGAAAGAAAAAGGGGAAAGAAAAAAAAAAGAAGGAAAAAGAAATGAGCAGAAAAAAAATTGGTTCAAGGATCATGTGCTAAGGTATGAAAGAAGTCTAGTGAAGTTAACCAATTTAGTAGTGAAGCAAGCATTTTTAATTGAAAAAGTTGAATAGTTGTGTTCAATTACAATAAATGAATGACCACACAAGTGAGGACAATATGCTCAATGAAAATTACTCTCTGGAAGAACATTCAAGTCTTACATCTTAAATTCTTGTGACAAAGTCCTTTATATTTTGCTTGAGGACAAGCAATACTTTAAGTTTGGTGTTGTGATGCAAATGCATATTTGCATTATTAGTTAGTTAGTTTAGTTAGTTTTAGCTTAATTTCACTCATTTTCTCTAAATAAACAAGTCCTTTTATGAGTTTTGTTTCCATGCATGATGATATCAAGGAATGTGTTGATTCTAGCCAAATTCATGCACATGATTTAAGGAATGCATATATGAATGAGTATGAATGAATCTCATGAAATTTATTGCATGAATTGGTAAGACTTTGAAGCTATTTCCCTTGTTGATGGTAGGTGATGAAACAAGGATGCATGGAAGCAAGAATGATGCAAGCTGGGCAAGAAGTTGGCGTTGCCAACTTGGAGGATAAGGGGCGTTGTTCTTGGCAACGCCAGGCAGCCTTGGAAGCAAAGTTGGCGTTGCCAACTCTAGAACCAAGTTGCCAACGCCACACACAAGCCACAAGCAAGCAAGCTTGGCCCTGGAGGAAGACAAGAAGCAAAGTTGGCGTTGCCAACTTGAGAAGGGCGTTGCCAACGCCACACACAAGCCACAAGCAAGCAAACTTGGCCCTGGAGGAAGAGCTGGCGTTGCCAACTCTAGAACCAAGTTGCCAACGCCCACACAAGCAAGGAACTTGAGCCATGAAGGAGTGTCGAGGGCGTCGCCAACGCCAAGAACCATGGGCGTTGTTGAAGGCAACGCCACACACAAGCTTGGCCCTGGATGAAGTGAAGCACGTTGCCAACTTGAGGAGGGCGTTGCCAACACCACACACAAGCAATTTTGGCACCAAAAGGAGCTCGAGCACGTTGTTGGAGCTAGGAAGCATTGGCGTGTTTGGCAACAACGCCAGGAATGGTTGCTTGGCTAGGCACCAAGTCTTGGTGCCAACCAAGTTGCCAACGCCCAATGGCCTCACCATTCACGTTGCCAACGCCAAAATCAAGTTGCCAACGCCAAGCCTTGCCAACCAAGTTGCTAACGTTGCCAAGCCTTGCCAACCAAGTTGCTAACGTTGCCAAGCCTTGCCAACCAAAGTGCTAACGTCCACAAGCCTCACCAAACACGTTGCCAACGCCCAATGGCCTTGCCATGCACGTTGCCAACGCCAGGAAGCAAGCATGGAGCCTTGAGAAGGGCTCGAGCACGTTGCCAACGTGCTAAAGAGAAGGAGTTATTCACAACAACGCCAGGAAATTATGGTGCACGTTGCTAACTTGAAATGTATGGGCGTTATTCACAACAACTCCAACAAGGCAGCCTGACCATGTCCTCTTCAATGGAAGATATCTTGAGCTACAGAGATCCAAATTGAGTGCTTCCAGTTGCATTGGAAAGCTGACATTCAGAGCTTTCCAACCATATATAATAGTCTATGATGGAGCACAAAATTGAAGCCAAACCAGAGTCATCTTTAGGCCCTAAAAACAAGAACATGAAGTGAAATTCAAGAAAGCTAGAGATTGGCTTTGGGGTGTGGGTCGAGCACGTTGCCAACGTGCCACAAGGGGGGCGTGTTTTGCAACAACGCCAGCCCCAAGTCCTTGCCTTGGAGAGTGATGCACGGGCACGTTGCCAACTTGGGGTTGAGGGTGCGTTATTCACAACAACTTGGCAACAACTTGGCAGCTTGACCTTACCTTCTTTGAGGAACCATAACTTGAGCTAGGAAAGTCCAATTGAGGTGATTCCAGTGGCATTAGTAAATAGACATCAAGAGCTTTCCAATGATATAATAGTCCATATTGAAGCTGAAGGTTGACACTCAAATTCTGGGCTACATTTAGCATGAAAGTAAGGCCAAGAAGAGGAAAAGCAAGTTGTTGGCAACAACTTGGGCTAGCAACGCCCAAGTCTCATACTTCATGCCCAGGAAATTGTCCTGCACGTTGCCAATGTGCATTTGGCCTGGAGTTAGTGCCAATAACGCCAAGCCAATGGGCTAGAATCATGATGAATGAACCCTTCCTTTCCAAGCCTAGCAACACCTCCAATTGAGCCAAGAATTCAACAATGAGAAAGCCCACATTGCTAACCCAAATTGAAGATCTCTGAAGAGTTTTAGAGTAGTATAAATAGAAGAGATTGATGTACTTGTAAGGGACTTTTACACTTTTGATTACTTTTTAACACTTAGTTTTTTTATTCACTTTTGGCACTTTTACTTGGCTTTGTAAGAACTTCCGGGTACTCTCCCGGGAAGCTCATTTTTTTGACTTTTCTATTGGAACTTTTCTTCTTCATTTACAAGTTTTAAGCACTTCATTCTTCTTCTTCTTCTTCCTTGACACTTAGCTTAATTCTTGTTTATGGCAATTGTTGTTGAAATTGGAGCAATGACTCACTAAACCCCACTTTCATTAGGGGGAGGAGCTCTGTTTGTTGGAATGGATTGATGAACCCATCTTTCCTCCTCAATTCTAGTGGTTAATCTAAAGAGGGAACTCTTGATCCTCACAGATTCAACCACCATCGAGAGAGGGGTTAATCTATATGAATTATGTGGTGAGTTTGAGGAATGAGCCACATAATTCAGTTTAGAGTTCATCCTTTCATGATTTCTTTAATCAATATACCTTGGTTAGTATGTGAGATGTAACTCTCCTTAGTTGAGATTATAGAAATTGTGTGGCTGGATAATATATGAGCTTCATCTCTTCTCATGAACAATTAGATCACGAGAGTGGCAATTGGTTATGTTGAGAGAGATTGAATCACCAAGAGATTGGGGTTCAATCACCCACTTGCCATAGATCTATACCCATGATTGAGAAGGATTTGACTAACATCAATTCATGAAAACTAACATCTCTGATCCCTAATGATCCTCTCCATCATTAATTCTCATTTCTTTTGTTCTTAGTGTTTGACAACCCATTACCCAATTCCCTTCTACATTCTTGCAATTTATTATTCTTGTCATTTACATTCTGTTTCTTATTTCTCACTCTTATGCTCTTTAGAATTCAGCACTTTAATTCCTTGCAATTTATCTTTGATGTCATTTAAGTTTCTTGCACTTTAAGTTTCCATCATTTACTTCCATTTTATTTCTCTATTCTAGTTCTTTACATTTTATGTCATTTACATTCTTGCAATTATGTTCAAAAATCAAAATGCTCATGAAATCAAAACTATGTTTGCTTGACTAAATTTACCATTAACTAAAGTTGCTTAATCTTCCAATCTCCGTGGGATCGACCTCACTCTTTGTGAGTTTTATTACTTGATACGACCCGGTATACTTGCCGGTTATACGTGAAATCTCATTTTTACGTATCAAACGGTGAAACCCTTGCATAAGCTTGGCATGGAAAGGAGTAAGAAGGATTGGATGAAGACAGTAGGAAAGCAGAGAGACGGAAGGGACAAAGCATCTCCATTCGCTTATCTGAAATTCTCACCAATGAAATACATAAGTATCTCTATCTTTATCTTTATGTTTTATTCATACATCATCCATAACCATTTGAGTCTGCCTGACTAAGATTTACAAGGTGACCATAGCTTGCTTCATACCAACAATCTCCGTGGGATCGACCCTTACTCGCGTAAGGTTTATTACTTGGACGACCCAGTGCACTTGCTGGTTAGTTGTGCGAAGTTGTGTTTATGCCATGGTATTGAGCACCAAGTCTTTGGGGCCATTACTAGGGATTATTTGAGTTGTGAAAAGTAGTGATCACAATTTCGCATACCAGGGTTCAACACCAAACTTAGAGTTTGGTTGTGGCCTCCCAACACCAAACTTAAAGTTTGATTGTGGGGGCTTTGTTTGACTCTGTTTTGAGAGAAGCTTTTCATGCTTCCTCTCCATGGTTGCAGAGGAAGATCCTTGAGCTTTAAACACAAGGTAGTCCCCATTCAATTGAAGGACTAGCTCTCCTCTATCAACATCAATCACAGCTCCTACTGTGGCTAGGAAGGGTCTTCCAAGGATGATGCATTCATTTTCATCCTTTCCAGTGTCTAGGATTATGAAATCACTAGGGATGTAAAGGCCTTTAACCTTCACTAACACATCCTCTACCAATCCTAAGCTTGTTTTATTGACTTGTCTGCCATCTCTAATGAGATTCTTGCAGCTTGTACCTCAAAGATTCCTAGTTTTTCCGTTACTGAGAGTGGCATAAGATTTATACCTAACCCCAGGTCACACAGAGCCTTCTCAAAAGTCATGGTGCCTATGGTACATGGTATTAAGAATTTACCAGGATCTTATTTCTTTTGAGGTAAAGTTTGCTGAACCCATGTATTTAGTTCACTAATGAGCAAAGGAGGTTCATCTTCCCAAGTCTCGTTACCAAACAACTTGGCATTCAGCTTCATGATGGCTCCTAGATATTGAGCAACTTGCTCTTCAGTTACCTCTTCATCCTCTTCATAGGAAGAGTAGTTCTCAGAGCTCATGAATGGTAGAAGGAAGTTTAATAGAATCTTTATGGTCTCTATATGAGCCTCAGATTCCTTTAGGTCCTCAATACGGAACTCCTTTCTGCCTGGGGGACGTCCCATGAGATCTTCCTCATTGGGATTCTCGTCCTCCCTTTCCTCTTTGGATTTGGCCATTTTGATTATATCAATAGCCTTGCACTCTCTTTTTGGATTCTCTTCTGTATTGCTTGGGAGAGTACTAGGAGGAGTTTCAGTGATTTTCTTACTCAGCTGACCCACTTGTGCCTCCAAGTTTCTAATGGAGGACCTTGTTTCATTCATGAAACTTAAAGTGGCCTTAGTCAGAGACTATGTTTGCTAAGCTAGAAGGGCTCTGCTCAGAATTCTTTGTCTGTTGCTAAAAAGGTGATGGAAAAGGCTTGCTATTGCTGAACCTGTTTCTTCCACCATTATTAAAGCCTTGTTGAGGCTTTTGTTGATCCTTCTATGAGAAATTTGGATGATTTCTCCATGAGGGATTATAGGTGTTTCCATAGGCTTCACCCATGTGATTCACCTCTGCCATTGTAGGATTCTCAGGATCATAAGCTTCTTCTTCAGAAGATGCTTCTTTAGTACTGTTGGATGCATTTTGTAATCGATTCAGACTCTGAGATATCATATTGACTTGTTGGGTCAATATTTTGTTCTGGGCCAGTATGGCATTCAGAGCATCAATTTCAAGAACTCCCTTCTTCTGAGGTGTCCCATTACTCACAGGATTCCTCTCAGAGGTGTACATGAATTAGTTATTTGCAACCATGTCAATGAGTTCTTGAGCTTCTGCAGGTGTTTTCTTTAGGTGAATGGATCCACCTGCAGAATGGTCCAGTGACATCTTAGAGAACTCAGATAGACCATCATAGAATATATCCAAAATGGTCCACTCTGAAAGCATGTCAGAAGGACATTTTTTGGTCAACTGCTTGTATCTTTCCCAAGCTTCATAGAGGGATTCACCATATTTTTGCCTGAAGGTCTGAACATCTACTCTTAACTTGCTCAGCTTTTGAGGAGGAAAGAACTTAGCCAAGAAGGCTGTGACCAGCTTATCCCAAGAGTCCAGGCTATCTTTAAGTTGTGAGTCCAACCATGTTCTAGCTATGTCTCTCACAGCAAAAGGGAAAAGCATGAGCCTATAGACTTCAGGATCTACTCCATTAGTCTTAACAGTATCATAGATATGCAAGAACTCAGTTAAAAACTGATACGGATCTTCTGATGGAAGTCCATGAAACTTGTAGTTCTGTTGCATTAGAGCAACTAGTTGAGGCTTCAGCTCAAAATTGTTTGCTCCAATGGCAGGGATTGAGATGCTTCTTCCATAAAAATTGGAAGTCGGTGTAGTATAATCATCAAGCATCCTCCTTGCATTATTGTTGTTGTTATTATTTTCGGCTGCCATCTCCTCTTCTTTTTCAAAAATTTCTGTAAGGTTTTCTCTGGATTGTTGTATTTTAGCTTCTCTTAGTTTCTTCTTCAGAGTCCTTTCAGGTTCAGGATCTGCTTCAATAAGAATGTTCTTGTCCTTGCTCCTGCTTATATGAAAAAGAAGGGAACAGAAAATAATAATAGGGATCCTCTTTAACACAGTAGAAAGATTCCTTTATGTGAGTAGAAGAAAATAAGAAGAAAATCCGAACACAAATAGAGGGGAGAAGAGGGTTCGAATTTTGAGTAGAAGAGAAGTGTTAGTAGATAAATAAATAAATAGAAGAAGATGAGAGAGAGGAGTTTTCAAAAATTAACTAAAATAAAAGAAAAATATTATTGTTTTTATTTTAAATTAAAGTTAAAATTCGAATTTATAAAAAAGAATAAAAGTAAAATTTAAAACAATTAGTTAAATAAAAAGATTTTTGGAAAAGAGGGAGGTGATTTTTGAAAATTAGAGAGAGGAAAGTAGTTTGGTGGTTTTAAAAAAGATAAGAAATAGTAAAACAAACAAAAAGTCAATTAGTTAGTTGAAAAAGATTTGAAAATCAATTTTTAAAAGATAGGAAGTTAGAAAAGATTTTGAAATCAAATTTTGAAAAAGATATGATTTGAAAAAGATATGATTGAAAAATTATGATTTGAAATTTATTTTGAAAAGGATTTGAAAAAGAAATATAAAAAGATTTGATTTTTTGAAATTAAAATTGATTACTTGACTAACAAGAAACTAAAAGATATGATTCTAGAATTTAAAGATTGAACCTTTCTTAACAAGAAAATAACAAACTTTAAATTTTTGAATCAATCAAATTAATTGTTAGTAAAGTTTTTGAAAATTATGAAGTAAAGATAAGAAAAAGATTTTGAAAATCAATTTTTTTTTAAGAATTTTCGAAATTACAAAAGAAAAATGAAAAGGATTTAATTTTTGAAAAAGTTTTGAAAAGATAAGATTTTTAAAATTGAAATCTTGACTTGACTAACAAGAAACAACTTATTTTAAAAAAATTTTGACTAAGTCAACCCAAAGATTTCAAAATTTATGAGTAAAATGAGGAAAACATATTTTTATTTTTATTTTTTGATTTTTTTGAATTTAATGTGGAAAGAGAAAAACAACAAAATGACTCTAGACATAAAAATTATGAATCAAAACAACTAATGCATGCAAGAACACTATGAATGTCAAGATGAACACCAAGAATACTTTGAAGATCAAGATGAACATCAAGACTTATTTTTGAAAAATTTTCAAGAGAGGAAAACATGCAAGACACGAAACTTAGAAATTTTCAATGTTTAGACACTATGGATTAAAAAATGCATATGAAAAATAACAAAAGACACAAAACAAGAAAATATGAAGATCAAACAAGAAGACTTATCAAGAACAACTTGAATATCATGAAGAACACCATGCATGAGTTTTTTCGAAAAATGCACAAATTTTAAAAACATGCAATTGACACCAAACTTAAAAATTGACACTAGACTCAAACAAGAAATACAAAAATATTTTTGATTTTTTGATTTTATTAATTTTATTTGGATTTTTTGAAAATTTCTTTTTGGAAAAACAAAAACAAATAAAAAAAATTTTGAAAGATTTTTTGAAAATTTTTTGAAAAGAAAATTACCTAATCTGAGCAACAAGATGAACCGTTAATTGTCCAAACTCAAACAATCCCCGACAACGGCGCCAAAAACTTGATAGGCAAAATTGTGACTCATACTTTTCACAACTCAAACAATTCCTAGCAATGGCTCCAAAAACTTGGTGCACAATACTATGGTTCACACACATTCTTCACAACTTCGCACAACTAACCAGCAAGTGCACTGGGTCATCCAAGTAATAAACCTTACGTGAGTAAGGGTCGATCCCACGGAGATTGTTGGTATGAAGCAAGCTATGGTCATCTTGTAAATCTCAGTCAAGCAGATTCTAATGGTTATAATGGTTTTCGAATATAAAGATAAATAAAGCATAAAATAGAGATAGAGATACTTATGTTATTCATTGGTGGGAATTTCAGATAAGCGCAAGAAGATATTGTGTTCTTTCTGAATCTCTGCTTTCCTACTGCTTTCATCCAGTCATTCTTACTCATTTCCATGGCAAGATGTATGTTGGGGGATCACCGTTGTCAATGGCTACCGTTCGTCCTCTTAGTGAAAATGGTCCAGGTGCGCTGTCACCGCACGGCTAATCATCTGTCGGTTCTCGATCATGTAAGAATAGAATTTACTATTCTTTTGCGTTGTCACCACGCCCTACAGTCGCGAGTTTGAAGCTCGTCACAGTTATTCAATCCCTGAATCCTACTCAGAATACCACAGACAAGGTTTAGACTTTCCGGATTCTCAAGAATGTTGCCAATGGATTCTAGCTTATACCACGAAGATTCTGATTAAGGAATCCAAGAGATATTCATTCAAGCTTATTTGCATGTAGAACAAAAGTGGTTGTCAGGCACATGTTCATAAGTGAGAATGGTGATGAGCGTCACATAAACATCACATTCATCAGGTTCTTGGGTGCGAATGGATATCTTAGAATAAGAATAAGCGTGAATTGAATAGAAGAACAGTAGTACTTTGCATTAATACTCGTGAATCGAAAAGCCCTGGATGTCTATTTTCCAACGCAATTCAGAGCGCACCATTTGGACTTTTGTAGCTCCAGAAAATCTATTTCGAGTGCAGGGAGGTCAGAATCTAACAGCATTTGTAGTTCTTTTTCAGCCTCCTATCAGATTCTTGCTCAGGTCCCTCAATTTCAGCCAAAAAATACCTGAAATCACAGAAAAACACACAAACTCATAGCAAAGTCCAGAAATGTGAATTTTGCATAAAAACTAATAAAAACTTCCCAAAATGTAGCTAGATCCTACTAAAAACTACCTAAAAATAATGCCAAAAAGCGTATAAATTATCCGCTCATCATTACCCAAGGTTGGGTTGCCTCCCAACAAGCGCTCTTTTAGTGTCATTAGCTTGACATGATGTTCTTCACTTTCTTCCTCTTCTTTTAGTTTGTTAAAAGGAATGACCTCAAAGGGACATATGAACTAGCTAGTGTCCCCTATCTTGGCCTCTCCTCAGCAAACTTTCTTTTGTAAATGGCTTGATTAAGCTTGCTTGCTAGATCAGGGACAGGATTGGTACTCTTGTTAGTTGCCTTTACTTCTTTGGATTCAAGACTTGGTTGCTGTGTGATTGTTGGAGTGTTTTCTTCATCAAAAGCCTTTTGAATTGGTTGTTCCACGAGCCCTTCTTTTATGCACTTTTCTGCTTCACTTGAGTGTGAATTCTCTTGGTTGACTTCCTCCCCTTCTTCTACATGATCTTCCTGGGAGTGAAGTTTCATGTTCCTCTATCACCTCAATTATCTTCTGTGAATATGAAGCCACAGGTTCAAACACCTCCACAGCCTCCTTCTCTATTGAAATTTCACTTGACACAGAGGCTTCCTCATCTTGCCCTTCCTATTTCTTCTTTGCACTCAACAATTAATCAAAAACCACTTCCATGTTTTTGATAAAGGTTTCTTGTACTGTCCAAGCTTTCTTCGTCTCCTCTTCATATCTCTCAAACATAGACTCAAGCTGTGAGAGTCTTTAGTTCTAGGAAGTTGGTGTGGTTTGTGAGTTTTGGCAAGAATTTTTGTGTGGAGACAAAGTCCAATGATGAAGAATTTTCAGATGAAAAATTGAAAGGTGAGGTTTGACAACTTTCCATGAATGAATTGAAGGTTTCCTCAAGTGATGATAGCTCTTGATAAGTGGAGAATGAATAATTGAAATTCCCTTCCCAGCCACGATTTGTGTAACTGTCATCACAGTATGAGTCACTTTGTGGCTCTGCGAAATGTTCATATCCTTTTAATTCTTGGTGATACTCGCAACCACCATTAGAATAATAACTTGAATCATTTTGTGTTGGTGGAAAGTATCCAATATGATGCTCTTGCTCATCTTGTGGTTCTGAGGCATATCTCCATGGATTGGAGTGCTCAAGATCTGTAATTTGTTGGTGATATTCCCAGCCATCATTGGGAATTGGTGATGGTGGGTAATATCCCATAAAATTTGTTTGATCATAAGATGAGTTAAACTCCATTTGAATTTTGTAAAACACAACACCAATGAAAATTGAAATTACTCATATCAGAGATGAGCTTTACTTAGTGAGGCAAAAAGACAAACACCTTGATTTCAGCTTAAAACAGAAAAGAAAAACAAAAAAAATGGTTGATCTAGACTTCTCACCCACTTAATCATTGTTGATCTAAATCAATCCCCGGCAAGGGCACCAAAAACTTGATGAGTTGAAAATAGATTTCCAACACAAAACTCACCGGCAAGTGTACAGGGTCGCATCAAGTAGTAATAACTCACTTAAAGTAAGGTCGATCCCACAGGGATTGATGGATCAAGCAACTTTAGTGAGTGATTAGTCTAGTCAAGCTAACATTGAGTGAATTGTGTGAAGTGTAACCAACAGAAAGGAAATTGCAAGGAATTTAAATTACAGGAAGTAAATTGGACAGAAATTTAAAGAGGAAGAAATGTAAATTACAGAAACTTAAATGACAAGAAATATAAATTGCAGTGAATTTAAAGGGGAGTGGGTGCTGGAAATTAAAAAAAAGCAATAGATCAAGCAACTGAAAGGAATTTAAGAACAAGCAACCGGAAATTTAACTTGCAGGAAGAATAAAATTCAGATCACAGCAAGAATTGTAAAAGCCAGAACAATTGCAGAAGAATTAAATTGCGTGAAAGTAAAATGGGAGCAATGAGAGCAGGAAGCAATGAGAACAAAAGATCAAAATCAAGCTCAATGAGAACAGAAATGTAGAAATTGCAGAAAAGGAAATTGAAGTAGAAGATTGCAGAAATTGTAGCAGAGAACTTGAAATTTCATAAAGCTAAATTGAATTCTCAAAATGTGGAGTGCAAAAAAATAAAAGTGTATTAAAGAGAGCTTCCTACACCTACTTGCTCCCTATTGGAGCCAGCCTCCTTACAAAAATGAAAATGATGCCTTATATAGGTTTTTTTAAAAAAATGAAATTGAAATTAAAAACAAATTACAAAATAAAATTCCTAATCTAACTATTTCTTGTGCCTTTGGGTTATGTTGATGGGCTTTGCTTGCTTTAGATTTGAGGAAGAGTGGATCCGGATGGCGTTGGTTCAATTGGTTTGGAGGCATGGTTCAAGTTGGTTTGGTGTGTGGGACACCTCCCAGGGCAATGCTCGGTTGGTGGAGTGAGCACATCATTCCCCCTTGTTTGCCTTGGCCTTCAAATTTTGTGCGTTGACAAGCCTTCCTTGGTGCAGGCCCGACAATGCTTGGTGAATGGAGTGAGCGCAGCATTCCATTGTTGAATGAGCCGTCAATTCGAACCATGGTGGGAGCACTTCAGCGCCAATTTTCTTTGTGAAGCAAACAAGAATAACGCTTCTCTTGAGTTCAAGTTCCCTGGTTTGAATCCTTGCTGAGTCATTTTGCTTATTTTCCTTGCAAGGAGTGTAGCGCTCCTTGCTTGCTTTCCCTGTGTCTCCTCCTTCGAATCTTGGTAAAGCCACTTTGGTCTATTTTTGCTTATTTTTTGGTCCTTAAAGATGCCTTTCACTTGTGCCACAATTTCATTCCAAATATAAATTATATATATATATATATATATATATATATATATATATATATATATATATATATATATATCGTTGGAAAGCTCTGAATGTCAGCTTTCCAACGCAACTAGAAGCACATCAATTGAACCTTTGTAGCTCAAGTTATGGCCCTTTGAAGGAGGCATGGTCATGCTGTGAATTCCCAAGTTTAACTTAGCGAAAAATCTTGCTTCCAAGCTATATTTTCTTCACGATAAAGCTGTGCTCCTGGCATTAACCGAGCTTTGTGAGTACTGCTTGTCAAGCTTCCTTGATTTGGTCATGGGCCACGCTTTTAGAACGTGGCCTAAAGGCTCCAAAGTGTGCTCAAACTTTAAAGTGTGCCCCAAAACTCTTTTTTTTTTCTTTTTAGCTTATTTTGTACTTCTTTGCTTCTTTTTCTTCTTATTTCCTACAAAGTTTATCAAATCAAAAGTTCAAAGAAATATACCATTTAAGCACCGAAGCATTCAATATTTAAGCACAAATCATCAATTTCTTGTATGAAAGAGCATAGAAAAACATGACATGATGGCATGTCATCACAACACCAAACTTAAACCTTGCTTGTCCCCAAGCAAGAAAAGAATCATGCAATAAAGATTGACAATCCAAGGTAAGAAGAATAGCAAGTTAATGTTCATGTTAGGCTAGTTTCTTATGCATGCTTCAATCACAAAAGAAATGTAGATGATTGATGCTTCTATCTAGCTCAATTTATGAATCTCTTCCTTATAATTCTTCCTTGAAACAAGCTTTTGATTTTCTTATTGGCTTCTCCTTTTGGGTGCTTTACCCCATGAGTTGATAACAAAGCTACAACTCTAAATGCATTATTTTCAAGTATTACCACTTGATACATCAGCACCACAAGCATTTGAATTAGAGGACTTCATTAAGCTCATTTGTTTCTTTTCTTAAATCTCTAATCGTTGATGCTCAGAGCTTTGAGCTTTGAGGGAGTGCATTTGTACTTGAACCTAACCTTGACTCTAAGTGTTTTGTTTTCAAGCTTTTTGCTTGATACACAAACACCACAAGTACTTAACAAATGAATTGTCATTGGTACTCAGAGCCTTCAACTTTCTCATTCTTTCCCTTTTTCTTTTCTTGCCTTAATTTGCATTTGCTTCTTCTAAGTTTTCATAATTTTAAAAGATTTCACAAAATGTCCTAGATGAAAACTTCAATTAAATAAAATCTAATGAAATTGAGCAACAATTAATCATACTAGCTTTCCAATACTTGTATGCATATGCTAAATCCTTCTTTAATTCCTTGTTTGTTTATGATCATGATACTTTACTGCTTTGAACTTTACAAAACTCAAGTTGGTAGTCATAGTGGCATAGCAACATGTTGCAAATCAAAATTTAGACTATGCTTATTCATACCACACATGCATACAGAGAAGATAAAGACAATCATGCAATTTAAAGTGCTAGAAACAAATGAGAGGAAAAGGAACTTTACAACCTTGTAATTCATCTTCTCTACTGTTGTCCTTTTTCTTCTACTCTTTCTTCTTCCCATACCAATACTCAGAATGCTTGCTCATCCTCAAGCAACAATTAGAACAATGGCTATGGGCTAAGATGGATCATGAATGTCTTACATAATGAAATATTAGTAGCACATGTGTTTTAAGCAAGCAAAATTAAAGATAACAATCAAAGCACAAGAGATAGAGACATTGTGATTGCAAAGATAAGAGGGTGTGCACAATACATTGCATAAAAGATATGTGGCACACCAAACTTAGTGTGACACTTTCACTTGGAATTAATACAAGTATCCAGTAAAGATTGGAAGCAAATTTTGTTGCATAGCAACACTAAACTTAGAATGCAGTCACATGTCCATTTTATTTGAACTAAGACTAAGCAAAGGAAACTGTTATTTGTTAACTACAATCACCAAGTGAAGCATCTGTCATGGATAAGGATTTCTTGGTGAGGTATTAACAAAAACAGTTAAGCAGTAAACTAAATGAAAGCATTTAAAAACAAAAAAATGACTAAAGCAGGTAGAATGAAAAAGTGTCAAATCAAAAGAGAAAAATAAAACTGTAGAGGCATTATGATTATGCAGACAGGTAGTGTTGCTTGAATAAATTGCATAGAAAATAAGTGGCACACCAAACTTAGAATCTTAGTGTGACACTTTCATTTTTGATTTGATGCAATCATTAAAAAAGATTAAAAACAATTTGTTGCAAAGCAACACCAAACTTAGAATGTAACCATATGCCTATTTATTGAAATTTAAACAAAGCAAAGAGAGAATGAACAAAACAAAGAAATAAATTGTTACCCAAGGTTGGGTTGCCTCCCAACAAGCGCTCTTTTAGTGTCATTAGCTTGACATGTTGTTCTTCACTTTCTTCCTCTTCTTCCAGTTTGTTAAGAGGAATGACCTCAAGGGGAGATATGAACCAGCTAGTGTCCCCTGTCTTGGCCTCTCCTCAGCAAGCTTCCTTTTGTAAATGGCTTGATTGAGCTTGCTTGCGGGATCAGGGACAGGATTGGTGCTGTTGTTAGTTGCCTTCACTTCTTTGGATTCAAGACTTGGTTGCTGTGTGATTGTTGGAGTGTTTTCTTCATCAAAAGCCTTTTGAATTGGTTGTTCCATGAGCCCTTCTTTTATGCACTTTTCTGTTTCACTTGAGTGTGAATCCTCTTGGTTGACTTTCTCCCTTTCTTTTACATGATCTTCCTGGGAGTGAAGTTTCATGTTCCTCTATCACCTCAATTAGCTTCTGTGAATATGAAGCCACGGGTTCAAACACCTCCACAGCCTCCTTCTCCATTGAAATTTCACTTGACACAGAGGCTTCCTCATCTTGCCTTTCCTCTTTCTTCTTTGCACTCAACAATTGATCTAAAACCACTTCTATGTTTTTGACAAAGGTTTCTTGTACTATCCAAGCTTTCTTTGTCTTCTCTTCATATCTCTCAAACATAGACTCAAGCTGTGAGAGTCTTTGGTTCTAGGAAGTTGCTGTTGTTTGTGAGTTTTGGCATGGATTTTGTGTGGAGACAAAGTCCAGTGATGAAGAATTTTCAGATGAAAAACTGGAAGGTGAGGTTTGACAGCTTTCCATGAATGAATTGAAGGTTTGCTCAAGTGATGATAGCTCTTGATAAGTGGAGTATGAATCATTGAAATTCCCTTCCCAGCCACGGCTTGTGTAACTGTCATCACAGTATGAGCCACTTTATGGCTCTGGAAAATGTTCATATTCTTTTAATTCTTGGTGATACTCCCAACCACCATTAAATTAATGACTTGAATCATTTTGTGGTGGTGGAAAGTATCCCATATGATGCTCTTGCTCATCTTGTGGTTCTGAGGCATATCTCCATGGATTGGAGTGCTCAAGATCTATAATTTGTTGGTGATATTCCCAGCCATCATTGGGAATTAGTGATGGTGGATAATATCCCATAAAATTTGTTTGATTATAAGATGAGTTGAACTCCATTTGAATTTTGTAAAACACAACACCAATGAAAATTGAAATTACTCATATCAGAGATGAGCGTTGCTTAGTGACGCAAAAACACAAACACCTTGATTTCAGCTTAAAACAGAAGACAAAAACAAAGAAAATGGTTGATCTAGACTTCTCACCCACTTAATCATTGTTGATCTAAATCAATCCCCAGCAACGGCGCCAAAAACTTGATGAGTTGAAAATGGATTTCCAACACAAAATTCACCGGCAAGTGTACCGGGTCGCATCAAGTAGTAATAACTCACTTAGAGTGAGGTCAATCCCACAGGAATTTATGGATCAAGCAACTTTACTGAGTGATTAGTCTAGTCAAGCTAACATTGAGTGAATTGTGTGAAGTGTAACCAACAAAAAGGAAATTGCAAGGAATTTAAATTACAGGAAGTAAATTGGACAGAAACTTAAAGAGCAAGAAATGTAAATTGTAGAAACTTAAATGACAAGAAATGTAAATTGCAGTGAATTTAAAGGGGAGTGGGTGCTGGAAATTAAAGAAAGCAATAGATCAAGCAACTGAAAGGAATTTAAGAACAAGCAACTGGAAATTTAACTTGCAGGAAGAATAAAATTCAGATCACAGCAAGAATTATAAAAGGCAGAACAATTGCAGAAGAATTAAATTGCGTGAAAGTAAATTGGGAGCAATGAGAGCAGGAAGCAATGAGAACAAAAGTTCAAAATCAAGCTCAATGAGAACAGAAATGTAGAAATTGCAGAAAAGGAAATTGAAGTAGAAGATTACAGAAATTGTAGCAAAGAACTTGAAATTTCATAAAGCTAAATTGAATTCTCAAAATGTAGAGTATAGAAAAATAAAAGTATATTAAAGAGAGCTTCCTACTCCTACTTGCTCCCTATTGGAGCCAGCCTCCTTACAAAAATGAAAATGATGCCTTATATAGGCTTTTTAAAAAAATTGAAATTGAAATTAAAAAAAATTACAAAATGATATTCTTAATTTAACTATTTCTTGTGCCTTTGGGTTATATTGATGGGTTTTGCTTTCTTTGGATTTGAGAAAGAGTGGATCCGGATGGCCTTGGTTCAATTGGTTTAGAGGCATGGTTCAAGTTTGTTTGGTGTGTGGGACACCTCCCAGGGCAATGCTCAGTTGGTAGAGTGAGCGCAGCGTTCTCCCTTGTTTGTCTTGGCCTTCAAATTTTGTGCGTTGACAAGCCTTCCTTGGTGCAGGCCCGATAATGCTCGGTTTATGGAGTGAGCGTAGCATTCCATTGTTGAATGAGCCCCCAATTCGAACCATGGTGGGAGCACTTCAACGCCAATTTTCTTTGTGAAGCAAACAAGAATAACGCTTCTCCTGAGTGCAAGTTCCCTGGTTCGAATCCTTGTTGAGCCATTTTGCTTATTTTCCTTGCAAGAAGTGTAGCGCTCCTTCCTTGCTTTCCTTGTGTCTCCCCCTTCGAATCTTGGTGAAGCCACTTTGGTCTATTTTTGCTTGTTTTTGGTCCTTAAAGATGCCTTTCACTTGCGCCTCAATTTCATGCCAAATATGAATCGCTATATATTGTTGGAAAGCTCTGAATGTCAGCTTTCTAACGCAACTAGAAGGACATCAATTAGATGTTTGTAGCTCAAGTTATGTCCCTTTGAAGAAAGCATGGTCATGCTGTGAATGCCCATGTTTAACATAGCGAAAAATCTTGCTTCCACGCTAAATTTTCTTCACGATAAAGCTGTGCTCTTGGCATTAACCGAGCTTTGTGAGTGCTGCTTGTCAAGCTTCCTTGATTTGGTCATCGGCCACGCTTTTAGAAGCGTGGCCTAATGCTCCAAAGTGTGCTCCAACTTCAAAGTGTGCCCCCAAAACTCTTTTTTTTATTTTTAGCTTATTTTGTGTTTCTTTGCTTCTTTTTTTCTTATTTCCTACAAAATTTATCAAATCAAAAGATCAAAGAAATATACCATTTAAGCACCGAAGCATTCAATATTTAAGCACAAATCATCAATTTCTTGTATGAAAGAGCATAGAAAAACATGACATGATGACATGTCATCAATGCATAGGTGTCAAAACATAAAAAGGTCTGTTCACTCGCACAACTTGTGCCAGCGCCCCCAACAGACTGGCTTCCCCAACGTGTGCGTGTGCACAGCTCTGTGCACAGGTTGCACTTTTCCCATTGGCGTGTGTGCGCACAGGCTGTGCTAGCGCTGCAAGTAGACTGCTTGCCTCTACAGGAGTGTGTGTGCGCACATGCCAGAAAACATAAAATTCTATAACTCTGTAGAATTTTCAGATTTTCAACACCAATTTTGAATGATCATAACTTCTTCTACAAAATTCCAATTTTTAACAAACTTTATATCGATTTAATTGGTTTTCAAAGATCTTTAATCCTAAATAAATTTCAACCAATTTTGAAAATCGAGGCAAAAGTTATGATTAGGCAAAGTTCACTAAAATTTCAACTTTTACCCAAAATCATCATTTCCACAATTTCTTTATAAAACATAACCAAAACCAAACCAAACCATTCCAAACTCCAATTTTCATCAAAATCAACCCCCTATATCATATTACACCCAATTACCACATTTTTCCTTCATCTTTCCTCGTCCATCACATCAACATCAATATATCTCATATATCAAACTTTATTAACAATTTTCCAACTACATTACTAATCAATCAACACCACTATCACATTTATCAACATAATTCACTCCTCAACTCCACAAATCAATCATCCTCATTATATCACTTTTAATCATCAATATCAAACTCAAAAGTCATCATATTATCTAGCATCATTATACAATTACATATAACAACTCATCAACCTTTCAAATCCAATCCTATCTTATGGGTCACTAGCCTAAGAGTCCATGAATATTATATGCTACATAGAGGAAACCAAAACCATACCTTGGCCGATTCCCAATATAAACCAAATGAGCTTTCAACCAAAATCCAACCACCAATGTAGCTCCAACAAGCACCAACAAGCTCCAAACTCACAATAATCAAGCTATATATATATAAATCACCAAAAATCAACCTAGGGCTCGTCATATATCAAAAGTTCACAATAGATCAAAGTCTCTTACCTTTCTCAATAGATCTGGATGTCAAAACTCAAAGCTAAGCAAGGATTTGAGTGAACCTAAACATCAAGAATCACAAAAACTCACTTAATCAAAAATCCTAGGTACCCGAAATTTTTGAGGGGAAGAACTGAGAGGATTTCGAGCTTATCACTAGAGTTTCTTGGATGGGTTTTGTAGAGCTCTTCACAAGAAACGCGTAGCCGCCGACGGCACGTAAATCGGAGCTCTATAGCTCAAGATATGAGCTTGAGAAGATTGAGGTGAATAGGGTTTTCTTCTTCCTCCCCTCCCTTTCTCAATTTCTGAAGTGTGTGTGTGTTTATGATGTTAGGATTCACTAAATGAACCTTTATATATGTTGGACTTGGGCCCAACTTGGACCCGGTTTAACCCGTTAATATTTTTAGCCCGTTTTTTGCCCAACTTCGGGCCAAACTTTTAAAATTAACGCCCAGCATTCCATTTCTACCGTTTTTCTAACATTTTTTTACTGTTTCTACTTTTTCTCATGCAGCATCAGGCAGACTTGAACTGGTTCAATCGGTTCAACTGTCGGTTCGCAGCCTTTCACGGTTTTTCGTAGAAAACACATTTTCTGACTCGAAAAGACCCTCTGAGTCCAAAAATGATGCTTAAAACCTCAAATTCTCACTCTAACTTTCTGGAATTAAATTTGGCAATATAACCACTTAATTAACCGGTTCGATTAATTGCGGCTCTTACATTTGTAGATTAATATGTGTCTAACTCAGAATGATTCCTTTTTTAATTTAATTTTTAGTTTTTATTTTGGATGTGTTATATATATCAGTTAATGACTTAATGTAAAAGATTATAACCTTCATATGATGATAGATAAAGATCAATTAGAGAATGGCACAAAAGTAGATTATGGTTTATAGGTGGTAGATGAAAACAAAATGGAGAAAGTAAAACATGCCACAACAGTAGTAGCAAAGACAAAAATTCTATCAAATGTGGAAGATGACGAAATCTGAAAACTGGCTTCTTTATTGATAGAAAAGCAAGCAGTCTCTTAGCACATACGGTAATTTCTTACGTTCTTTATTCTGTTAGTGAAGGGTCTAAGATAAAGATTTTATGCTGATCTTGCTTTATCATGGAAGTGTTTACTTAGCCCTGAAAACATGATCTACGAAATGGTCACTTTGAAGAGCACATTAATTTAAGTTTTCAACAAAAAATAGTGTTACAAATTTTTTAATATTACAAATACTACACATGGTGATCAGGTTGGGGATTTTATACATATAGTCTGCTTTCTATTTATTCATGTTATAGAGCATAATACTAAAATTCAATTTGAAGACCTTGTTCATCTTTTTCATCCATGGATCAACTGCATGCTACTCTTTATTATTCTCAAAGAACAATGAAAGGTGGCTTTTTGATTGGGGAAGCCTTAGGGGTATCAGAAACTGTACAAGGGTAATCTTTCATCCCTCCTACTTATTACAAATTCCTTATATATAACTTATTTTTTGTTGATGTGTTTGGTTGTGGGAAAAAAAGATCGAATAGAATTTTTTGATCCTATTTATAATTTCAGTTAAGACATTCTTACTATTTGTTACTTTGTTTGGATAATTTTAAATATTTTATTATTCAGGTAATATCTTCATGTTTTTATTATGAATAAAATGATACCAAAATGGTGTTTCTATTTTATATATTTAATGGTTCTTGATTAACCTGAATTTTCACCTCAATAAATTTGTTGGATTTTGTTATTGTGCTATTGTTTGTGCTACTCTAGATTTAAATTTTCATGACCTCCCAACTCTGTTTATATGTTTTTTGAAAGTTTATATAATTTTTATAGAGTATTGAAAAGTTACATTTTTATTTAAGATATGATATATAGAATGTTATCTCAGCTTTTTTAAAATTTATTTTTGTTGCGGGTACGAGGAACTGTTGCCATAGTGCGGGTTGAGCAAGGAATCATAAAAGTTGGTGATCAAGTTGAGGTTCTGAGTATAATGCAGGTATGTCCATTCAGATTTTTCCTGGGTTTTAGCTTTCTTTTGATCAAAATGCCAATTGATGATGAGATAAGGACATTCTTCAGGCAAGTCCAAGATGAAGTATATTTATAATGAAAGTTGCCTCCCAGAAATAAGCCGCTGAACTTTAATCTGATTGATCATATTCTAATGATATTTTTTTTATCAAATTGAGTCGACATGCATAAGTCTAGTTACCTTGTGATCAATATGAAAATGTTGCAGCTTTGGAGTTTTCATGTGAAAATCCCTTTATGACAGATTTAAGAAATAGATTTACAAAAGTCATCATTATGGACTAGGATTTGGGATTTGCTCAGGTAAGTTGAGAAATGCTTCTTTTTTAATTATTACCAGTATCTGATGTTGCTTAGAACTCTATTATCCACAAACCTTGGCATGTTTTGGAGGCTTGTGTAACACCTTAACTACCAAAGTTCACGCTTCCGGCTGCGCAACTCTGTTAGCTCGGACATTACGACGACACTTATACTATTTAATACTAAAATATGAGCCTGTTTAAAACTTTTTACCACAATATCGTTCCCAAGATACTCCATTCGATAACGTACATCCATAGGTATCATACAACTTATAATAAACTCGTAAAGAGTACATCCATGTATATACATACACATATATATATATATATATATATAAATAATACTACAAACATTAACCAATACAATCCCTATCCCTCTTACAAAATATATCAAGATAAAGGCGAGGGTACAAAAATAATAATCTAAAGCAATACAGAGCATCTCAATAACAAATAATTAAACTCTTCATAACTTCTGCGCCCAAATCCTGAAAGGGGAAAAATGTAGGGGGTGAGAACATCATCCTCGAAAGGGTTCTCAGTAGAGGGTTTTTGGGAATTACTGTAATAGGATACATGAAGATAAACCGTACCAGTGATTATTAACCATCTTATGCCTCTTTTCAAAAACAACAGTTTACAATAAAAGTAAGGTCATAAATCTTTTCTGAAAGAGGAACCGTTCAATTCTCAAAACATCAAAACATTTCAAAAAGGTTTATCTATACTGAACCAAAATAACCTTTCATATCTTATTCCAAACCAGAACCACAAAACCGAATTCAACCATCGGTCCATCTCATTCAACCACGGCCCTAGGCCCAAACAATCCAACCACAACCAATCCACCACAATCCAACATAGTTCCAGAAGCAAACACAAGTAGGAAGATGCAAACACAAACAAACAGTTATTGTAAGTAGAACAATTAGCAGTTAATCACATAGGCAAACCAAGAACAATATGCATACCCAAACAATGTCACATCGATGCATATGATGCATGCCTGTCCCAAGTGGCTGATGATATCATCTGTCGGTTATAGAGCCAACCCGACAAGTCCTGGTAGCTAACCATTGGACTGTCCCTCTGTCGCGCATCCCCAACTCGAGTTATACTCAACATAAACTTGATATCAAAACAATTCTGGAGTCTACTCAGAAGGACACAAGATTCTAGCAAGGAGAAACAATATCAAGGATAATGCCCATAAATTTAAGAGAATGTATCCAATTCCCAGATAAACAAAGACGTTCAAGCAATGAAGTTTGCTAGAAATAAATCAATTGACAACTCCAAAGATAACCCTTGGATCCAAGAAATTCAATAGGACCAATAAGAAGAGAACCAGCGCCTTAGTTCAAAACAAATTCAAATTGAGTCGAAGAAGTAGGAGGTTTACAGGAAAGAATATCTCAGACTCAAGACAATGCTCATAGAACTCAAGAGCACGATTAAAAATACTCACGGATACATTGTTCCTAAAAGAATCGAAAACTTGCGAAAAAAATCACTTTGCAGTTCTAAAAGAAAGTTGAATAACAAACATCCTTCAAGAGAGTAGCAAAAGCATAAACGTGGCTTTGCTCTAAATCAATTTCACGTGGAAGTAGGTTATGTAGAGCTTTAAAAACAGAATGCACACAAGTTTGGCTAAGAGGCAAAATATTTCCTCAAATATGTTAGAAAGATAATTAGGTGCACAACTTAACCAAAAGCAATCATAAAACTCAGAAGAGAAATCAAATGCTTGTTCAAAAATTCTCAAAGTTCATATTCAAACAAGCATGTATAACATTCATAGCAAGGACGAAAGAGGAAGTTAAACTCTTTTTAGAAAAGAAATTCCGAGGTAAAAATTTTGCTTACAATCTGGTAAGGAAACAAGTGGTGCGTTACAAACGAACAGGTTTCCATTAAACAAGAAAACTTTTCAAAACCTCATTTAAAATAGCACATGTCAACTTTAAATCATCTTTGTCAAAATTGAACAATGGCTTCAATTTCAATCAAGCAACAGAAAAATAAATTCAGTTTAGAACCTTTTCAAAGAGAATTCAAAAGTTCAAAAAGTCCGAAACAAGAATCCAAAGTATACTTGAAATCACCATCTCAAAAGGATATTCAAGAAAATTAGGATGTACTTAAAAAGAGTCAAGCCATGCAAGAGAGGGTTTTAAATCAAGGTAGTTCAAACAAGATTTACCAGTCGTGAAACATCCAACAAACTTCCAATTGACCCAAAAGAAAAGTCGTAAGGAAAGACAACTCAATCAATAGTAATTTCTCAAGGATAAATCTTTGACTAAAAACTCCTGTAAAGATAATGAGAGGATATATAAATGATGCACTATTTTGAAACGAATCAAACTAACTCACATAAGAATGAGATTCACAAGATTGAAAAAAACCAAGATCAATGGTAATGTTCACAAATTGTAAAAGATTAGTTAAAAATAAGGTCAAGTATGATATTCATATAGATGGAAGGTTTAGTAGAGAATTTAGTCTGTTCATAGGAAGAAAGCTATGAGTCCAACACTCTCAAAAGAACAACAATGGCATAAATCATATAGCATGCTAAATCAAACTCAATTCAAAATAAGTTAAGTAAAGCTTATCAAATGAGACTCAACTGGGATAAAAGTGAAAAAGCTTTCCTTTCCAAAATTTTGAAAAATATCCAAATACCTAATCAAATGAAGATGTGCGTTGGAACCATAGTAAAATTACTAGAAAGTCAAATTGTACTTTAAAGTAAATGTAGTTCCGTAAACCAGTAAAAGCACAGGCGATGTATTAGAAATAAATAATCATTAAACAGTATGAGAAATCTTCAAGTTCCACATGTGTAGATAAGTATATATCAAATCAACAGCAACTTTTGTGAAAATCTCAAAATTAGCTGTAATCACTGTCAAATAAGAGGAAAACTGAATCAACCAGTTCTTTAAGAATGAATTCGGAACCCGGAGTTAAAAGTCACAGCACGTCAAGACAAGTTCAAAGCTATATCAAAGAATACGTGAATCAAGAAGAACTCAAACCGAGGAAGATAGATGCAACAAGGATTCCAAAAAAGCATATGCAATTAAGTTCAAACAGGAATGCATATGGATGGAGGAATAAAGTTGAAAAATCAAGCTACTTTTCAAAAGGATTAGTAACCAAGAACATCAAGTTAGGATACGAAAGAATAGGTCGACTCGAACAGAATTCAAGACACATAACTGAGCAGCCTCGAGAAAAGTTTTTCAACGTTCCCAGAACCCGCGATTCGCTTAACTCAAAACTCGGATTTCATCTATGATAACTCATTAGTGCTTTCATATACAAAATTCACTAGTATTAAGCCGGCCAAACTTAATACCAAGAATTATGCAATGCAAGACTAACAGCGTTAATCAATAGATCGTCATGTGCATAAATCTCTAATTCTCGTCATCCGACAAGACCTAATACATGACAAAAGCTCAGAGTATGCAATTGAAGCATAGTCGGTCCATTCCTCAGGCTCTACAGGAAGGACTGCTCTGATACCATAATGTAACACCCTAACTACCAAAGTTCACGCTTCCGGCTGCGCAACTCTGATAGCTCGGACATTACGACGACACTTATACTATTTAATACTAAAATATGAGCCTGTTTAAAACTTTTTACCACAATATCGTTCCCAAGATACTCCATTCGATAACGTACATCCATAGGTATCATACAACTTATAATAAACTCGTAAAGAGTACATCCATGTATATACATACACATATACATATAAATAATACTACAAACATTAACCAATACAATCCCTATCCCTCTTACAAAATATATCAAGATAAAGGCGAGGGTACAAAAATAATAATCTAAAGCAATACAGAGCATCTCAATAACAAATAATTAAACTCTTCATAACTTTTGCGCCCAAATCCTGAAAGGGGAAAAATGTAGGGGGTGAGAACATCATTCTCGAAAGGGTTCTCAGTAGAGGGTTTTTGGGAATTACTGTAATAGGATACATGAAGATAAACCGTACCAGTGATTATTAACCATCGTATGCCTCTTTTCAAAAACAACAGTTTACAATAAAAGTAAGGTCAGAAATCTTTTCTGAAAGAGGAACCGTTCAATTCTCAAAACATCAAAGCATTTCAAAAAGGTTTATCTATACTGAACCAAAATAACCTTTCATATCTTATTCCAAACCAGAACCACAAAACCGAATTCAACCATCGGTCCATCTCATTCAACCACGGCCCTAGGCCCAAACAATCCAACCACAACCAATCCACCACAATCCAACATAGTTCCAGAAGCAAACACAAGTAGGAAGATGCAAACACAAACAAACAGTTATTGCAAGTAGAACAATTAGCAGTTAATCACATAGGCAAACCAAGTACAATATGCTTACCCAAACAATGTCACATCGATGCATATGATGCATGCCTGTCCCTAGTGGCTGATGATATCATCTGTCGATTATAGAGCCAACCCGACAAGTCCTGGTAGCTAACCATTGGACTGTCCCTCTGTCGCGCATCCCCAACTCGAGTTATACTCAACATAAACTTGATCATAAACATGATCCATATCCATCACCCTCACTGGTGAATATTTCGGGGGCGAGCTCATCCGGGACTTTCACAGTGCCCGGCCACACTTACGACATAGGGTCAACAGAGTATCAAGTCTCAACCTGGAGCACGTGGTGGCTAGCCACTGCTACTACCCAGGGAAACTCGTATCTCAGATAGTGGAAGTGCAAATCACAATTATCAATAATTCAGCATATACATGCATTTATTCTCATCAGTGGATCAACATCCATATCAGCCATCCGGCTCACGGTTCAGTCCAGAACCAGCCAATATTCATAGCATACACAGCCATTCCGGCTCACGGTTCAATCCAGAAACAGCCAATATCCATGACATACACAGTCATTCCGGCTCACGGTTCAATCCAAAACCAGCCAATATTCATAACATACACAGCCATTCCGGCTCACAACAAAACAACACTTCCACATTCAACATCATCAACTCATAAAATCGGCATTTAAGCCATAATTCACTTTTTTCTCAAATCATTTCACTTTGAAATCAAGTTTCAACTCTTTTTAGCCTTGGCTTTTAGAAATCTTATTTCTCAAATCATCTCAGGCTCATAAGCCAAATTTACTCAAAGTGAGTTTCCTTTTTAAAACAGAGCCACTCTTGGCATTCTCTTTCCAAACTTTCAAACCATGGAAAGTTAAGGATTTATTTCAAAGCATTCAAAATCACCCATCCAACAATGGGATTTTATAACAAAAGTTTCTCGGCAGAGTCCCAAGTCTCTAGGGAAGGTCAACCTATATCGATTCCTTAAAATTCATTGAAACTCTTAAAATCATAGATTCTCGGTTCAAGTAAATAAAAATGAATTTACTATAAAACCGGCCATACAAAATCACAAGTTCCAACCCGGTCCAAAAATCAACTCATTTGAAACGGAACCGGTTCATTTGAATCAAATCACTTTCAGGTTTCTTTTTAGAACCCATTTTTCTAACTCTTCCAAAATGCCTCAAACTTGATTAATCAATCAAAAGTCTAGATTCCTTTGAAATCACTAAAAACTCCTTTTTATATTAAAATCAATATTAGAGCATCATTCTTTCCTTCAGTGATTCAAACGGTAAAAATAGTTCAGTTCTAAATAAGCCAAACTCAACGTATAAAGTTCATTAAATAAATTAAGCTTGAAAACATAAATATCCTCTTAATAAATCAAATAATACAATTTCTCAAATCTAACCCTTTTTAATTAACTTTTCAAACAAGACTAGGATTTTGCAGAAATTTTGGCAGCACCTCCCCTAAAACTTGGACTTTTGCCACCCGGTTCGGGTCCCAACTAAACCATTTCTCATTCCTTTTCAACAGCTCAAAACCAGAAATCAATTTAAAGCAAGCTAAATCCAACAATCGCCTCAGTGGCGTATCTCAAGGATACCATTTCAAAATCAACTCAATATCAATCGATATAACTCATTTCCAAAGCTTTAAAGAAACGGTTCAATAACAAATCATTTGTCCAAAACCAAATCAATTAAAGTAAACCAGGCTGAATTCAAAAGTGCATTCGACTTTTCATATCATCAAAATAATTAACTCAATTCAAATCAATCCTCAACGGATTAAACTCAGATATCAAAGCTTCAAAAGAATCAACTCCAAAAGCATTTCATTTTACAAATCCACACAACAACCCATTCATCAATACCAAATTATGGTTACATTCATCCAGGACAATCAACAACACATAAGGATTATACAATCACCAAATACATTATCTCACATCAGTATCCATATGTAATAATTCCAATAATAAACTATAGTTTTCGGAAAGCGCCCCTACCTCAAAACGCAAATTCCATAGCCCAAATGCGTCACCAAAACTCTCAAACAACTCGAATTTACTGGCAGCTTACATCACAACTTTGTTTACTCTCACAGCAGCAAGGACAACCCTTACGCGCCACATGTGGCTCCGATAACTTAATCCTAGAAAACATTATCATTGCGAAAGCCTTAAAATACATAACGGGATATGAACGAGGAAGGTTTCGAGGCAGAGATACTTACGGTAACTAAAGAATACTGACTAAACCAAAGGACAGAAGCTTTGGCGGTGTTTCCGATAGCCACAGAACCGCCCTTGGCAGCCGGAATCGCCGTGACTCAGCCTGCTCCGTTAGTAGTTCCCAGCACCTATTCTCAGCATCGGTGGTGACCCAGCAGCAAAAGGGCAAGCTAACAGAGATTCCAACAACAGATAAAACAGTCCCAAAGTGAAATACTAGCTGCAATCGTAACCTCCACACCGAGCCAGCAACCATCTCCAGAAATGGCAGCGGCGATGCAACTTATTATAACCATTTAATAAACACAAACAGTTTCACTGACAGCTTCAAAATAAGAGTGAATTGGCAGAGCTAGGGAGAACCAGAAACAGGGCAAGGCTCACCAAATCAGTAGCGGTTCCCGGCGGTAGCAGCGGCGGGTGAGCGGCGGTCCTTGGGCGGTGACGCACGCTACTGAACGCACGGCCTCCCTCTCCTCGCAGCTCTCTCCCAACTCGGCGATGACAGTGACGCGGTGGTGCGACGGCCGGACGGCGACAGATCCGACCGGAACGGGACCCTTGGAGGCATAGGATACGGCGGGGCTAGCAGCGGCAGAGCGCAATGGCTCCCTTTCTCCCTCGCGTCGTCTCTATCTCTCTCTTACTCAGGCTGGACGGCGCCTCCATGGTGGCAGCAAATCGGTGGCGACGTAGTGGTGCGATGGCGAGCTCCCCCCCTCTACTCCGCCGCGACTCAGTCTCCCTCTCCTTCTGTTGGCGACGGCGGCGACGGTGGCAATGACACCCACCGCGCCGCCTCCCTCTTCTGTCAGACGGTGACGTGATGGTGGTGCAACCCAGTACACCGGCTCGACTGCTTCCTCTCCTCTTCCCCTTCTCCGCGACCAACAGTGCCTCGTGGGTGTGTGTGTTGTGTTTATCACAGGGCTGCGCAGCAAAGAGGATGAAGGAGAGACTGTTGGCTGCGCAGCATGAAGAGAAGGATTTTTTGGGGGTGGTGTATCAAATTTAGGTTTAGGGTTAAGCTAAGGGTAGTTTTGTAATTTCAATTAAAAATTGGGAATAATATAGTAATTAAAATCTAATTTAAATCCAACACTATTTGTATATAGAAAAATACTATTTACTCATCACTTTTACAAATTATTTTCAACAAAATGCCCAAATCAAATAATTATAAATAATATACTTAATTTCTCTATTTTTCAAAATAGCAGTACTAATATTTAAAATATTAGTTGCTTAGTCCAAAACATATGAAATCCTTATTATTTCACAACTATCAACCTTATAATTCAAATATAGAAAATAATCCAATAAATTATAAAATTGGATAATAACTAAAACTTATTTCAAATTCAATAAATCAAAACTTGCCTTAATTACCTTTAATAAAATAATTTCTGAAATTAAGGCTATAAATAACCATATGATTTGAGACTTGATCATAATAAGACTTTTCAAAAGTTCTGGGTCTTACATTCTACCCACCTTATAAAAATTTTCGTCCTCGAAAATTGATACAAAACGAAAGAAATTTCATAATAGTTCACCCTTGAACACATTTAAGGAAGAAGCAAAAATTATCTCATCATATAAACATACATACAGTTTTCAAATACTTTGTTTGTCATATGCATAAGGGTGCAAAGGTAGGAGTGTGATTGCAAGGCAAACGTTCCAAGGTAGGCTCAATACAAAAGATAACATGGGTCAAACAGGTGATAGTAAAGCAAGACATCGAGGCTATAAAACAGGCTAGGGTTAAAACGACGTGCTTAACATCCGCACACTAAACTCATATCAACCTCGAAGCTTCAACTTTTCAACTCCATTAAGCACCTTTCAATCCCCATATCCGATCATAAGTCTAACAACCGCAAACCCGTTCGCAGGGAACAAAACACCCACAACTCATAACGTGGTACACCTACCGTTTCATCTTCCATATACACATATCACGTCTTAAAGAACTAACGCATCGCGTTACTACGTCTACAAGTCGCACGTGATATCAAAGCAATTCTCGAGTCTACTCAGAAGGACACAAGATTCTAGCAAGGAGAAACAATATCAAGGATAATGCCCATAAATTTAAGAGAATGTATCCAATTCCCAGATAAACAAAGACGTTCAAGCAATGAAGTTTGCTAGAAATAAATCAATTGACAACTCCAAAGATAACCCTTGGATCCAAGAAATTCAATAGGACCAATAAGAAGAGAACCAGCGCCTTAGTTCAAAACAAATTCAAATTGAGTCGAAGAAGTAGGAGGTTTACAGGAAAGAATATCTCAGACTCAAGACAATGCTCATAGAACTCAAGAGCATGATTAAAAATACTCATGGATACATTGTTCCTAAAAGAATCGAAAACTTGCGAAAAAAATCACTTCGCAGTTCTAAAAGAAAGTTGAATAACAAACATCCTTCAAGAGAGTAGCAAAAGCATAAACGTGGCTTTGCTCTAAATCAATTTCACGTGGAAGTAGGTTATGTAGAGCTTTAAAAACAGAATGCACACAAGTTTGGCTAAGAGGCAAAATATTTCCTCAAATATGTTAGAAAGATAATTAGGTGCACAACTTAACCAAAAGCAATCATAAAACTCAGAAGAGAAATCAAATGCTTGTTCAAAAATTCTCAAAGTTCATATTCAAACAAGCATGTATAACATTCATAGCAAGGACGAAAGAGGAAGTTAAACTCTTTTTAGAAAAGAAATTCCGAGGTAAAAATTTTGCTTACAATCTGGTAAGGAAACAAGTGGTGCGTTACAAACGAACAGGTTTCCATTAAACAAGAAAACTTTTCAAAACCTCATTTAAAATAGCACATGTCAACTTTAAATCATCTTTGTCAAAATTGAACAATGGCTTCAATTTCAATCAAGCAACAGAAAAATAAATTCAGTTTAGAACCTTTTCAAAGAGAATTCAAAAGTTCAAAAAGTCCGAAACAAGAATCCAAAGTATACTTGAAATCACCATCTCAGAAGGATATTCAAGAAAATTAGGATGTACTTAAAAAGAGTCAAGCCATGCAAGAGAGGGTTTTAAATCAAGGTAGTTCAAACAAGATTCACCAGTCGTGAAACATCCAACAAACTTCTAATTGACCCAAAAGAAAAGTCGTAGGGAAAGACAACTCAATCATTAGTAATTTCTCAAGGATAAATCTTTGACTAAAAACTCCTGTAAAGATAATGAGAGGATATATAAATGATGCACTATTTTGAAACGAATCAAACTAACTCACATAAGAATGAGATTCACAAGATTGAAAAAAACCAAGATCAATGGTAATGTTCACAAATTGTAAAAGATTAGTTAAAAATAAGGTCAAGTATGATATTCATATAGATGGAAGGTTTAGTAGAGAATTTAGTCTGTTCATAGGAAGAAAGCTATGAGTCCAACACTCTCAAAAGAACAACAATGGCATAAATCATATAGCATGCTAAATCAAACTCAATTCAAAATAAGTTAAGTAAAGCTTATCAAATGAGACTCAACTGGGATAAAAGTGAAAAAGCTTTCCTTTCCAAAATTTTGAAAAATATCCAAATACCTAATCAAATGAAGATGTGCGTTGGAACCATAGTAAAATTACTAGAAAGTCAAATTGTACTTTAAAGTAAATGTAGTTCCGTAAACCAGTAAAAGCACAGGCGATGTATTAGAAATAAATAATCATTAAACTGTATGAGAAATCTTCAAGTTCCACATGTGTAGATAAGTATATATCAAATCAACAGCAACTTTTGTGCAAATCTCAAAATTAGCTGTAATCACTGTCAAATAAGAGGAAAACTGAATCAACCAGTTCTTTAAGAATGAATTCGGAACCCGGAGTTAAAAGTCACAGCACGTCAAGACAAGTTCAAAGCTATATCAAAGAATACGTGAATCAAGAAGAACTCAAACCGAGGAAGATAGATGCAACAAGGATTCCAAACAAGCATATGCAATTAAGTTCAAACAGGAATGCATATGGATGGAGGAATAAAGTTGAAAAATCAAGCTACTTTTCAAAAGGATTAGTAACCAAGAACATCAAGTTAGGATACGAAAGAATAGGTCGACTCGAACAGAATTCAAGACACATAACTGAGCAGCCTCGAGAAAAGTTTTTCAACGTTCCCAGAACCCGCGATTCGCTTAACTCAAAACTCGGATTTCATCTATGAAAACTCATTAGTGCTTTCATATACAAAATTCACTAGTATTAAGCCGGCCAAACTTAATACCAAGAATTATGCAATGCAAGACTAACAGCGTTAATCAATAGATCGTCATGTGCATAAATCTCTAATTCTCGTCATCCGACAAGACCTAATACATGACAAAAGCTCAGAGTATGCAATTGAAGCATAGTCGGTCCATTCCTCAGGCTCTACAGGAAGGACTGCTCTGATACCATAATGTAACACCCTAACTACCAAAGTTCACGCTTCCGGCTGCGCAACTCTGATAGCTCGGACATTACGACGACACTTATACTATTTAATACTAAAATATGAGCCTGTTTAAAACTTTTTACCACAATATCGTTCCCAAGATACTCCATTCGATAACGTACATCCATAGGTATCATACAACTTATAATAAACTCGTAAAGAGTACATCCATGTATATACATACACATATACATATAAATAATACTACAAACATTAACCAATACAATCCCTATCCCTCTTACAAAATATATCAAGATAAAGGCGAGGGTACAAAAATAATAATCTAAAGCAATACAGAGCATCTCAATAACAAATAATTAAACTCTTCATAACTTTTGCGCCCAAATCCTGAAAGGGGAAAAATGTAGGGGGTGAGAACATCATCCTCGAAAGGGTTCTCAGTAGAGGGTTTTTGGGAATTACTGTAATAGGATACATGAAGATAAACCGTACCAGTGATTATTAACCATCGTATGCCTCTTTTCAAAAACAACAGTTTACAATAAAAGTAAGGTCAGAAATCTTTTCTGAAAGAGGAACCGTTCAATTCTCAAAACATCAAAGCATTTCAAAAAGGTTTATCTATACTGAACCAAAATAACCTTTCATATCTTATTCCAAACCAGAACCACAAAACCGAATTCAACCATCGGTCCATCTCATTCAACCACGGCCCTAGGCCCAAACAATCCAACCACAACCAATCCATCACAATCCAACATAGTTCCAGAAGCAAACACAAGTAGGAAGATGCAAACACAAACAAACAGTTATTGCAAGTAGAACAATTAGCAGTTAATCACATAGGCAAACCAAGTACAATATACATACCCAAACAATGTCACATCGATGCATATGATGCATGCCTGTCCCTAGTGGCTGATGATATCATCTGTCGGTTATAGAGCCAACCCGACAAGTCCTGGTAGCTAACCATTGGACTGTCCCTCTGTCGCGCATCCCCAACTCGAGTTATACTCAACATAAACTTGATCATAAACATGATCCATATCCATCACCCTCACTGGTGAATATTTCGGGGGCGAGCTCATCCGGGACTTTCACAGTGCCCGGCCACACTTACGACATAGGGTCAACAGAGTATCAAGTCTCAACCTGGAGCACGTGGTGGCTAGCCACTGCTACTACCCAGGGAAACTCGTATCTCAGATAGTGGAAGTGCAAATCACAATTATCAATAATTCAGCATATACATGCATTTATTCTCATCAGTGGATCAACATCCATATCAGCCATCCAACTCACGGTTCAGTCCAGAACCAGCCAATATTCATAGCATACACAGCCATTTCGGCTCACGGTTCAATCCAGAAACAACCAATATCCATGACATACACAGTCATTCCGGCTCACGGTTCAATCCAAAACCAGCCAATATTCATAACAACACAGCCATTCCGGCTCACAACAAAACAGCACTTCCACATTCAACATCATCAACTCGTAAAATCGGCATTTAAGCCATAATTCACTTTTTTCTCAAATCATTTCACTTTGAAATCAAGTTTCAACTCTTTTTAGCCTTGGCTTTTAGAAATCTCATTTCTCAAATCATCTCAGGCTCATAAGCCAAATTTACTCAAAGTGAGTTTTCTTTTTAAAACAGAGCCACTCTCGGCATTCTCTTTCCAAACTTTCAAACCATGGAAAGTTAAGGATTTATTTCAAAGCATTCAAAATCACCCATCCAACAATGGGATTTTATAACAAAAGTTTCTCGGCAGAGTCCCAAGTCTCTAGGGAAGGTCAACCTATATCAATTCCTTAAAATTCATTGAAACTCTTAAAATCATAGATTCTCGGTTCAAGTAAATAAAACTGAATTTACTATAAAACAGGCCATACAAAATCACAAGTTCCAACCCGGTCCAAAAATCAACTCATTTGAAACGGAACCGGTTCATTTGAATCAAATCACTTTCAGGTTTCTTTTTAGAACCCATTTTTCTAACTCTTCCAAAATGCCTCAAACTTGATTAATCAATCAAAAGTCTAGATTCCTTTGAAATCACTAAAAACTCCTTTTTATATTAAAATCAATATTAGAGCATCATTCTTTCCTTCAGTGATTCAAACGGTAAAAATAGTTCAGTTCTAAATAAGCCGAACTCAACGTATAAAGTTCATTAAATAAATTAAGCTTGAAAACATAAATATCCTCTTAATAAATCAAATAATACAATTTCTCAAATCTAACCCTTTTTAATTAACTTTTCAAACAAGACTAGGATTTTGCAGAAATTTTGGCAGCACCTCCCCTAAAACTTGGACTTTTGCCACCCGGTTCGGGTCCCAACTAAACCGTTTCTCATTCCTTTTCAACAACTCAAAACCAGAAATCAATTTAAAGCAAGCTAAATCCAACAATCGCCTCAGTGGCGTATCTCAAGGATACCATTTCAAAATCAACTCAATATCAATCGATATAACTCATTTCTAAAGCTTTAAAGAAACGGTTCAATAACAAATCATTTGTCCAAAACCAAATCAATTAAAGTAAACCAGGCTGAATTCAAAAGTGCATTCGACTTTTCATATCATCAAAATAATTAACTCAATTCAAATCAATCCTCAACGGATTAAACTCAGATATCAAAGCTTCAAAAGAATCAACTCCAAAGGCATTTCATTTTACAAATCCACACAACAACCCATTCATCAAAACCAAATTATGGTTACATTCATCCAGGACAATCAACAACACATAAGGATTATACAATCACCAAATACATTATCTCACATCAGTATCCATATGTAATAATTCCAATAATAAACTATAGTTTTCGGAAAGCGCCCCTACCTCAAAACGCAAATTCCATAGCCCAAATGCGTCACCAAAACTCTCAAACAACTCGAATTTACTGGCAGCTTACATCACAGCTTTGTTTACTCTCACAGCAGCAAGGACAACCCTTACGCGCCACATGTGGCTCCGATAACTTAATCCTAGAAAACATTATCATTGCGAAAGCCTTAAAATACATAACGGGATATGAACGAGGAAGGTTTCGAGGCAGAGATACTTACGGTAACTAAAGAATACTGACTGAACCAAAGGACAGAAGCTTTGGCGGTGTTTCCGATAGCCACAGAACCGCCCTTGGCAGCCGGAATCGCCGTGACTCAGCCTGCTCCGTTAGTAGTTCCCAGCACCTATTCTCAGCATCGGTGGTGACCCAGCAGCAAAAGGGCAAGCTAACAGAGATTCCAACAACAGATAAAACAGTCCCAAAGTGAAATACTAGCTGCAATCGCAACCTCCACACCGAGCCAGCAACCATCTCCAGAAATGGCAGCGGCGATGCAACTTATTATAACCATTTAATAAACACAAACAGTTTCACTGACAGCTTCAAAATAAGAGTGAATTGGCAGAGCTAGGGAGAACCAGAAACAGGGCAAGGCTCACCAAATCAGTAGCGGTTCCCGGCGGTAGCAGCGGCGGGTGAGCGGCGGTCCTTGGGCGGTGACGCACGCTACTGAACGCACGGCCTCCCTCTCCTCGCAGCTCTCTCCCAACTCGGCGATGACAGTGACGCGGTGGTGCGACGGCCGGACGGCGACAGATCCGACCGGAACGGGACCCTTGGAGGCATAGGATACGGCGGGGCTAGCAGCGGCAGAGCGCAATGGCTCCCTTTCTCCCTCGCGTCGTCTCTATCTCTCTCTTACTCAGGCTGGACGGCGCCTCCATGGTGGCAGCAAATCGGTGGCGACGTGGTGGTGCGATGGCGAGCTCCCCCTCTACTCCGCCGCGACTCAGTCTCCCTCTCCTTCTGTTGGCGACGGCGGCGACGGTGGCAATGACACCCACCACGCCGCCTCCCTCTTCTGTCAGACGGTGACGTGATGGTGGTGCAACCCAGTACACCGGCGCGACTGCTTCCTCTCCTCTTCCCCTTCTCCGCGACCAACAGTGCCTCGTAGGTGTGTGTGTTGTGTTTATCACAGGGCTGCGCAGCAAAGAGGATGAAGGAGAGACTGTTGGCTGCGCAGCATGAAGAGAAGGATTTTTTGGGGGTGGTGTATCAAATTTAGGTTTAGGGTTAAGCTAAGGGTAGTTTTGTAATTTCAATTAAAAATTGGGAATAATATAGTAATTAAAATCTAATTTAAATCCAACACTATTTGTATATAGAAAAATACTATTTACTCATCACTTTTACAAATTATTTTCAACAAAATGCCCAAATCAAATAATTAGAAATAATATACTTAATTTCTCTATTTTTCAAAATAGCAGTACTAATATTTAAAATATTAGTTGCTTAGTCCAAAACATATGAAATCCTTATTATTTCACAACTATCAACCTTATAATTCAAATATAGAAAATAATCCAATAAATTATAAAATTGGATAATAACTAAAACTTATTTCAAATTCAATAAATCAAAACTTGCCTTAATTACCTTTAATAAAATAATTTCTGAAATTAAGGTTATAAATAACCATATGATTTGAGACTTGATCATAATAAGACTTTTCAAAAGTTCTGGGTCTTACAGCTTGCATAAATTTAAGTGTCAACACTATATCTCTATTTAGTAGTAATACCAATTAAATGTGCCTAAGTTATTTGAAAGTGAACAAACTTGTTCTCTGTTGACATTTAGTGTATCCTCCAGACGATATTGCAGGATTTTTCATTACTTGCGATATACCAGACACACTAGAAAAAATTCTTCTTCTGTCCTTTCAAAAATTTCTCGGTTTAAATCCCTAAATGTTATATTATGGACTGTATGGTCAATTAAAGTAGGGGACGACCTTCATTAGTTTTAAAACAAAATAAAGAGCAGCATTCTATAAGCATGAATGGGTTGGACGAAATAGAATGGAAAGAAGCCGACAAATAGAATTTTGTTGGAAAAAAATAAAATATAAAACATAAAACAAAAGTCACTGCTGGTCCTACTTATAACACCACTATAATAGTGTGTACTACATATATGTATGTCGTGCTGTATATCATATATATTGTTATTGTTTTCCTTTAAGTTACACTTAGTAAGGATGGAAGTAAGAAATTTGTAAACAAAAATTGAAACTTAATCTGAACAGAGAGATTAATGTTTATTGAAATTAATTAGAAAAAAATGTGACACTTATTTTACTATTTTTTCTCAATTAATTTTTTTCTGAGATATTTGTAAAAGCTACTTGGATCTTGACTTTTTTTTTTCATTCCTTGAATATCATGGTGAATAAATGCATTGATTTTGTTGTTGCTTTTTTTTGTAACTTTCCAACTGAAGTATATAACCACTGGCTAGAGGAGGGGTTGAGAGTGTTCATGTGGTACTATTGCTTTGTTATTATTTTGTTTATTCGTGTCTATCTATATCTTAGGGATAATCATCTCCTCCTTTCTCTCTATAGCCTTTTTTGTGGTAGCTGATAAAGTTTACCATGCTTCAACTTCTGAGAGATTAGACATCCACTTTCATGTTAAAGATCTTATTGATGCTGATATTTTTAGCTGGGCAATTATTAAAGTGAAAATAGCAAACAGAGTGTTTTAAAGTAAACAACAAAAAATTTATCAGTTATAAGTTATCAATCTTTTATAATGAGTACATTGTAAGATGACTCAATTTTTTTTAATTAAAGATTAGCGTTTAAAAATTGTGTGTCGAGAGAAGGAAGTCAAAATTTATTCAGGATCAAATTAGTTTTGATAATTCTGTAGTATAATATTAAACTAAACTTCAGTCCTAATTAAGTTAGATCAAATTTGTTTATTGAGGGTTAAATCAAGTTAGATCATAATCCACCTTTGCTTTTATTTTTCACATATGTTTTTTACCCTACTGGATACAGTTTATCATATTTTACAAGTATGATATCTATCAAACTATGTAACAGTGAGTTTTAGCTATGATTTTACTTTGTTTAATACTTTTTTTAATGGGTATCCAGCTTCAAATTTGATGTTATTCCTCTTTGGGAGCAAAATCGTAATTTCGTTAAAAAACAAAAGAAATGGCCATTACTTTAGATTGATCGCAAAGACAATTGACTAATAGTTAATATAGAAAATTTTACTATACCATTTTTCAAGCATGTAATTCTATGAATTTAGGAAGAATTTACGAAGAGGTCAAAGTTTCAAAACTCAACATAAAAAACCTTTGATCTTTTGGTATATGAAGATGTAAAAAAAAAAAAGAAGAAAAATAAAGAACATTGAAACATCAAATAAAGAAGAAAATAAAAGATAAAAAATAAAGAAATTAACAAGGAATAAGAAAAAGTAAACAATTTGATCAAAGTATATTTTTTTTAAGTTCACTTCTATATCATTGTGAATAAAAACTTACCACTTAGCTATGTTAAAAATATTCACTAATAACAACTCCAATACAATTCAAATTCTAGAAGTTAGTTGGCTTAAAAATTGTATATTTTATAAATATACAAATCGATTGAGACTTGAGAGTGGTATCATGCACGATCATATTTGTGAAACATCATGTATAAGTTGTTGAAAATTCTCTCATGTATATTTTTTTATTGGATAAAAGTTATAAATAAGAGTAATAAAGATATGAACACAAATTTAAAATAGTTTATATGAACTCCGTTAATATTGATAAATTTATAATTCATTTTTTTAGAATTTAATTTTGATGCATTATCAGTATAAAATCGTTTTACACGTGTATCTATTGTATTAGTAAAAATAACTACAATTTACATTGATCATATGAATGATTATGCAAAAAAACGATTGTAGTTGCACATCTATGTAAAATCACACTGTCTGTACATACAAATTAAACTCTTTTCTTTATTTAAATGTTAATAATATGTTCTTTATTTAAAATAGCTTATAAAAACTCTTTCAATAATACAAGTTATAAAATAAAATAGTTCTATAATAGCAATCTTATTTTTAAAAGAGATTATTTATTTCAACTTTTAAGTACAAATCAAATTGGAATTGATTTCTTTATTTTAAATTTCTATTTCACCTTCTTAGAAAAAAAACTAGGAAAGTAAAAATTAATTAAAAACATTAGCAGCACATTTAATTAAAATAAAAACGATTCAGATTAGAAATTATACACAGAATTATATTTTATATTTTGCAGCTATCCACTAAAGATAAAATAGTAATTGAACTATGCCATATTAAAGTGAAAGTTAGTAAAAAATTTGTAGAAATGCAAATATGAATGTCAAACATCGACACTATTTGTTTGTATATAATGAAAATAGTGTATGAAATAATAGAATAAATTCGAAGCATTAAATAGCCCGTGTGAAAGAGAAAGTATATTGCGAATTTTAGGGAACATTGAGAAATTTTCAAAGTACAATCAACGGTAATAGATAAATTTATGTATAATGAGAATTTTGTATGCAACATTCAATGTTTGAAATTAGTGAATAAATGATTAAAAAGCTTACTCTATTTCAACTAATTAAGCTGCTCATATAAACTAAAAAGCATAACAAATCACCATTTAAACATATTACAGAATCAACATGTAAAACGTCCAAAGCATGGGCCATACAATAATAGGGTGTAATAACTAAATTAAACATCAATATAATAAAACAAATTAATTACATAATTTTTTTGTATACTAAGCAAATTAAGTCTTTTAATAAATATATATTAATATTTTTGTTAAAAAACTATACATAAATATAATAAAATAGATTAAGTACAAGATTTGTATGCAATACGGACCATATACTAGGGATTTAATAATATAACTAAATGTTCCTTATTAGATAATTGTTCTTTGTATAATTACAATATAAACAATTTTTATAATAGTAATATTGTGTAACAACATTTATTTAAATAAACAAACATTATAACATTTATATTTAAACATAATATATTAATATGGGATGAAAAAATAATAAAATTATTTAGTCTCTAGAAAGCAGAAAAAAAATATTTTTATATATTGTATAATGGATTTTTATACACAAGAAATTTTTTATGTTAGAAGTAACAATTATTAATATCAATAGATATATAACAATAAATTTTATAATAGATCAATATTTGGCCTAAAAGGATAAATAATGGGACACGTACATTCTTTGGAATCTGATGCTATTTTCTTGAATGAGTAATCCTGCCACACTACATAAAAGCCACAAATATTTTAGGACACTTACTCAAATAAAAATGTTAAAAATATCTTTTTATTAAGAGTTTTGTATTAAAAGTGTACTTTGTTTGTTTTGTTACACTTTAAAAAAAGATAACACTTTTATAGCTATCAAATCAAACCCTACAATTCATCATCTAATGGTAAAAAATATACATCTTTACATAAAGACAATTATAAAATCTTTATGATAGTATCCACCATATTCTAGATATAATGTAAGTGCCTAAGAGCAACTCTAATGGTTAAATTTTAGAGTTCTTATTACTATACGTGTCAAGAAAAGAAAAGAATCATGCATTGGAGTGAAATGAAAAGGAGTTCCTTCTCTTCGATCAAGAAAGTGAGTCCCTCTAAAGAGGGACTTGGCTCTTTCAACAAATTTTTGACATGTGACTAATAAAAAGAATAAAAATAATTATTTAAATAATTAAATGATATTTAAGTTATTTGATAATTATAATAATTAATTATATTAAATAATTATTCTTCTATTTAAGTAATAATTTATATTAATAATGGATATTAATTATTTAAATCATAATTAATATAAATAATTATATTAAATTAATATTAAACATTATTTATGTTGTTATATTAAATTATAATTAATTAAATTTGTTTACATAAAATAATAAATTTAATTTTTATATCTTACAAAATAATTTTTATTTAGATTGTTTATTTTTATTTTTAAAATTTAAAATGCTAACCACATTAAAAAATTAGCCGTTGAAAAGTAGTCGTTATTATGTTACCGTTATTATTAATAAATTAATATTTTATTTCTCTATATATACTACTTACACACACTTCTATTCTCACACTTTCTTCTACTCTTCTTCATCTTCTTCCAAATTTACAAAATCAAAGTTCTGCTGATATTATATTTTGTTCGAAAAAATGGATCCAAACCAACTCAACTCTTTTTTCAATTATTTACAAAACTTTTCTCAAACTCCAAATACCCAACAATCTCAAAACCTAAAACTCTCAAATTCCAAATCGAAACTTCATACTACCAAATACATTTCAAAATTCAAATCCATAAAATCTTCCAAATTTCAATTTTTAAACTCCTTATTTTAAGAACCGCGATTAATTAACCGATTAATTAAATAATTAAATTGACCAAAATAGGTTCCAAAAATTTAGAATGTTAATTAAGAAATTTAAATATGATTTTTAGACTCAGTAGATTTTTCTGAGTTGGAAAATATAATTTTATGCGAAAAATCGCGTAAAAACACGAACCGGTAAATTAAGTGGCAGTACCGACTTAAATCTATCCAGTACTGAGCAAGAATAATTAAAAACAGTAGAAAACCTTAGAAAAATATTTAGAATTAAAAATCGAGCACTAATTTTAAAGGTTTGTCTCAAAGTTGGGTCAAACGGGCCAAAAACGCTAACGTGTTAGACCGGGCCCAAGCCCAACATATATAAGTTCACTAAATGAGCCAAATCATCTCATTTCAGCACCAACGAGAGGGAGCTCATTTCAGCTCATTTCACTCTTCAGAGCTTCGTTTCGTGTGCCGTCAGTTGCCACGCGAAGCTCTTGTCGAGCTCTTCGATTTCATCCGAACAAAGTGGTAAGAAACCTTCAATTTCTTGCCCAATTATTCCTTCTATAACATATTCGATTTTGGCTATGGTGAATAAGTGGTTCTTGTAATTTTGATTAATTAGGTACAATCTAGCACCGGGTACTTAGTGACTTTTGTCCTAGTCAACTGTAGATAAGGTAAACTTGCTCGTATCCCTTGTGAATTGGTGAATTTAGGAATCTTAGGTATTGATTTATGATAAATTATGTATGTCTAGCTTATAATTCTAATTATTGGAGCATTGGATCTTGAATTGGTGGCTTTTGGTGAGTTGAGGCTTGTTGGAATCAAAGCTTGATGATTTTGTGCATATATGGAATCGACCAAGGTATGGTTTCGGTTTTCTCTATGTAATATATAATATTTCTAGACACTTAGGCTAGTGACCCATAGGATAGGTTTCGATTGAATTGGTTGTTGAGATTGTTGAATGAGGATGTATGATGATTTGATGATTTTGATTATTTTGATAAACTGTGTTGTTGATATTGATAAATGATATTGAAGTTTGAGATTGAGGTTGAATGAGATTGCTTCTGATGATTGTTAGTGATATAATGATTATTGATGTTTTGTGTTGGGTGAGGAATTGTTTTAGGGTGATATAATTGTTTGTTGGAGTTGAGGATTATGTAATGTGAACGGAAATTTAGTAAGATTGGTAAAATGAGACACAAAAGGATAAATTATGAGGTGAATTGAGGTTTGGTGTGGTTTTGGTTTAGTTTTGTTGTGAATTTTAGAAAGTTGAGAACCTTGTTGTTTTTTTGGAAAAAACCAGTTTTTTGTGAACTTTGATGGATCATAACTTGAGCCTCAAAGCTTGAAATTGAATGAAATTTGCTTTAAATTAAAGATGGCTTTGTGAGCTTTAAATTCATATAAAGTTTGTAGAAAATAGATTTTTGTAAAGGAAGTTATGACTGTTTAAAGTTTGGTGCCAAAAATTGAATTCTACAACATTTGAAAATTTTCCAAGTCTAGTGGGGGGCTGCGTACGCGACAGGAGGCATGCGACGCGACTAACCCATTCAGGTTGGGTAACTCACATACGCAAACACTTGCTTGCGTATGCAAGCAAACAAATTTTTCACTCCTTGCATACGCGACACACTGCACGCGACACAACCATACCATTCGGGTTGGATATCTCGCGTACGCGACGCACTACATGCGTATGCGAGCTTTTCAAAAAATGAACTCTTGCATACGCGAACTTTAACATGCGACGCGAGCAGCCCATTTAGGTTGGGACACTTGCCTACACAAGTAAGGTGTTGCGTACGCGACCACCCCCTTCTTCAACAGCATGCGTACGCGAGGTAGGGCCTTGCGTATGCGAGACCCCTGTTTTGCTGAAAAATGATTTCCTTGTTTTTAAGGGTTCTCGAAACTTTCTAAACATCTCCAAGATGCAGTTTAAGGGTAATGTTTTGTACTTAGGGTTAAGGACTTATAAAAGGGAATTAGTAACTTAATTAGATGAGTTTTACATGAATTTAGAAAATGGAGACTTAGGTTTCTGGAGTACCGAAGACAGATTTCATTGAGTGAGGAGGCAGAATATTTTATTGAGGATTATTGATAATGAATTGTGGAAGTGGTGAACTAATGAATACTGAATGAAATGATTTTGAAAACCACTGATATGATATTTTTAAACTGAGATTGTTGAGACGCTATGTGCCTGACAAGGGTGGTTGGTTAATCCTGCTTGTCGAGGTCACGACAGCGGTATAAAGACGGTTGGTTTATCCCGTTTACGTTGAGATGTGACTGTTGTGGCAAGATTATCCTGCTCGCATCCCTTCGGAATCACTAGAGTGTGCAGGCACTATATCCTGGACCGTGTTCCAGGCACGATATCTCGGGGGTTCCCATTATGAGACTGAAGGGCGACATCTCCATGGAGATGTGTCGGGTTGGCAGTTGAACCGACAATATGATATCACAGCCAAATAGGACAGACATTCATCATGTGCATATTCTATCTATTTGTTTGTTTTGTCGACTTATATTGTTTGCTTAAGTGTTTAACATGCCTAAATGCTTATTGAATTACTCGATATACATGCTTATACTTGTGCCTTACTTGCATTTTTATTACTTGTGCTTTCTACTAGGATTGAGGAGGTTCGGAAGGAGGTGGCGATGGGATCACAAGGCGATTAGGCTAGTGAAGGCTGTGGGACAGTAGAGAATTGTTAGATTTAGAAATCCACTAAGTTAGATTACCCTTTTTCATAGTGGTTTTAAAGTATGGTTTTTAATTTACTTATGTTTTAAGTCTGAATCTCATTATGGATATGAAGCTCTAGGATTGCCTCTGGCGTCCAGGAGTTTTATATCTTACATCAATACTAAGAACCTCCGGTTCTCTTTCCATACTCTGTTGTTGTTTTTCAGATACAGGTCGCAACCCACCTCGGTGAGTTGATTTGATGGTGACAGAGCGGAGGATCCTGGCTATGTTTCGAATTCTTTTGATTTCTTTTGATTAGATCTCTCACTTTGGTATTTATTTATGCCTTAGAGGCTTTCTTTGAGAGAAACATCATATAAGCTATTTTACTTTCGAAAGCTCTATATTGTCTGTATATAGCTAGCCGGCTTAAACTCCGCGAGCTACAGCTAGATCTTTATACTATTATATATACTCTTATATTTTGTTATATTATATCTATACCTTGTGCTTTAAGCTTGTAGCTTCGGGTTAACGTTTTGCGCTTTTCAAACTCTGTTTTTGAGCTTAATTCTTCATCAGGCTTCTAGAATTAATATTTCTTTCTTTCTCTCTCTCTCTCTCTCTATATATATATATATATATATATATATATATGTACTAGCTTTAGAATTGTCGTAACCTTTGATTAACCTTTGCTTTACGACGTGAGGTAAGGCTTCGGGTAATTAAGATGTTACATTTAGTGGTATTAGAGCAGTTCGTCCTCGTGAGCATGAGGGATGAACCGATTGTGCTTCATTGTATACTCTGTGACTTTTCTTTGATGCTATTTTGGTTATCTCATGGATATTGCATAGCATGCTTGTTTGTGAGTACCTTTTTGGGATAATTGAAGCACTAGGCTTTTGATATTGAGACTAATCACCTTGATATCGATTGTTTGGTGTATATAGAAATCCTATTGGCTACTCATAGACGAGGTCATACGCGTTCATGAGGAGAGACTGGAAATGAACAACCGGCTGATAACCATGCCGAGTTTATGGTGGCAGTGGCTAATCTTGCTAATACTATGGAGGCGAATGCTGCTGCAACTCTGCAAGCTGTGCAGAGGTTAGGTCAACCAGCTGGAAACGGAAATGGTAATGGAAATGGGAATAATAATGGGGAAGGAAATGGTAATGACTTGGGAGGTGCTCTGATGACCTTGGCTTCGTTTCTCAAGGTTCATTCACTGACTTTCAAAGCTTCAACCAATCCTACAGAAGTGGATAATTGGTTCCAGGCTGTGGAGCGTGCATTACAAGCCCAGCATGTTCCCAACAACAAATTTGTGGAGTTTGTTGCATATCAACTCTTAGAAGAGGCATAGCACTGGTGGCAAGGAGAATGCCACTTACTACAGCTTCAGAATGCCGACATTCCTTGGGATGTATTCCAGACGGCCTTCTACAAGAAGTACTTTCCTGAATCAGTCAAAGAAGCAAAGGAGTTAGAGCTTATTCAGCTAAAGCAAGGCTCATTGTCTGTAGTGGATTACACTAGTCGGTTTGAGGAGCTCTGAGGTTCTCCAAGGTATATCAGGGTGCCTGATGCACGAATTTGCAATCCGTACAACTAACCAGCAAGTGCACTGGGTCGTCCAAGTAATACCTTACGTGAGTAAGGGTCGATCCCACGGAGATTATTGGTTTGAAGCAAGCTATGTTTATTTTATTAATCTTAGTCAGGATACCAATAGAGTTCTTTAGCCTCGTATAAAGTAAAAAGGGCATAAAATAAATAGTTGTTACTTTAATAATGGAGAATGTGTTGGAGTTTTGGAGATGCTTTGTCCTCTGAATTTCAACTTTTCCTTAAAATCCTTTTCCCACACGCAAGGTTCCTTCCATGGCAAGCTCTATGTAGGGTGTCACCGTTGTCAATGGCTACTTCCCATCCTCTCAGTGAAAATGGTCCAAATGCTCTGTCACAGCACGGCTAATCATCTGTCGGTTCTCAATCAGGTTGGAATAGAATCCATTGATTCTTTTGCGTCTGTCACTAACGCCCAGCCTTCAGGAGTTTGAAGCTCGTCACAGTCATTCAATCCCAAAATCCTACTCGGAATACCACAGACAAGGCTTAGACTTTCCGAATTCTCATGAATGCCGCCATCAATCCGGCTTATACCACGAAGATTCTGATTAAGGAATCTAAGAGATACTCATTCAATCTGATGTTGAACGGAGGTGGTTGTCAGGCACACGTTCATGGATTGAGGAAGGTGATGATTGTCACGGATCATCACCTTCTTCATGTTTAAGCGCGAATGAACATCTTAGATAAGAACAAGCGTGTTTAAATGGAAAACAAAGGCAATTGTATTAATTCATCGAGACGCTACAGAGCTCCTCACCCCCAACAATAGAGTTTAGAGACTCATGCCGTCAAAGTGTATAAAATTCAGATCTGAATAAAATGTCATGAGGTACAAAATAATTCTCTAAAAGTTGTTTAAATAGTAAACTAGTAACCTAGGTTTACAGAATATGAGTAAACTAAGATAATTGGTGCAGAAATCCACTTCTGGGGCCCACTTGGTGTGTGCTGGGGCTGAGACTAAAGCTATCCACGAGTAGAGGCTTTTCTTGGAGTTAAACTCCAAGTTATGACGTGTTTTGGGCGTTCAACTCCGGATCATGACGTGTTTCTGGCGTTTAACTCCAGACAGCAGCATGTACTTGGCGTTCAACGCCAGGTTACGTCGTCTATCTTCGCGCAAAGTATAGACTATTATATATTGTTGGAAAGCCCTGGATGTCTACTTTCCAACGCCGTTGAGAGCGCGCCAATTGGACTCCTGTAGCTCCAGAAAATCCATTTCGAGTGCAGGGAGGTCAGGATCCAACAGCATCAGCAGTCCTTTTTCAGCCTAAGTCAGATTTTTGCTCAGCTTCCTCAATTTCAGCTAGAAAATACCTGAAATCACAGAAAAATACACACACTCATAGTAAAGTCTAGAAATATGATTTTTGCCTAAAAACTAATAATATTTAACTAAAAACTAATTAAAACATGCTAAAATCTACATGAAATTACCCCCAAAAAGCGTATAAAATATCCGCTCATCACAACACCAAACTTAAACTGTTGCTTGTCCTCAAGCAACTAGATAAATAAAATAGGATGAAAGAAATTAAGAAGTAATAATATCTAAGAGTTTTAAATGGAGCTCAGATTCTTTTTAGATGAGCGGGGCTTGTAGCTTTTTGTTTCTGAACAGTTTTGGCATCTCCCTTTATCCTTTGAATTTCAGAATGATTGGCATCCATAGGAACTCAGAATTCAGATAGTATTATTGATTCTCCTAGTGTAGTATGTTGATTCTTGAACACAGTTATTTTATGAGTCTTGGCCGTGGCCCTAAGCACTTTGTTTTCCAGTATTACCACCAGATACATAAATGCCACAAACACATGACTAGGTGAACCTTTTTCAGATTGTGACTCAGCTTTGCTAGAGTCCCCAGTCAGAGGTGTCCAGAGCTCCTGAGCACACTCTGTTTGCCTTGGATCACGACTTTAACCACTCAGTCTCAAGTTTGTAACTTGGACCTGCATGCCACAAGCACATGGTTAGGGACAGCTTGGTTTAGCCGCTTAGGCCTGGAACTATTTCCTTAGGCCCTCCTATCCACTGATGCTCAAAGCCTTGGATCCTTTTCACCCTTGCCTTTTGGTTTTAAGGGCTGTTTGGCTTTTATTCCTTTTGATCCAAATATTTTTTTTTGAGTGCTTTTTCTTGCTTCAAGAATCAATTTCATGATTTTTCAGATCATCAATAATATTTTTCGTGTTCCTCATTCTTTCAGGAGCCAATATTCATCAAATTCAAAATACAAGTTATGCACTGTTCAAGCATTCATTCAGAGAACAAAAAGTATTGCCACCACACATAGTTAATTATAATTTTTATTATTAAGAACTCGAAAAAGAAAAAATTACTTCTTTATTCTAATTATCTACTATTTTATTCATGCTTGATGATGATGAGAAAAATAAATTATAACTTAATTGGGAATAAAACCAGAATAGATATACTAATTACTGCTACTGCTACTACTACTACTACTATATATATCTCCTAAGGTAAATTTCTATAAAAACATTATCACAGAGATAAAGCTAAAAATTGGAACCCAACAACCTGTTGTTTTGAGAAGTAGATGTTCCTCTAATCTGTGGGGTGCTTTTCAAGGATTAATTTTTGGCGCTTCAGCTCCCTTAGATCACGCCCTTGCTCTTCCTGTTCCTTAAGCATTTTGCAAAGCATGCTACTTTGATTGTTCTGTTCTTCCTTTATTTGGTCCATAGCTTCTTGCAATTTGGAAATAGAAGCCTCAAGATGTTCCCAATATTCAAATTGAGGAAGTTCTGGGAGGACTTCCTGTGCTCTTTTCTTGATTGAATCATCCTGCAGCTGTTGTCTGTCCATTGATATTCTAGTGATTGGCCTCTTAACTGAGATATACTCTGTTATTCCCATCTTCACTCCGGCATCTTTGCAGAGCATAGAAATTAAGCTTGGATAGGCCAATCTGGCGTCCTTGGAATTCCTGTTTGCTATTTTGTATAGCTCACATGAGATCAGTTGATGGACTTCTACTTCTTTTCCCAACATGATGTAGTGAATCATTACTGCTCTTTTAATGGTAACTTCAGAACGGTTGCTGGTGGGCAAAATGGAACGCCCAATGAAATCCAGCCAGCCTCTAGCTACTAGTTTTAGATCTTCTCTTTTGAGTTGAATTGGGGTGCCAGTCGTGCTGGTGGTCCACCTGACTTCAGGGATGCATATATCCTCTAGAATCTTGTCTAGACCTTTATTTACCCTCATCATTCTCCTATTAAAGGAGTCTGGGTCATCTTTCAGTTGAGGAAGCTTAAATATCTCCCTGATCTTGTCAGGATAGGTATGAACAATCTTCCCTTTGACTAAGGTCCGATGGTCATAGAGAGCAGCTCCAATTATTCTTTGCATGTCTGTCTGCCATAGATTAGCATAGAACTCCTGAACCATGTTCCTTTCCACTTTCGTTTCAGGATTGGCCAGAATTTCCCAGTTCCTGTTTCGAATTTGCTCTTGGATCTCCGGATATTCATCTTCTTTCAGATCAAATTTGACTTCCGGGATCACTGATCTGTGACTCATTATTTTGTAGTAATGGTCTGAATGTTCTTTAGTTAAGAACTTCCCTTGATTCCAAAGTGGCTTTGGAGTATTCTCTTTATTGCCTCTTGGGGTGGGTTGTTTTCCTTTAGGAGCCATGATCTTAATGAGTATGTTTTTGTGATCACGGATAACCACACCAAACTTAGAGCTTTGCTTGTCCTCAAGCAAAAGAGAAGAAAGGAGAGGGATAGGAGGAGAGCAAGTGTGGCATGGTGATGATGAGAGGGGCGCCGAATTCAATATATAGGGAGGGGGTGGGAAATTTCGAAAATAATAAAAAGATAAGATATAAGATATGATTTATAAAAGATAGATATGATAAGAAAAAGATATAGTTTAAAAAGAGAAAGATATGAATAATATTTAAAAAGATAAATCTGAATTTTTAATTTTGAAAAAATATTTTAAAAAGATAATTGAGTTTTGAAAACAAACTTAAAAGAGTTGGATTGGATTGGAAAACAATTTGTCTTTATGGATTAAGATATATTTGATATTTTTGAAAAAGGGATTTTAGAAATTAGGGTTCTTAGAAAACTAATTTGATTTTGAAGGATGACATTTTGAAACATGTTTATGCAAGAAATCATGGATTGAAACATAAAAAATTTAGAAAAATTGTAAAGAAAAACGAATTTTTACCTCCTCCCCACCATCCTGGCGTTAAACGCCCAAACGATGCATGTTTTGGGCGTTTAACGCCCACATGCTGCTTCTCCTGGGCGTTCAACGCCCAGCTGATGCTTCTTTCTAGCGTTGAACGCCAGGAAGTCCTTTGTCACTGGGCATTTTTCTGAACGCCCAGGATGCTGACAATCTGGCGTTAAACGCCCAGAAGGTGCTTCTTTCTGGCGTTCAACGCCCAGAAGATGCTCCTTTCTGGCGTTTAACGCCCAGATGGCTACCCTTACTGGCATTGAACGCCCAGTGGGTGCTTCTTTTGGGCGTTCAATGCCCAAAATGTTTCTTACTGGCTTTTTTCATGCCAGTGAGCTTCCAAATTTTCCTGTAACTCTGTGAATTCAATCAATTGCTATTTTTACCCTTTGAAGATACCTGGACACATACCTGTAAAAAAAGGAAATTTATTTAATTAGTAAATAAACTCTGTAAATGGCTGGGTTGCCTCCCAGCAAGCGCTTCTTTATTGTCTTTAGCTGGACTACCACTGAGCTCTAAGTAAGTCTCAGTTTCGAGCATTCTTGCTCGAAGTTACTTTCAAGATAATGTTTAAGTCCATTAACAATGAACTTTTTGTTAGAGTCATTATCCTAAAGCTCTACGTATCCATATGGTGATACACTTGTAATTACATATGGACCTCTCCACCGGGATTTTAATTTCCCGGGGAATAATTTGAGCCTAGAATTAAATAGCAGAACTTTCTGCCCCGGTTCAAAGACTCTGGATGACAATTTCTTATCATGCCATCTTTTTGCTTTCTCCTTGTAAATTTTTGCATTCTCGAAAGCATTGAGTCTAAATTCCTCTAGCTCATTTAGCTGTAGTAAACGTTTTTCTCCAGCTAACTTGGCATCAAGGTTCAAGAATCTGGTTGCCCAATAGGCCTTGTGTTCCAGTTCCACTGGCAAGTGGCATGCCTTTCCATACACAAGCTGGTATGGAGAGGTCCCTATAGGGGTCTTGAATGCTGTTCTGTATGCCCACAGAGCATCATCCAAGCTCCTTGCCCAATCCCTTCTACGGTTAATTACAGTCCGTTCCAGGATTCTTTTGAGTTCTCTATTTGAGACTTCAGCTTGCCCATTAGTCTGTGGGTGATATGGAGTAGCTACCCTGTGGCTAACTCCATAACGAACCAAAGCAGAGTAAAGCTGTTTATTGCAGAAATGAGTGCCCCCATCACTGATTAATACTCTAGGGGTACCAAATCTGCTGAAGATGTGTTTCTGGAGGAATTTTAACAATATTTTAGTGTCATTAGTGGGTGTTGCAATAGCCTCCACCCATTTGGATACATAATCCACTGCCACCAGAATATAAGTGTTTGAGTATGATAGTGGGAAAGGTCCCATGAAGTCAATGCCCCATAGATCAAATAACTCAATCTCCAAGATCCCTTGTTGAGGCATGGCATAACTGTGAGGTAGATTGCCAGATCTTTGGCAATTGTCACAATTAAGCACAAACACTCGGGAATCTTTATAGAGAGTAGGCCAGTAGAAGCCACTTTGGAGGACTCTTGTGGCTGTTCGCTCACTTCCAAAATGTCCTCCATACTGTGATCCATGGCAGTGCCATGGGATCTTCTGTGCTTCTTCCTTAGGCACACATCTTTGGATTACTCCGTCTGCACATCTCTTGAAGAGATATGGTTCATCCCAAAGATAATACTTTGCATCTGTGATCAGCTTCTTTGATTGCTGCCTACTGTATTCTTTGGGTATGAACCTCACTGCCTTGTAGTTTGCAATGTCTGCAAACCATGGCACTTCCTGGACGGCAAAGAGTTGCTCATCCGAAAAAGTTTCAGAGATCTCAGTGAGAGGGAGGGATGCCCCTTCTACTGGTTCTATTCGGGACAGGTGATCTGCTACTTAGTTTTCTGTCCCTTTTCTGTCTCTTATTTTTATATCAAACTCTTGCAAAAGCAACACCCATCTTATAAGTCTGGGTTTTGAATCCTGCTTTGTGAGTAGATATTTAAGAGCAGCATGATCAGTGTACACAATCACTTTTGATCCTACTAAATAGGATCTGAATTTGTCAATGGCGTAAACCACTGCAAGTAGCTCTTTTTCTGTGGTTGTGTAATTCCTCTGTGCGTCATTTAGAACACGGCTGGCATAGTAAATGACGTGCAGAAGCTTGTCATGCCTTTGTCCCAACAGTGCACCAATGGCATGGTCACTGGCATCACACATTAATTCAAATGGCAATGTCCAGTTTGGCGCAGAGATTATTGGTGCAGTGACCAATTTAGCTTTCAGAGTCTCAAATGCCTGCAGACACTCTTTATCAAAGATAAATGGCGTGTCAGCAGCTAGCAGGTTGCTCAGAGGTTTGGCGATTTTTGAAAAATCCTTTATAAACCTCCTATAGAATCCTGCATGCCCCAGAAAGCTTCTGATTGCTTTAACATTGGCAGATGGTGGTAATTTTTCAATTACCTCTACCTTGGCTTGATCCACCTCTATCCCCTTGTTCGAGATTTTGTGCCCAAGGACAATTCCTTCAGTCACCATAAAGTGACACTTCTCCCAGTTTAAAACCAGGTTAGTCTCTTGGCATCTCTTTAGAACAAGTGCTAAATGGTTAAGGCAGGAGCTGAATGAGTCTCCAAATACTGAAAAATCATCCATGAAGACTTCCAGGAATTTTTCCACCATGTCAGAGAAAATTGAGAGCATGCACCTCTGAAAGGTTGCAGGTGCATTGCACAGGCCAAATGGCATCCTTCTGTATGCAAATACTCCAGATGGGCAGGTGAATGCCGTTTTCTCCTGATCCTGGGGATCTACTACAATTTGATTATAACCTGAATATCCATCCAGAAAGTAGTAGTATTCATGACCTGCTAGTCTTTCTAGCATTTGGTCTATGAATGGTAAAGGAAAATGATCCTTTCTGGTGGCTGTATTGAGCCTTCTATAATCAATACACATACGCCACCCTGTAACTATTCTTGTAGGAACCAGTTCATTTTTTTCATTGTGAACCACTGTCATGCCTCCCTTTTTAGGGACGACTTGGACAGGGCTTACCTAGGGGCTGTCAGAAATAGGATAAATAATCCCAGCCTCTAGTAATTTAGTGACCTCCTTTTGCACCACTTCCTTCATGGCTGGGTTCAGCCGCCTTTGTGGTTGGACCACAGGCTTGGCGTCACCCTCCAATAGGATCTTGTGCATGCATCTGGCTGGGCTAATGCCCTTAAGATCACTGATAGACCACCCAAGAGCTGTCTTGTGTGTCCTTAGCACTTGAATTAGTGCTTCCTCTTTCTGTGGCTCTAAGGTAGAGCTTATAATTACAGGAAAGGTATCACCTTCTCCCAGAAATGCATATTTTAGGGATGGTGGTAATGGTTTGAGCTCGGGTTTTGGAGGTTTCTCCTCTTCCTGAGGGATTTTTAGAGGTTCTACTATTCTCTCTGATTCCTCCAGGTCAGGCTGAACATCTTTAAATATGTCCTCTAGCTCTGATTCGAGACTCTCAGCCATATTGACCTCTTTTACCAGAGAGTCAATAATATCAACACTCATGCAGTCATTTGGGGTGTCTGGATGTTGCATGGCTTTGACAACATTCAACTTGAACTCCTCCTCATTGACTCTCAAGGTTACTTCCCCTTTTTGGACATCAATGAGGGTTCGGCCAGTTACTAGGAAAGGTCTTCCTAGAATGAGAGTTGCACTCTTGTGCTCCTCCATTTCCAGCACCACAAAGTCAGTAGGAAAGGCGAATGGCCCAACCTTGACAATCATGTCTTCAATCACACCTGATGGGTATTTAATGGAGCCATCAGCAAGTTGAAGACATATCCTGGTTGGTTTGATTTCTTCAGTTAAACCAAGCTTTCTGATAGTAGATGCAGGTATTAGGTTGATACTTGCCCCAAGATCACATAAAGCTTGCTTGGTACAAGTGCCCTCTAATGTGCATGGTATCATAAAGCTCCCAGAATCTTTAAGCTTCTCAGGTAAGCTTTTCAGAATGACTGCACTACATTCTTCAGTGAGGTAAACTTTTTCAGTTTCCCTCCAATCCTTCTTATGACTTAAGATCTCTTTCATGAACTTAGCATAAGAGGGTATTTGCTCAAGTGCTTCTGCAAACGGAATCTTTATTTCAAGAGTCCTGAGATAGTCTGCAAAGCGGGTAAATTGCTTATCCTGTTCCGCTTGGCGGAGTTTTTGAGGATAAGGCATTTTGGCTTTGTATTCCTCAACCTTAGTTGCTGCAGGTTTATTACCTACAGAAGTGGGTTGGGAAGCCTTTTTAGAAGGGTTGTCATCAGCACTTGTATGTGACTGATCCCCCACTGGCATTTGAATGCCAGGGGTGGAAGCTGGAGTGGCGTTAGACGCCACCTCCCCATTTGTTACTGGCGTCTGAACGCCAGAACTATGCTCCCTTTGGGCGTTCAACGCCGGATTCATGCTTGTTTCTGGCGTTGAACGCCAGGAATGAGCATGGGCTGGGCGTTCAGCGCCAGCATTATTCCTCTCTGGGCTCTGATTGTCCTTAGAGGAATTTTGAGTATCCATTTGTTCATTTCTTGGCTTCCTGCTGCTTTGAAGTGAGGTATTTAATGTTTTTCCACTTCTTAGTTGAATTGCTTGGCATTCTTCTGTTATTTGTTTTGATAGTTGTTTTTCTGTCTGCTTTAACTGTACTTCCATATTCCTGTTAGCCATTCTTGTTTCCTGTAATATTTCCTTGAATTCGGCTAGCTGCTGAGTTAGAAAGTCTAATTGCTGATTGAATTCATTAGCCTGATCCACCGGACTGAGTTCAGCGGTTACTGTTTTAGCTTCTTCTTTCATGGAAGATTCACTGCTTAGGTACAGATGTTGATTTCTAGCAACTGTATCAATAAGCTCTTGAGCTTCTTCAATTGTTTTTCTCATATGTATAGATCCACCAGCTGAGTGGTCTAGAGAAATCTGAGCTTTTTCTGTAAGCCCATAGTAGAAGATGTCTAATTGCACCCATTCTGAAAACATTTCAGAGGGGCATTTTCTTAGCATCTCTCTGTATCTCTCCTAGGCATCATAAAGAGATTCATTATCTCCTTGTTTGAAGCCTTGGATGCTTAGCCTTAGCTGTGTCATCCGTTTTGGAGGGAAATAGTGATTCAGGAATTTTTCTGACAGCTGTTTCCATGTTTTTATGCTGTTCTTAGGTTGGTTATTTAACCACCTCTTAGCTTGATCTTTTACAGCAAATGGAAACAATAATAATCTGTAGACATCCTGATCTACTTCTTTATCATGTACTGTGTCAGCAATTTGTAAAAATTGTGCCAGAAACTCTGTAGGTTCTTCATGTGGAAGACCAGAATACTGGTAGTTTTGCTGCACTATGATAATGAGCTGAGGATTCAACTCAAAGCTACTAACTCCAATGGAGGGTATACAGATACTACTCCCATATGAAGCAGTAGTGGGGTTAGCATATGACCCCAAAGTCCTCCTGGACTGTTCATTCCCACTTAATTCCATGATGGAATAAAAGAGATGATATGTATGTTGATATTATTTATTTTATAAAAAGTAATTTTTATAAAATAAAATAAAAACGAAATAAATAAAAGAAATTGGAAATATTTTGAAATTAAAAATTGAATTTTTATATAAAATTTTCGAAAAATGTAGTTCAAAATTAGTTAGAAAGTATATATATTTTTTTGAATTTTGAATTTTATGATGAAAGAGAAAAATATGCAAAAGACACAAGATTTAAAATTTTTAGATCCAATGTTCCTTATTTTCGAAAATTTTGGAGGGAAAACACTAAGGAACACCAAACTTAAAAATTTTAAGATCAAAACACAAGAAAGACTCAAGAACACCTTGAAGATTCACAAGAACACCAAGAACAAAAGAAAGAACACCAAACTTAAAATTTTTAGAAAACCAAGACAAATTTTCGAAAATTAAAGAAAGATCAACAAGAAAACACCAAACTTAGAGTTTGGCACAAGATTCAATCAAAGAAAAATTATTTTTGAAAAAGATTCCAAAGAAGATACCCAATTATCAAGAACAACTACCAATGCTCCAGCTAATTGGGCAGTAACTTCAATGTTGATTTTAAAAATGTATCATATTTATGGCTAAAAATATAAATTTTTGAAAGTTAATGTTTTGAAAAAGCACAAGAAAAACAAGAAAAGACACAAAACAAGAAAAACTTGAGATCAAACAAGAAAAATAAACAGGAACAACTTGAAGATCAATGAAGAACAAAGAACACAAGTCGAAATTTTTTTTAAAAAAATATAAAATATGCAATTGACACTAAACTTAGAACAAGACACTAAACTCACGAAAATTAGCAATTAATTAAGAAAAATAATAAATTTTGAAAAGAAATTTTTGAAAAGAAACTATCCTATCAAGATTTAATGACTCTATAACAATAAAAATAAATTATTCCTAATCTAAGAAATAAAATAAACCTTTAGTTGTTCAAACTCGAATAATCCCCGGCAACGGCGCCAAAAACTTGATGCACGAATTTGCAATCCGTACAACTAACCAGCAAGTGCACTGGGTCGTCCAAGTAATACCTTACGTGAGTAAGGGTCGATCCCACGGAGATTATTGGTTTGAAGCAAGCTATGTTTATTTTATTAATCTTAGTCAGGATACCAATAGAGTTCTTTAGCCTCGTATAAAGTAAAAAGGGCATAAAATAAATAGTTGTTACTTTAATAATGGAGAATGTGTTGGAGTTTTGGAGATGCTTTGTCCTCTGAATTTTAACTTTTCCTTGAAATCCTTTTCCCACACGCAAGGTTTCTTCCATGGCAAGCTCTATGTAGGGTGTCACCATTGTCAATGGCTACTTCCCATCCTCTCAGTGAAAATGGTCCAAATGCTCTGTCACAGCACAGCTAATCATCTGTCGGTTCTTAATCAGGTTAGAATAGAATCCATTGATTCTTTTGTGTCTGTCACTAACGCCCAGCCTTCAGGAGTTTGAAGCTCGTCACAGTCATTCAATTCCAGAATCCTACTCGGAATACCACAGACAAGGCTTAGACTTTCCGGATTCTCATGAATGCCGCCATCAATCCGGCTTATACCACGAAGATTCTGATTAAGGAATCTAAGAGATACTCATTCAATCTGATGTAGAACGGAGGTGGTTGTCAGGCACACATTCATGGATTGAGGAAGGTGATGATTGTCACGGATCATCACCTTCTTCATGTTTAAGCGCGAATGAACATCTTAGATAAGAACAAGCGTATTTAAATGGAAAACAAAGGCAATTGTATTAATTCATCTAGACGCTGCAGAGCTCCTCACCCCCAACAATGGAGTTTAGAGACTCATGCCGTCAAAGTGTATAAAATTCAGATCTGAAAATGTCATGAGGTACGAAATAATTCTCTAAAAGTTGTTTAAATAGTAAACTAGTAACCTAGGTTTACAGAATATGAGTAAACTAAGATAATTGGTGCAGAAATCCACTTCTGTGGCCCACTTGGTATGTGCTGGGGCTGAGACTAAAGCTATCCACGAGTAGAGGCTTTTCTTGGAGTTAAACTCCAAGTTATGACGTGTTTTGGGCGTTCAACTCCGGATCATGACGTGTTTCTGGCGTTTAACTCCAGACAGCAGCATGTACTTGGCGTTCAACGCCAAGTTACGTCGTCTATCTTCGCGCAAAGTATGGACTATTATATATTGCTGGAAAGCCCTGGATGTCTACTTTCCAACGCCGTTGAGAGCGCGCCAATTGGACTCCTGTAGCTCCAGAAAATCCATTTCGAGTGCAGGGAGGTCAGGATCCAACAGCATCAGCAGTCCTTTTTCAGCCTAAGTCAGATTTTTGCTCAGCTTCCTCAATTTCAGCCAGAAAATACCTGAAATCACAGAAAAATACACACACTCATAGTAAAGTCTAGAAATATGATTTTTGCCTAAAAACTAATAATATTTAACTAAAAACTAATTAAAACATGCTAAAATCTACATGAAATTACCCCCAAAAAGCGTATAAAATATCCGCTCATCAGTGCCCCGGAGTCCTATAAGAGCTGAAAATGTATTAAGTACCAGGGAGGCTTGAAGGATAACATTATGACTGCTGTGGCTCCTCAGAAGATCCGAATCTTTTCCGAACTTGTGAACAAAGCGAGGGTAGTTGAGGAGTGTGCGAAGAAAGTAGCAATGTCAAGAGACACTCTTGGAGGAAACAACAACCGTGGGCGAGAAAAATATTTTCAACCAAGGGCTCAAAGCTTCAAGAGAGGAGGACATGCACCTCAAGGTAAAGGGGGCCTTAGACAAAACAACTATGATCAGTATCACCTGGCTAGAGGGAGAGGTAATCAGAGTAAGGCTTCTCCAGGTTCAATTTGTAACCGTTGCAGGAATTTTCATCCGAATGACTCGTGCAAGTTGGGTATAAGTGGTTGCTTCAATTGCAGATTGCCTGGTCACATGGCGAGGGAGGAACTCGAATGCGGATTGGAATCAGCACCAAGTCTGAGTGTTTGTGGTGAACGCCAATGATGCTGCTAAGGCAGATCCTCTGATGAGAGGTACCTGTTTAATTAGTGATAAAATATTGGTTGCATTGTATGATACTGGGGCTTCGCATTCTTTCATTGCATTTGATAAGGTTGAGCAACTAGGGTTGAAGATGTCAAAATTAGCTTTCGATTTGCATGTGCATACTCTGTATCAGACGATTGTGACAAAGTTAGGTTGTAGGCAAGTAGGTTTCAAGCTTGAGAATAGAGAATTTGTTCATGACTTAATCTGTTTGCCAATGGTTGGGTTGGAGTTGATTTTGGGATTTGATTGGATGTCAAAGAATCAGGTTTTTCTGGATTTTTTGGAATCTTAATGGTTCAAAAGTTCTATGCCAATGCATGGATCACTAGGAACCATGATCAAAGTATGAACCCGAATCCAAAGAATTATCATACAATGGTTCGGGGGAAATGCTAAGATTTCAGTCCGGAGAAAGGTTGGCATTCAACTTGCCTATGATGCAAGAAGATGCACGCCCTTACACTAGAAGGGTCAACTTTGATCAAAGGTTGGACCAAGTCCTCATGGACATATGTATGGAAGGAGCTCAATGGAAAAGAGACTCAAAAGGCAAGCCGGTTCAATTAAAAAGATTGGACCTTAAGCCTGTGGCTAGAGGATGGTTGAAGTTCATCCAACGCTCCATCATCCTCACTAGCAACCGATCCGAAGTTACTGTGGATCGGGCCATCATGATTGGAGAGGAAGTAGAAGTTCATGAAGTCATCTCTCTAGAACTCTACAAAGTAGCCGAAAAGCCCTCCACCTTGGCAAGGCTAGCTTTTCCTCATCTTATTTGCCATCTATGCTACTCAGCTGGAGTTTTCATAGAAGGAGACATCCTCATTGAAGAGGACAAGCCCATCACTAAGAAGAGGATGGAGCAAACAAGAGAGGCTATCCATGGATCTCAAGAGACGCTTGAGGAAGCTCATCATCAAGAAATCCCTGAGATGCCTCAAGAGATGCACTTTCTTCCAAACAACTATTGGAAACAACTCAACACTTCTCTAGAAGGATTGAGTCATGATATGAACCAAGTAAGGGTGGAGCACCAAGAGCACTCCATCATTCTCCATGAGATTAGAGAAGATCAAAGAGCTATGAGGGAGGAGCAACAAAAGCAAGGAAGAGACATAGAGGAGCTCAAGGACGCCATTGGTCCTTCAAGGAGAAGGCACCACCATCCCTAAGGTGGACTCATTCCTTAACTTCCTTGTTCCTATTTCTCTGTTTTTCGGTTTTTAAGTTTCATGTTTATCTATGTTTGTGTCTTTATTACATGATCATTAGTGTCTAGTGTCTTTGTCTTAAGGCTATGAATAATTCCATGAATCCTTCACCTTTCTTAAATGAAAAATATTTTTAATACAAAAGAACAATAAGTACATGAGTTTTAAATTCATCCTTGAATTTAGTTTAATTATATTGATATGGTGACAATACTTTTTGTTTTCTGAATGAATGCTTGAACAGTGCATATTTTTTTATCTTGTTGTATATGAATGTTAAAATTGTTGGCGCTTAAAAGAATGATAAAAAAGAGAAATGTTATTGATGATCTGAAAAATCATAAAAATTGATTCTTGAAGCAAGAAAAAGCAGTGAAAAAGAAGAAGCTTGCGAAAAAAAAGTGGCGAAAAAAATTAGAAAGAAAAAGAAAAAGCAAGCAGAAAAAGCCAATAGCCCTTAAAACCAAAAGGCAAGGGTAAAAAGGATCCAAGGCTTTGAGCATCAGTGGATAGGAGGGCCCAAGGAAATAAAATCCAGGCCTAAGCGGCTAAATCAAGCTGTCCCTAACCATGTGGTTGTGGCATGCAGGTCCAAGTGAAAAGCTTGAGACTGATTGGTTAAAGTCATGATCCAAAGCAAAAAGAGTGTACTTAAGAGCTCTGGACACCTCTAACTGGGGACTTTAGCAAAGCTGAGTCACAATCTGAAAAGGTTCACCCAGTCATGTGTCTGTGACATTTATGTATCCGGTGGTAATACTGGAAAACAAAGTGCTTAGGGCCACGGCCAAGACTTATAAAAGTAGCTGTATTCAAGAATCAACATACTTAACTAGGAGAATCAATAATACTATCTAAACTCTGAATTCCTATAGATGCCAATCATTCTGAACTTCAAAGGAAAAAGTGAGATGCCAAAACTGTTCAGAAGCAAAAAGCTACAAGTCCCGCTCATCTAATTAGAACTAATATTCATTGATATTTTGGAATTTATAGTATATTCTCTTCTTTTTATCCTATTTGATTTTCAGTTGCTTGGGGACAAGCAACAATTTAAGTTTGGTATTATGATGAGCGGATAATTTATACGCTTTTTGGCATTGTTTTTAGGTAGTTTTTAGTAAGATATAGCTACTTTTAGGGATGTTTTCATTAGTTTTTATGCAAAATTCACATTTCTAGACTTTACTATGAGTTTGTGTATTTTTCTGTGATTTCAGGTATTTTCTAGCTGAAATTGAGGGAGCTGAATAAAAATCTGATCAGGCTGACAAAGGACTGCTGATGCTATTGGATTCTGACCTCCCTGCACTCGAAATGGATTTTCTGGAGCTACAGACGACATCCAGAGCTTTCCAGCAATATATAATGGTCCATACTTTGTTTGAGCTTAGACGACGCAAACTGGCGTTCGATGCCAGTTCCATGCTGCATTCTAGAGTAAAACGCCAGAAATACGTCACAAACCAGAGTTAAACGCCAAAAACACGTTACAACTTGGCGTTTAACTCCAAGAGAAGCCTCTGCACGTGTAAAGCTCAAGCTCAGCCTAAGCACACACCAAAGTGGGCCCTGGAAGTGGATTTTTGCATTTAGACTTATTTCTGTAAATCCTAATAACTAGTTTTAGTATAAGTAGAACTTTTTAACTATTGTACTAAGGTCTTTTGACCACATCTCTGGATTGTATTTTGATCCTTTGATCGCGTTTTGGGGGCTGGCCATTCGGCCATGCCTAGACCACTATCACTTATGTATTTTCAACGGTGGAGTTTCTACACACCATAGATTAAGGTGTGGAGCTCTGCTGTACCTCGAGAATTAATACAATTACTATTGTTCTTCTATTCGATTCAAGCTTATTCTTATTCTAAGATATTCGCTGCACTTCAACTTGATGAATGTGATGATCCGTGACACTCATCATCATTCTCACCTATAAATGCGTGACTGACAACCACTTCCATTCTACCTTAGAACGAGCGAGTATTTCTTGGATTCCTTAATCAGGATCTTCGTGGTATAAGCTAGAACCCTTTGGCGGCCATTCTTGAGAATCCGGAAAGTCTATACCTTGTCTGTGGTATTCCGAGTAGGATTCAGGGATTGAATGATTGTGACGAGCTTCAGACTCACGATTGTTGGGTGTAGTGACAGACACAAAAGAATCAATGGATTCTATTCTGACATGTTCGAGAACCGACAGATGATTAGCCATGCTGTGACAAGAGAATTTGGACCATTTTCACTGAGAGGATGGGAAGTAGCCATTGACAACAGTGATGGCCTACATATAGCTTGCCATGGAAAGGTGTATGAAGGATTGGATGAAAGCAGTAGGAAAGTAGAGATTCAGAAGGGACAAGCATCTCCATACACTTATCTGAAAGTCTCATTAATGAATTACATAAGTATCTCTATGTTTATTTTATGCTTTATTTATTATTATTTTCGAAACCTTTATAACCATTTGAATCCGCCTAACTGAGATTTACAAGATGACCATAGCTTTCTTCATACCAACAATCTCCATGGGATCGACCCTTACTCACGTAATGTTTATTACTTGGACGACCCAGTGCACTTGCTGGTTAGTTGTGCGAAGTTGTGACAAAGTGTGATTCACGTTTGAGAGCGCTACCAAGTTTTTGGTGCCATTGTTGATGATCACAATTTCGTGCACCACCATCAAATAAGGGTGAAGGAAGATGACATTCCAAAAACTGCGTTTAGAACGCGCTATGGACACTACGAGTTTGCGGTGATGTCCTTTGGATTGACGAATGCACCTGCTATGTTCATGGGTTACATGAACAGAGTGTTTCATCCCTTCTTGGACAAATTCGTGGTGGTCTTCATAAACTACTGAAAAACCCCAATTTTATGGTTTATCCTATGTTGAATTTAGGGAATTTTATCAACTTTTCTCACATTTATTCAGTGAAATAGCATGATTTTGTGAATTTTTCCTAATTTGTGCTTAAGAGTAAAAACATGCTTTTTAGGCCTTAATATTGCTAATTTTAATTCATTTGAATTTCATTCGATGCCTTGATATGTTTGTTAAGTGATTTCAAGATTAGAAGGCAAAGATTAGGTTGAAGGAATGAAGAAAAAGCATGCAAAAATGGAGAATTCATGAAGAAATGAGGATTTGCTGATCAAGGTCACGCGCATGCGTGAGAAGGAGATTCGCCAGCAACGTGCACACGTCACCCATGCGTACACGTGAAGTGAAATTTTGCAATGCGACGCATACACATGACCCATGCATACGCGTGACAAGCTGCACATGACTTCACTAAAGGCAAAATGCTGGGGGCAATTTTTGAGCTCAAGGAGGCCCAAATCCAACTCATTTCTGATGCTTTTGAACACAAGGATTGCAAGGGAATGAGGGGGAGAAGTCATAGTATAGTTTTCATCATGTTGTAGGTTAGAATTCTAGACAGAGAAGCTCTCCCTTCTCTCTAGAATTTAGGATAGTTTAGGTTAAATGTCCTTAGATCCACTTTTAATTCTTGTTTTTAGTTTAATTTTCTTTACATTTTATTGTTCTATTGTCTTAATCTTCTTAGCTTTTCTTGTTAATTTCCTTATTTTACTCTCTTTTATGTTTATTAACCTTTGTTGGATTTCTATTTGCTTTCAATGCAATTTTATGTTTCCATGCCCTTTTATGTTTATCTTCATTGCTACTGTTGATTTCTTGCTTATGTTAGTTATGGGTTCCATTACTTTTTGCATTTTGTGATGTTTACTTTTATTGCACTCTAGGTATTTGATAAAATGTTTTCACTAGTTTTTGAATAGTTTTCTTTACTCTTGGCCTAGGCTAAGGAAATTGAGTGACCTTGAGTCATTGGATCTCATTGAATTGGTGATTTGAGAGCCCTTAGTGGTCAATTTGATGACCATTAACACTAGCCTACTACTAAGTCAATTAGTAGCTAGGTTAGGACTTATGGATTGATGTTGATCAAGCCTATTTGATGTACTTCAAGCGTTGACGTAGACATTATACGTACTTCAAGCATAGAAGTAGACTAAATGGGTTGGTCCCTCATAATTGTCAATATATGGTTTGTAGACAAGGATGGTAATCTCAATTGCCATGTCTTAGCCAAGAGTTCTTTTCCTTTCCTTTATTAATCAATTGTTTATTTACTTACTTGCTTTTATATTTTCTTGTTAATTACAAATCAAACCCCCTTGTTTCCTTCATAGCCAATAATTGATCACTTCATTGTAATTCCTTGTGAGACGACCGAGGTTTGAATACTTTGGTTAATTTTCATTGGGGTTTGTACATGTGACAACCAATTATTAAAGTTTGATTGAGTATTATTTGTTGGTTGGAAACTATACTATCAACGGAATTATATGTGTGAAATTCCTAACCGGCGATAATGCTCTTTCAACGACATCTTAGTTTACTCAAAGACGGTGAAGGAGCATAAAGAGAACTTGAGAATTGTGTTACAAATCTTGAAGGAGCGGAAATTGTATGATAAGTTATCGAAGTGTGTGTTTTAGAAAGAAGAAGTAAAGTTCTTAGGTCACGTGGTGAGTAAGGATGGAATAGCGATGGATCCTTCGAAAGTGGAGGCAGTGATGGAATGGGAGAGACCGACTACAGTGACTGAGGTTAGAAGTTTCTTGGGCTTGGCCGGATATTACCGAAGATTCATCGAGGGATTTTTTTCGGATTGCACTACCGATGACTAAGTTAACCCAGAAAGAGGTACCATTTGTGTGGACGTCGGAGTGTGAGGAGAGTTTTCAGACTTTGAAACAAAAGTTAACTTCAGTGCCTGTTTTGATTTTGCTGGAACCGCACGAACCGTTTGAAGTGTATTATAATGCTTCTTTGAAGGGTTTGGGTTGCATGTTGATGCAACACCGAAACGTAGTGGCTTACGCATCGCGTTAGTTGAGACCACATGAGATAAATTACCCAACTCATGACTTGGAATTTGCAACGATTGTTTTTGCATTGAAGATTTGGAGGCACCACTTGTACGGAGTGGGATTTAGCGTCTTTTCTGATCACAAGAGTCTCAAGTACATCTTTGATCAGAAAGAGCTCAACATGCGTCAAAAGAGGTGGATGGAGCTTTTGAAGGACTATGATTTTGAACTAAGTTTTCACCCTGGAAAGGCGATCGTGGTGGCGGATGCATTGAGTCGAAAGTCTTTAACGATAGCCTGGATGAGGATCAAAGAGGAGGAGTTAGTGGATAAGTTTGTAGATCTCAAGTTGGACCTTGGTGAAGTTGCCAGAATAGCTTGTCTGAATTAGTTGCAGATTTTGAGTACGTTTAAGTCAGAAATTTAGAGGACTCAATAAGATGAGCAAGAACTTCAGAAGATGTTCCAACCGATTGGTAAGAAGAGGTATGGAGAATTCACTAAGGATGATGAAGGATTATGAAAGTCTAAGGGGAGAATTTGTGTGCCAGATGTTAGTAGTTTGAGACAAGACTTGTTGTTGGAAGCTCACAACAGCGGGTTTTCTATTCGTCCAGGAAGTACGAAGATGTACTATGACTTAAAGAAGATATTCTGGTGGCCTGGGATGAAGAATGACGTAGCTACATTTGTATCTAAGTGTTTGACGTGTCAGAAGGTGAAGATAGAACACCATAGACCATCGAGAATATTACAACCACTTGAGATTCCTCAGTGGAAGTGGGAAGGAATTACATTGGATTTTGTGACCAGTTTACCCAAGACTAGGTCAGGATTTGATGCGATTTGGGTGATCGTGGATCGCTTAACCAAGTCCTCTCATTTTCTACCTATCCGAGTGAACTACTCTATGGAGGAATTGGCAAGCTTGTAGATCAAGGAGATTGTAAGATTGCACAGAGTGTCATCGAGCATAGTGTCCGACCGTGATCCCCGATTCACATCAAGGTTTTGGGGAGCTTTCCAAAGAGCTTTCGGTACAAGGCTATGTCTCAGCATGGCATATCATCCACAAACGGATGGACAGTCGAAACGGACTATTCAGACATTGGAAGATATGCTAAGGGCGTGTATTTTTGGTCAAACGAGAAGTTGGGACCGTTACATGCCATTGGTGGAGTTTGCAAACAACAACGACTTTCATGCGAGCATTGGGATGGCTTCGTATAAGGCTTTGTATGGACGAAAATGCCAATCTTCACTATGTTGGTATGAAACTGGTGAAGCAAGTGTTTTGGGTCCTGATTTGGTAGCAGAGACTACTGAAAAGATTAAAAAGATTCGAGCGAGAATTTTAACTGTAAAGAGCCGACAAAATAGCTATGCAGATTAGAAAAGGAAGCCGTTGGTATTTGAAGTGAGCGAGCATGTATTTCTGAGGGTTACTCCGACAACTGGGATTAGAAGGGCAATTAAGACCAAGAAGCTGAATCCAAGATTCATTGAACCATTCGAGATTCTGAGGCGATTCGGGCCGGTGGCATATCAAGTAGCTTTGCCGCCTCATTTGTCTAACTTGCATGACGTATTCCACGTATCACAACTCCGTAAGTACACGTCGGATGCGACTCATGTGTTAGAGCCTGAGTCGATCGAGTTGAGGGAGAACTTGACGTTTCAGGTAACACCAGTGCGTATTGACGACTGTAGTGTGAAGAAACTGCGAGGAAAGGAAGTTCAGTTGGTTAAAGTGGCTTGGAAATGAGCAGGAGTGGAAGAGCATACTTGTGAGTTGGAGTCTGAAATGCGGAAGGATTATCCCAAGTTATTCTCTGGTAATCACTAAATTTTGGGGACACAATTTCTTATTTGGTGGGGAGAATGTAAGAACCGCGATTAATTAACCGATTAATTAAATAATTAAATTAACCAAAATAGCTTCCAAAAATTTAGAATGTGAATTAGTAAATTTAAATACGATTTTTGGACTCAGTAGATTTTTCTGAGTTGGAAAATATAATTTTCTGCGAAAAACTGCGTAAAAATGTGAACCGGTAAATTAACCGGCAGTACCAACTTAATCTGTCCGGTACTGTGCAAGAATAATTAAAAACAGTATAAAATCTTAGGAAAACATTTAGAATTAAAAACTGGGCACTAATTTTAAAGGTTTGTCCCAAAGTTGGGCCAAATGGGCCAAATGGGCCAAAAACGTTAATGGGTTGGACCAGACCCAAGTTGGGCCCAAGCCCAACATATATAAGTTCACTAAATGAGCCAAATCAGCTCATTTCAGCACCAAAGAGAGGGAGCAATGTGAATTGAAGAGAGGAGAGGTGAGGGTTTCATTTACTATTCATTATCTTCTTCTTGGAGCCACATCTCGCTCTCCGAAGATCCGATTCGTGTGCCGTCAATTGCCACGCGAAGCTCTCATCGTGCGCTACAATTTTATTTGAACAAAGTGGTAAGAAAATTTCAATTTCTTACCCAGTTCTTCCTTCTATAACAGATTCAATTTTGGCTTTGATTAATGAGTGGTTCTTGTGATTTTGATTAATTAGGTACAATCTAGCACTAGGTATTTAGTGGGTTTTGTCCTGATCAACTATGGATAAGGTAAAGTTGCTTTTATTCCTTGTAAATTGATATATTTAGGAACCCTAGATATTGATTTATGATAAATTATGTATGTCTAGCTTGGAATTGTGATTCATGGAGCATTGGTTCTTGAATTGGTGGCTTTTGGTCAGTTGAGGCTTGTTGGAATCAAATCTTGTTGATTTTGTACAAATTGAAAATCTGCCAAGGTATGGTTTCGATTTTCTCAATGTAATATATAATATTTCTGGACACTTAGACTAGTGACCCATAGAATAGGTTTGGATTGAATTGGTTGTTGAGATTGTTGAATGAGGATGTATGATGATTTGATGATTTTGATTATTTTGAGGAATTGTGTTGTTGATGTTGATAAATGATATTGAAGTTTGAGATTGAGGTTGAATGAGATGGATTATGGTGATTGTTAGTGATATAATGATGATTGATGTTTGTGTTGGGTGAGGAATTGTTTTAGGGTGATACAATTGATCATTCGAGTTGAGGATTATGTAATATGAATGAGAATTTTGTAAGATTGGTAACATGAGACACAAAAGGGTAAATTCTGAGGTGAATTGAGGTTTGGTGTGGTTTTGGTTTAGTTTCGTTGTGAATTTTGGAAAGTTGAGAACCTTGTTTTTTTTTTGGCAAAAACCAGTTTTTGGTGAAGTTTGATGGATCATAACTTGAGCCTCATAGCTTGTAATTGAATGAAATTTGTTTTAAATTAAAGATGGCTTTGAGAGCTTTAAATTGATAAAAAGTTTGAAGAAAATGGATTTTTGTAGAGAAGTTATGACTGCTTAAAGTTTGGTGCCAAAAACTGAATTCTGCAACATTTAAAAATTTTCTAAGTCTGGTGTGGGTTGCGTCCATGACAGTAGGCATGCGACTCGACTAACCATGGGTTGGGTAACTCGCATACGCAAACACTGCCTACGTACACGAGCAAACAGATTTTTCACTCCTTGTGTATGCGATACAATGTACGCGATGCGACCAAACCATTTGGGTTGGGCATCTCGCGTACACGACGCACTGCATGCGTACGCGAGCTATTCAAAAAATGAACCCTTACGTACACAAACTTCAACATGCAACATGAGCAACCCATTTGGGTTGGGACACTCGCGTACGTGATGATTAGAAAATTGGTTGGTAAAGAATTCACAAATAAATTCTCGTTGCAAGTATATTTTCTAAACCAACAAATAATCCTTTCATACAAACATTTGGTTGTCACAAGTAACAAACTCCTAAAATACTAACCGAACTATTCAAACCTCGGGTCGTTCTCCCTAGGAATTGCAATAAAGTGTTCTTGTTATTGGTGAGAGTTATGTTTTGGGGTTTTTGAGATAATAGACACGAAATATAAATGGTAAAGGAAATCAAATGACAAAAAGAAGTCTTGGCAAGGTTTGGTGGTCAAGGATCTCTATCCCTATCACTAACCACAACATGAGAATTGGCAAGGATCAATCCCATTAAATCATCCTCTAACTAGTAAAGGAAAGACAAATGAGCTATATCAATCCAAGTCCATAAGTCTTAGCTATCCACTAAATCAATTAGTGATGGCTAGAGTCAACGGCTCCCAATCATCAATTACTTGGACATTAGCGACTCAAGAGTTCCTAAGTTACCATCCCAAGCCAAGAGCATAAAATTCTACTCTAGCATGCCTCTAAGCATTTTGTCAAAAACTTGAAAGGCATAAAAAGAAAGCATGTTAGAATTGCAAGAAAAGTAAACCTACACTACTCAATTGCAAGGAAACTAACAACAACAATTCAATTAAGCAATAAAGGACCATGAAACATGAAATTGCGTAAAAGAAAAATGGAAGAACAAAAGTGCATCAACATAAAAGTAAAGAATTACAAGAATTAAATGCTAAGCTAGAGAGAGGAGATGTAGAAGAACAAGAATTACAAAAGGAAAAGTGAATCAAAGCATGAAATTAACCTAGATCTAAGAAATCCTAATCTAGATCTAACCTAATCCTAATTCTAGAGAGAAGAGAGAGCTTCTGTCTCTAGAAACTAACTATTCCTCCAAAACTAAACTAAACTAAAACTAATGGTTTAAAAGTTGTGATTCCCCTTCAATCATTGTGTTAAATAGTATCAGAGGTGAGTTGGATTTGGGCCTGGGAAGCCCAGAAATCACCCCCAGCAGATTCACTTTAAGTGGGTCACGTGCGAGCATCGACGCGTACATGCCATGTACGCGTACGCATCGCTTGGCAATTTCCTATCCACGTGTACGTGTCAAGAATGCGTACGCATCGCCATGCGACTCTGAAGGTTGTGGTAGGCTTAGAGAAAGGGGGTTGAATCTATGCCTTTCCTTTTAATTACTGAAATAACCCTTTAAAACAATCTTTCAATTCTGATTCTGTTTGAACTCAGCAGCGGAAAATTTATGAGACAATTTATTTTTGTCACATGAATATCAGAAAATAGAACACATCAGAGAAGAGAGAAGCTAACACCAGCATATATCCTGGGTCGGTTGCCTTGTGCAATGCAACCTACATCCAGTCTCCTCCACAACCTTGGAGGAATTTTCACTATAGTTAGAAGTATTACATACATTAATTCCACAAGATTGACACAATCCTTTCACACTCAAATTCTAACCTAACTTGACATTGGCTATGCTAATACCTAACTCTTCACTCTTAGTGCTAACCCAACTAATAAAGAGATACCTTACAGGTACAAGATACAAGACATAGACATACCTAAAGAAATCAGAAAATAACTCTAGGCTTTTCTCTCAAGTGTGTCACTCAGCCTTTTTCCACTCATGGCTTTTACTTGAACTCTCTCAATATGCCTTTTCACTTAAGAAATTACAGAAAGATAAACATAAAAAAGTACATTACAATTTGTAAAACATGAAGGAGATTGACTCTTCAACAGCCACTTTGCTATGTGATAAACCAGATTTGCTAGCCTCTGATTCAGTTCTTCATTCTGGCAAAATGCTCCTTTGATTAGGAAAGATTGTCCAGTTAGATGAACTTCAAAGAGCTCTTCACAGAACAAAACCTCAATAACACTGGTTATCTCTCCTTGGTTCTGAATGAAGAAAAATCTTCTTTTATCTCCTTGCATGTTGCTTGGTTGCTCTTCCTAGGTCAACTTCTTGAGCCTTGAGTTTCACCAACCCACTGTTTCACTTTTTCCCATTAACCCTCACAATGGAAACTTTGCTCTGACCATCTCTTGTTTGACCGAAAAACCATAGGAAAGCAGAAATCAGGCATCCTCAATAGTAAACCCAAATCTTGGCCATTGAGAAGCTACTTGGTCCCCAAAAATCATTTGTGACCGTAGATACACAGCAGATTAGAGCAGAAGTCAACTTTCCCTTGAAAGCCATTTTTGGAGTGGCAGAGAGTTGGGAAGAAGAGAGGAACGCAGTATTCATGTAATAGGAAATGATTTACCTTTAACCTTTACCTAAGCTGGATTTGGTTTGATCTTGCTGATTTGACCTCAACCTTTCTCGCCTAATCTTCTCTTTCTTTCTTCTTTTGTGAACAGCTTGAGGACCAAGCTTTTTTTCTTTCTTTTTCTGAGTTCTGATTTAGACAAGATAGGTGTACATTGCTTTTGGTGAATGGACATGGGAAGAGTTTGAATTGAGAGAACAAATCGGGCTTGGATCAAGTTTGTATAAAGTTCAGCCCGTTGGTTCCTTGTTTCTTTTGGGCTTCATTTTCATTTTAGCCCACCAGCCTTGTTTATATGTTTCTCTCATTCACTTGGGCTACTGCTGTATTTGGCCTGTAACATATCATTATAAATAATCATAATTTAATTATTTATTTTGACTAATAAAATAATGTTTGTCATCAGTAATTAATCTAGTTAATTTCTTAACTCAACAGACTCCACAATCCACGCCTGCGCATCTTCTGCGCATGCGCGTCGATCTCAGCATCCCAAATCCTTATTTCTTCATGATTTTTCCACTTGCATGCTTTTTCTCTTCATTCCTTTGATCCATTCCTAGCCTTTCCAACCTGAATTCACTAACAAACACATCAAGGCATCTAGTAGAATCAAATTTAGCAATTAAGGGCCTAAAAAGCATGTTTTCACACTTAAGCACAAATTAGGAGACAATCATGAAACCATGCTATTTCATTGAATAAATATGAGGAAAGGTTAACAAATCCCCTAAATTAAGCACAAGATAAATCCTAAAAATGGGGTTTATCAACCTACCCACACTTAAACCATAGCATGTCCTTGATAAACCATTATTTTATGGCTTAACTTGTGCTCAATTGAGTGGCTTTTATCAAGTCTCTGCATACTTATTCATACAAATTTCATGATTTTACAACTCCTTCCCAATTTTGTTCTATGATTCAAAATTTGCTTCCTAAGCCTTTAAATTGTGTATTTTAAATGTCCTTCCATACCATTCGATGCCGTGATCTATGCGTTAAGTGTTTTTGGGCTTTATAGGGTAGAAATGGCTTAGAGGATGAAGAGGAAGCTTGCATAAATGGAAGGAGCACAAGAATTAAAGGAGATAACCAGCGAGGAGTAACGCGTGTGCGTACTGATGAGCGGATAATTTATACGCTTTTTGGCATTGTTTTTAGGTAGTTTTTAGTAAGTTTAAGCTACTTTTAGGGATGTTTTCATTAGTTTTTATGTTAAATTCACATTTCTGGACTTTACTATGAGTTTGTGTGTTTTTCTGTGATTTCAGGTAATTTCTGGCTGAAATTGAGTGACTTGAGCAAAACTCTGAAAAAAGGCTGACAAAAGGACTGCTGATGCTGTTGGAATCTGACCTCCCTGCACTCGAAATGGATTTTCTGGAGCTACAGAACTCCCAATGGCGCGCTCTCAACGGCGTTGGAAAGTAGACATCCAGGGCTTTCCAGCAATATATAATAGTTCATACTTTATTCGGAAATTGACGACGTAACTTGGCGTTGAACGCCAAGTACATGCTGCTGTCTGGAGTTAAACGCCAGAAAAACGTCATGATCCGGAGTTGAAAGCCCAAAACACGTCATAACTCGGAGTTCAACTCCAAGAGAAGCCTCAGCTCGTGGATAGACCAAGCTCAGCCCAAGCATACACCAAGTGGGCCCCGGAAGTGGATTTATGCATCAATTACTTACTCATGTAAACCCTAGGAGCTAGTTTATTATAAATAGAACATTTAACTAATGTATTTGACATCTTGGGATGATTAGTTCTCAGATCATGGGGGCTGGCCATTCGGCCATGCCTGAACCTTTTACTTATGTATTTTCAACGGTGGAGTTTCTGCAAACCATAGAGTAAGGGTGTGGAGCTCTGCTGTACCTCAAGTATTAATGCAATTCTATTTTCTTTTATTCAAATCTCTCTTATTCTTATTCCAAGATATTCATTCGTACCCAAGAACATGATGAATGTGATGATTATGTGACGCTCATTATCATTCTCACTTATGAACGCGCGTGATTGACAACCACCTCCGTTCTACATGCAACAGAGCTTGAATGTGTATCTCTTAGATTCTCCAACAGAATCTTCGTGGTATAAGCTAGATAGATGGCGGCATTTATGAGGATCCGGAAAGTCTCACCTTGTCTGTGGTATTCCGAGTAGGATCCTGGGAATCCGGAAAGTCTAACCTTGTCTGTGGTATTCCGAGTAGGATTTCGGTAATGAATGACTGTAACGTGCTTCAGACTCGCAAGTGCTGGGCGTTAGTGACAGACGCAAAAGAATCAAGGGATTCTATTCCAGTAGGAGCGGGAACCAACCAGTGATTAGCCATGCTGTGACAGAGTGCGTGAGCGTAGTTTTCACTGCGAGGATGGGATGTAGCCTTCGGCCAGTGTGATGCCTCCAGACGATTAGCCATGCGAGTGACAGCCGCAGAGGACCATTTTCCCGAGAGGATTCAAAGTAGCCATCGTCGAACGGTGAACCCCTATACACAGCTTGCCATGGAAAGGAGTAAGAAGTATTGAGTTGAAGCAGTAGGAAAGTAGGCGTCCTTGAGCCATACAGTGTCTCCATTCGCTTATCTGAAATTCCCACCATTGAATCTGCATAAGTATTCTATCCCTTTTATTATCTCTATTTTCTTATTTCTATTTTCGAAACCATAAACAAATTTAATCTGCCTAACTGAGATTTACAAGGTGACCATAGCTTGCTTCATACCAACAATCTCTGTGGGATCGACCCTTACTCACGTAAGGTTTATTACTTGGACGACCCAGTACACTTGCTGGTTAGTTGAACGGAGTTGTGAATTCAACCGGTGCCATAATAATGATTTCATACAAATACAAAGAACATGGATCACAATTTCGTCCACCAAGTTTTTGGCACCGTTGCCGGGGATTGTTCGAGTATGGACAACTGACGGTTCATCTTGTTGCTCAGATTAGGTAATTTTCTTTTCAAAAATCTTTTTCAAAATTCTTCTTTTCTTTTTCGTTTTCACAAACTTTATTTTCGAAAAAAAATTTAATAAAAATCCAAAAAAATTAGAAAATCATAAAAATCAAAAAATATTGTGTTTCTTGTTTGAGTCTTGAGTCAATTTTTATTAGTTTGGTGTCAATTGCATGCTTTAAAAAAAATTTTTCTTGTATTTTTCGAAAATTCATGCATTCATAGTGTTCTTCATGATCTTCAAGTTGTTCTTGATAAGTCCTCTTGTTTGATCTTGATGATTTGTTGTTTTGTGTTGTTTGTTGTTTTTCATATGCATTTTTTGTTTGTTAGAGTCCATGCATTAAAGATTTCTAAGTTTGGTGTCTTGCATGTTTTCTTTGCATCAAAAATTTTTTCAAAATTATGTTCTTGATGTTCATCATGATCTTCAAAGTGTTCTTGGTGTTCATCTTGACATTCATAGCATTCTTGCATGCATTCATTATTTTGATCTAAAAATTTCATGCATTGAGTATTTTTGTTGTTTTTCTCTCTCATAATTAAAAATTCAAAAATCAAAAAAATATCTTTTCCTTATTTCCCTCCAATTTTCGAAATTTTGGGTTGACTTGGTCAAAAATTTTTTAAATTAGTTGTTTCTTACAAGTCAAGTCAAAATTTCAAATTTTAAAAATCTTATCTTTTTAAAACCTTTTTCAAAAATCATATCTTTTTCATTTTTTTATAATTTTCGAAAATTTCAAAAATCTTTTTAAAATATTTTCAAAATCTTTTTCTTATCTCTATATCATATTTTCGAAAATTAGCTAACAATTAATGTGATTGGTTCGAAAATTTGAAGTTTGTTACTTTCTTGTTAAGAAAGGTTCAATCTTTAAGTTCTAGAATCTTATCTTGTAGTTTCTTGTTAGTGAAGTAAATAATTTCAAAATTTTTGAATTAAATCTTTTTATCCTTTATTTTGATCTTTTTCAAAAATTTTATCTTTTTCAAAATTTGATTTCAAAAAAATCTTATCTAACTTATTATCTTTTTATCTTTTTCAAATTTGATTTCAAATCTTTTTCAATCAACTAACTAACTTTTTTGTTTGTTTCTTATCTTTTTCAAAACCACCTAACTACTTTTCCCTCTCTAATTTTCGAAAATATCTCACCCCTTTTTCAAAAGTTCTTTTTAATTAATTAATTGTTTCATGTTTTAAATTTTAATTACATTTTACTTCTAATTTTCGAAAATTACTAACCTCTTTTTAAATTTTTTTCAAAATTTCCCTCCTCTTTTCTTCTTCTATTTAATTATTTAATTACTAACACTTCTCTTCACCTCTCTTCATCCAAAAAAATCCGAATCTCCTTCTTCATTCTTCTACCCCTTTCTTCTTCTACTAACATAAAGGAATCTCTATACTGTGACATAGAGGATTCCTCTTCTTTTCTTGTTTTCTTCTCTTTCATATGAGCAGGAACAAGGATAAAGGCACTCTTGTTGAAATTGATCCAGAATCTGAAAGGACTCTTAGGAGAAAATTAAGAGAAGCTAAATTAAATTATTCTAAAGGTAACCTTTCAGAAAAATTAGAACAAGAGAAGGAGATGGCAGCCGAAAATAATAATAATGCAAGGAGAATGCTTGGTGACTTCACAAAGCCAACGTCCAAATTTGATGGAAGAAGCATCTCCATTCCTGCCATTGGAGCCAACAACTTTGAGCTTAAGCCTCAACTAGTTGCCTTAATGCAACAAAACTGCAAGTTTTATGGACTTTCATCTTAAGATCCCTATCAGTTTTTAACTGAGTTCTTGCAGATCTGTGAGACTGTAAAGACGAATGGAGTTGATCCTGAAGTCTACAGACTCATGCTTTTCCCTTTTGCTGTAAGAGACAGAGTTAGAATATGGTTGGATTCACAACCCAAGGATAGCCTGGACTCCTGGGATAAGCTGGTTACAGCCTTCTTGGATAAATTCTTTCCTCCTCAAAAGCTGAGCAAGCTGAGAGTGGATGTTCAAACCTTCAAACAAAAAGATGGTGAATCCCTCTATGAAGCTTGGGAAAGATACAAGCAGCTGACCAAAAGATGTCTATCTGACATGTTCTCAGAATGGACCATATTAGATATATTCTATTATGGTCTCTCTGAATTTTCGAAAATGTCATTGGACCACTCTACAGGTGGATCTATTCACCTGAAGAAAACGCCTGAAGAGGCTCAAGAACTCATTGACATGGTTGCAAACAACCAATTCATGTACACTTTTGAGAGGAATTCCGTGAACAATGGGATACCTCAGAAGAAAGGAGTTCTTGAAATTGATGCTCTGAATGCCATATTGGCTCAGAACAAAGTGTTGACTCAACAGGTCAACATGATCTCTCAAAATCTGAATGGATGGCAACATACATCCAACAGTACTAGAGAGGCAGCTTCTGAAGAAGCTTATGATCCTGAGAACCCTGCCATGGCAGAGGTTAATTACATGGGTGAACCTTATGGAAACACCTATAACTCATCATGGAGAAATCATGCAAATTTCTCATGGAAGGATCAACAAAAACCTCAACAAGGTTTTAACAATGGTGGATGCAATAGGCTGGGCAATAGCAAGCCATATCCATCATCTTCTCAGCAACAGACAGAGAATTCTGAACAAAACACTTCTAATTTAGCCAATGTAGTCTCTGATCTGTCAAAGGCCACTTTCAGTTTCATGAGTGAAACAAGATCCTCCATTAGAAATCTGGAGGCACAAGTGGGCCAGCTGAGTAAGAAAGTCATTGAAACTCCTCCCAGTATTCTCCCAAGCAATACAGAAGAAAATCCAAAAGGAGAGTGCAAGGCCATTGACATAGTTAATATGGCCGAATGCACAAGGGAGGAGGAGGACAAAAATCCTAGTGAGGAAGACCTCCTGGGACGTCCCTCAAGCAAGAAGGAGTTTCCTATTAAGGATCCAAAGGAATCTGAGGCTCATATAGAGACCATAGAGATTCCATTAAATCTCCTTCTGCCATTCATGAGCTCTGAAGACTATTCATCCTCTGAAGAGGATGAAGATGTGACTGGAGAGCAAGTTGCTCAATATTTAGGAGCTATCATAAAGCTGAATGCCAAGTTATTTGGTAATGGGACTTGGGAAAGTGAACCTCCCTTGCTCATTAATGAACTGGATACTTGGATTCAGAAAATTCTACCTCAAAAGAAACAAGATCCTGGCAAGTTCTTAATACCTTGTACCATAGGCACCATGATCTTTGAAAAAGCTCTGTGTGATCTGGGGTCAGGGATAAATCTTATGCCACTCTCTGTAATGGAGAAGCTGGGGATCATTGAGGTACAACCTGCCTTGTTCTTATTACAATTGGCAGACAAGTCATTGAGACAAGCTTATGGATTGGTAGAGGACGTGCTAGTAAAGGTTGAAAGCCTTTACATCCCTGCTGATTTCATAATCTTAGACACTAGGAAGGAAGAGGATGAATGCATCATCCTTGGAAGACCTTTCCTAGCCACAACAGGAGCTGTGATAGATGTCAACAGAGGTGAGTTAGTCCTTCAATTGAATGGGGACTACCTTGTGTTTAAGGCACATGGCCATCCCTCTGTGACAAAAGAGAGTAAGCATGAAGAGCTTCTCTCAGTTCAGAGTCAAGAAGAGCCCACACAGTCAAACTCTAAGTTTGGTGTTGTGAGGCCACAACTAAACTCTAAGTTTGGTGTTGGCAACTATACAACATTGACTTGATCACCTTGTGGCTCCATGAGAGCCACTGTCAAGCTATTGACATTAAAGAAGCGCTTGTTGGGAGGCAACCCAATTTTATTTAATTTTATTTTATTCTATTTTATTGTTATTTTGTGTTTTATTAGGTACATGATCATGAGGAGTCACGAAAAAATCATAAAAATTAAAAACAGAATCAAAAACAGCAGAAGAAAAAATTCACACCCTGGAGGACGCACAGGCTGGCGTTCAACGCCAGTAAGATGCATCTGGCCGGCGTTCAACGCCAGAACAGAGCACCATTCTGGCGCTGAACGCCAGAAACAAGCAACATCCTGGCGCTGAACGCCAGGAATGTGCCCAGAGAGGAAAAACTGGCGCTGAACGCCAGTAACAAGCATGAAACTGGCGTTCAACGCCAGAAACATGTTACATTTGGGCGTTGAACGCCCAGAACATGCACCAATGGGCGTTTGAACGCCAGAATGGTGCAGGGATGGAATTCCTTGACACCTCAGGATCTGTGGACCTCACAGGATCCCCACCTACCTCGCCCTCTCTCTCTCCATTCATGGTCATCCCTTCTGTTTTTCATTCACCACCTACATCTATCCACTCTTCCCCATACACCCCACCTACCTTTACAATTCAACTTCTCTTTCCCACCCAATCCCACCCATATAGCCGAATCCATCTCCCCTCACTCACCTCCATTTTCTTCTTCTTCTTTCTTCTCTTGCTCGAGGGCGAGCAATATTTTAAGTTTGGTGTGGTAAAAGCATAGCTTTTTTTTGCTTTTCCATTACCATTAATGGCACCTAAGGCCAGAGAAACCTCAAAGGGAAGACAAAAGCTTCCACCTCTGAGTCTTGGGAGATGGAAAGACTCATATAAAGCCGTCATAGCTCAGTGGTAGAACATGTGGCTGCAAATCAAGAGATCCCTGAGATACCTCAGGGGATAAGTTGTCCTCCACACAAATATTGGAAGCAACTAAGGATAGAAACACCAAAATTACTAGGAATCATTCAACAGAAGCAAGGAAGAGACATAGAGGAGCTCAAAGAGCACCATTGGACCTTCAAGAAGGCGCCACCCTTACTCAGGTGGATTCATTCCTTGTTCTTATTTCTTTCTGTTTTTCGTTTTTTAATGTTGTGTTTATCTATGTTTTGTGTCTTTATTTCATGATAATTAGTATGTAACCATGCCTTAAAGCTATGAATAAAATCCATTAATCCTTCACCTCTCTTAAATGAAAAATGTTTTAATTCAAAAGAACAAGAAGTACATGAATTTCGAATTTATCCTTGAATTTAGTTTAATTATATTGATGTGGTGGCAATACTTTTGTTTTCTGAATGAATGCTTGAACAGTGCATATGTCTTTTGATCTTGTTGTTTATGAATGTTAAAATTGTTGGCTCTTGAAAGAATGATGAACAAAGAGAAATGTTATTGAGGATCTGAAAAATCATGAAATTGATTCTTGGAGCAAGAAAAAGCAGTGAATGGCGAAAAAAAAATTTGGCGAAAAAAAAAAGAGAAGGAGCAGTAGAAAAAGCCAATAGCCCTTAAAACCAAAAGGTAAGGGTAAAAAGGATCCAAGGCTTTGAGCATCAATGGATAGGAGGGCCCAAGGAACTAAAATTCAGGCCTAAGCGGCTAAATCAAGTTGTCCCTAACCATGTGCTTGTGTCATGAAGGTCCAAGTGAAAAGCTTGAGACTGAGTGGTTAAAGTCGTGATCCAAAGCAAAAGAGTGTGCTTAAGAGCTCTGGACACCACTAACTGGGGACTTTAGCAAAGCTAAGTCACAATCTGAAAAGGTTCACCCAGTTATGTGTCTGTGGCATTTATGTATCCGGTGGTAATACTGGAAAACAAAGTGCTTAGGGCCACAGCCAAGACTCATAAGTAGCTGTGTTCAAGAATCAACATGCTTAACTAGGAAAGTCAATAACACCATCCGAAATTCTAAGTTCCTAGAGAAGCCAATCATTCTAAACTTCAAAGGAAAAAGTGAGATGCCAAAACTGTTCAGAAGCAAAAAGCTACAAGTCCCGCTCATCTAATTAGAATTAATATTCATTGATATTTTGGAATTTATAGTATATTCTCTTCTTTTTATCCTATTTGATTTTCAGTTGCTTGGGGACAAGCAACAATTTAAGTTTGGTGTTGTGATGAGCGGATAATTTATACGCTTTTTGGCATTGTTTTTAGGTAGTTTTTAGTAAGTTTAAGCTACTTTTAGGGATGTTTTCATTAGTTTTTATGTTAAATTCACATTTCTGGACTTTACTATGAGTTTGTGTGTTTTTCTGTGATTTTAGGTAATTTCTGGCTGAAATTGAGGGACTTGAGCAAAACTCTGAAAAAAGGCTGACAAAAGGACTGCTGATGCTGTTGGAATCTGACCTCCCTGCACTCGAAATGGATTTTCTGGAGCTACAGAACTCCAAATGGCGCGCTCTCAACGGCGTTGGAAAGTAGACATTCAGGGCTTTCCAGCAATATATAATAGTTCATACTTTATTCGGAAATTGACGACGTAACTTGGCGTTGAACGCCAAGTACATGCTGCTGTCTGGAGTTAAACGCCAGAAAAACGTCATGATCCGGAGTTGAACGCCCAAAACACGTCATAACTCGGAGTTCAACTCCAAGAGAAGCCTCAGCTCGTGGATAGACCAAGCTCAGCCCAAGCATACACCAAGTGGGCCCCGGAAGTGGATTTATGCATCAATTACTTACTCATGTAAACCCTAGGAGCTAGTTTATTATAAATAGAACATTTAACTAATGTATTTGACATCTTGGGACGATTAGTTCTCAGATCATGGGGGCTGGCCATTCGGCCATGCCTGAACCTTTTACTTATGTATTTTCAACGGTGGAGTTTCTGCACACTATAGATTAAGGGTGTGGAGCTCTGCTGTACCTCAAGTATTAATGCAATTCTATTTTCTTTTATTCAAATCTCTCTTATTCTTATTCCAAGATATTCATTCGTACCCAAGAACATGATGAATGTGATGATTATGTGACGCTCATTATCATTCTCACTTATGAACGCGCGTGATTGACAACCACCTCCGTTCTACATGCAACAGAGCTTGAATGTGTATCTCTTAGATTCCCCAACAGAATCTTCGTGGTATAAGCTAGATAGATGGCGGCATTTATGAGGATCCGGAAAGTCTCACCTTGTCTGTGGTATTCCGAGTAGGATCCTGGGAATCCGGAAAGTCTAACCTTGTCTATGGTATTCCGAGTAGGATTCCGGTAATGAATGACTGTGACGTGCTTCAGACTCGTAAGTGCTGGGCGTTAGTGACAGACGCAAAAGAATCAAGGGATTCTATTCCAGTAGGAGCGGGAACCAACCAGTGATTAGCCGTGACAGAGCGCGTGAGCGTAGTTTTCACTGCGAGGATGGGATGTAGCCTTCGGCCAGTGTGATGCCTCCAGACGATTAGCCATGCGAGTGACAGCCGCAGAGGACCATTTTCCCGAGAGGGTTCAAAGTAGCCATCGTCGAACGGTGAACCCCTATACACAGCTTGCCATGGAAAGGAGTAAGAAGGATTGAGTTGAAGCAGTAGGAAAGTAGGCGTCCTTGAGCCATACAGTCTCTCCATTCGCTTATCTGAAATTCCCACCAATGAATCTGCATAAGTATTCTATCCCTTTTATTATCTCTATTTTCTTATTTCTATTTTCGAAACCATAAACAAATTTAATCTGCCTAACTGAGATTTACAAGGTGACCATAGCTTGCTTCATACCAACAATCTCTGTGGGATCGACCCTTACTCACGTAAGGTTTATTACTTGGACGACCCAGTACACTTGCTGGTTAGTTGAACGGAGTTGTGAATTCAACCGGTGCCATAATAATGATTTCATACAAATACAAAGAACATGGATCACAATTTCGTCCACCACGTACCTGACGCGTGCGCGTGAATTGGAGTTCGCATGGCGACGCGTGCGCGTGCCTGACGCGTACACGTGACATGCGAGGATGACCAGCGATGCATACCCGTGGCATGCGCCACGTGCAGAAAATACAGAAAATGCTGGGGGTAATTTTGGGCCGAGTTTGGATCCAATTTTCTGCCCAGAAACACAGACAAGAGCCAGGGGACAAGCAGAGACTTAACACACATTCTCATTCAGATAGTTTTAAGTTTTAGATTGGAATCTTAGAGAGAACTTACTACTTCCTCTAGGTTTTCCTCACATTCATAGATTTCTAGTTTTGATGCTTTTGATTTGGATATTGAGAAGAGTTACTACCTCCGTTGAAGTTTCCATTATTCTAGTTTGTTTCCTTATTCCTTACTCTTTTATTGCCCATTAACTCCGTTCAGATACGTATGTTTATGATTTTGAGATTTATTAACGCAAGGTACTATTTTTACCTTTAATTAATTTTCAATTATAATTTTATTTAATTTATCATGTCTTCTTTTTATTCCCTTTATATGGCTGTGAACGCTGTATTCATGTCAATGGAGTAGACTTTTAACTTGGCCTTGGGGTTGATTAATATTGGAGACCCTTGAGTTGGAAAACTCAAGAGTTAAATAGTAACTAGAAGTTGTTGGCTAGCTCTCTAGTTGCTAACGCTAATCCTTCCCAAGGGAGAGGATTAGGACTTGTGAATAGAAGTTGGCTCAACTACTTGACTTTCCTTCATTAGTTGAGGGTTAACTAAGTAGAAACAACAACCTATTATTATTTATCTTGATAATTCCAATGAGGATAGAACTTCCAATTAATCATCCCCAAGCCAAGGCCTTTATTCCAATTACATAAATCTCCTGTTAAATTATAATTATTTATTTGCCCATTCCCCAACCTCCAAATTTCTAAGAAAACTCCTAATCAAGATTTCGCACTCTTTTAGCAACTCGTTGGGAGACGACCTGGGATTTCTACTCCTAGTATTTATTTCTAAATTTTGTGATAAATCTTTTAAATTGATACACGGAATTTTTATTGATTAAGAACTATACTTGCAACGCTGATTTCTGAATTAAATTCTTAATCGGTAATTTTCCGTATGTCAATTTTTGGCGCCGTTGCCGGGGAGTTGCAACAGTGTGCTAAGTTATTGGTTAGTGTAAATATTTTTATTTACATATTTGCATATTTTAATTTTATTTTTTTTATTACCATGAGCTGTATGTTTCTTTCATTGAATGACGTGTTCACTACCTAATCCGAGCTTAGCCGTGTTTTATCCAGAAATTGAAAGAACTCTTTCACGTATAAGGCGAGCTCGGCGTTGGTTAGCCTCTGAGGGTGGTGAAGTGGTTACTACAAATTCACCAGTCTTATCTGAGAAAGAATCTGAAGCGTCATTTAAAGGAGAAACAAGCTTCTCTTCTACTGACTCTGTTGATTTACGTGCAGATAACATGGCAGCACCCAGAAGGGTTACTCTTCAGGAAGCAGGAGCTCCGAACTTTACACAGCCACCTTTCCAAGTGCATCATCCAAATCTGGGTGCAGATATTGAATTGAAAACTGAGCTACTCAATCTATTGCCTAAGTTTCATGGCTTGGCTGCTCAAGAGCCTCTCAAGCACTTCAGAGATTTTCAGACAGCCTGCTCCACTATTAGGCATCATGGTGCAGATGAGACTACTATTCTGCTATCTGCCTTCCCATCTTCTCTTGAGGGAAAGGCGAGGGAGTGGTACTACACTCAACCTGAAGCAATTGTTACTAACTGGGATATGCTCAGGAGAGAATTCGTAGAAAAATACTTTCCAGCTGAAGTGACTGATAGACTGAGAAAAGAAATTTCCTGCATTATTCAAGGTGACTCAAAGACTCTGTATGAGTATTGGGAGCGCTTCAGGAACCTCCTAGACGCTTGTCCCCACCATATGATTGACAAGTTGGTGTTGATCAGCTACTTCACACAGGGCATGAAGCCTCAGGACAAGACTACATTGGATGGTGCGAGTAATGGTTCCCTGAAAAAGTACAAGACCGTGGATGAAGCGTGGCAACTGATCACCGACCTAGCTGAGTCTACTCGGAATGCTAGGTACAGGAACAACCATCCCAAGGCTGGTGCAGGGGTTTCCTCTAGTAGTGAGAATACTGATCTCACACAGATGCTATGTGAGATAACCAACTTATTGAAGCAGATACATCTGAATCAACAACAACCTCAGCCTCCTCCACAACAACAGTATCAACAGTTGACCCCCCTAGAGAGTCTGCAGAATATGCGTGTGCAATACTCATTACACAGACAAATGTCTGCAGGTTCAATAGGAAGACAACACCTTGGCAGCTACCCATAACTTCTATGACTGCCCAAATCAAGGATACTATCAGCAAGGCGACAATTATAACTAAGGTGGGAACTACAATCAAGGTTGGCAAGACAACTCCACCAGGGATGGAGGACAACTCCAACCAAGGCTAGAGAGGTAACTCCAACCAAAGATGGAGGGACAACTACAACTAAGGAAGCAGAGACAATGCTGCAAATCAGAAGATGGAACAACAACAACAATCAGCAGAACCGGTCTCAGCAAAACCAGAACCAGCCTTAGCGAGCACCTCACCAAAAGCAAAACTAGGAATCTCAAAACAACCAACAGTAAGGCCCGCCTTCTTCTCCCAATGATGAGTTGCTTCAGTCTATTGATCAAAGGAAAAAGACCATGGAGAACACACTTAACTTTACCTTAACCGGTCTGACCTCCACTATACAAGCTCTCGTCTCTCAGATTGGATCATTGAACACCTCTAACAACCAACCTACAAGCTCCAGTACACTTCCATCTCAACCTTTACCTAACTCCAAGAGAGGAATCAATGCCATTACCTTAAGGTCTGGGACCACACTACAAGAGAGGAGTCATGAGGAGCCAAGCTCAAAAGAAGACAATCCAATTGAAAGCACTGTGGAGGTTGAAGATGTGGAAGAAGAGGATGCAGTACAAGATGTGGTTGAAGAAGAAGTAGCTCAACCAATGACTGAAGCACCAAGAGGCGTAGACACTACAGGTGGCGCCATTCCTATTCCATTTCCACACCTTTCTAGGAAGCCCAGAAAGCAGATGTAGCTAGACCCCAAAATGGTAGAAATATTCAAAAAGGTTGAGGTAACAATTCCCCTTTTGATGTTATTCAACAAGTACCTAAATATGCTAAGTTTCTAAAAGATCTATGTATGCATAAGGATAAAATTAATGATTTAGAAATTATTCCCTTAGGTAGCTCTATATCTGCTTTAATGGGTGATATACCAGAAAAATGTGGAGATCCGGGTCCATGCATGGTCACTTGTATTATTAATGGTGTACAATTTTCTGACTGTATGTGTGATTTAGGCGCGTGTGTGAGTATTATGCCATTATCTGTATATGCTGCTTTGAGGCTCCCTCCTTTAAAAAGGTCGGCAACACATTTTGTTTTGGCAGATAAGAGCATCATCTCAGTAGCTGGAATTGCTGAGGACGTACTAGTGAGAATTAAGGGGCTAACATTTCCTATTGACTTCTACATTTTGGAGATGCCCCCTAATAACTCAGGAAGACCATCATCCATCCTGCTTGGAAGGCCATTTCTGAAGACTTCAAGGTTCAAATTGGATGCCTTCTCAAGAACTTACTCCTTTGAGATAGATGGCAGAATAGTGAGCTTTAACCTAGATGAAGCTATGAAGCACCCACTAGAAGATCACTCCATCTTCCAGTGTGACATTATTGATGAGACTGTGGCTGAAGTTCACCAAGAAGAGGTAGAAGAGACGCTTATGGAGCAAGAGGCAAGTGTGGGGACACTGATAAACCCATATTTTATGATATATATATTGTGCTCAATTTAAGTGATTTATTCAACCCTTCACCTACTTATTCATGTAAATTGTATAGTTTTGCTTTCCCTTCCTTATTATGTGATATATGTGAAATACATGTTTTCTATGCTTTAAAAGTAATTATTTTAATTACCCTTTATTACCATTCGATGCCGTGATTTGTGTGTTGAGTAGTTGCAGAGCTTCTAAGGCAGGAATGACTTAAAGGATGGAAAGGAAACATACAAAAATGGAAGGAAAGCACCAAATGGAGTTTTTGAAGAAACTGGCAATAACATGAACGCATGGATGACGCGGCCGCATGCCCAACGCGAAAAGGAAGCGACGCGACCGCGTGACCCATGCGGCCGCGCGCCTTAAGCAGAACACAGATGACGTGAACGCATGATCAAAGCGAACGCGTGACAAGAAAAACTCCAAATGACGCGACCGCGTGACCCACGCGGACGCGTGACCGATGCCACGCACCAGAAATTACAGAAAATGCTCCCAGCAGTTTCTGAAGCCCTTTTTGGCCCAGATCCAGGTCCAAGAGGCAGAGATTAGAGGTTATGAAGTGGAGGAATGCATCCATGGAGGGATATAGCCAGTTATTTTTCACTTTTCATAGTTTAGATGTAGTTTTTAGAGAGAGAGGTTCTCTCCTCTCTCTTAGGATTAAGATTTTTAGAAATTAGGAATATTTCTTCTTCGTCTCAGGTTCAATGTTCTTCTATTTATTTTCTCCTTTATTTGTTTAATGACCATTCATGTTATGATTATATTATTTAAATACAATTTGAGGTATTTCAGACTCATGATTGCTTTTCTCTTTTTTTAATCTAAATTATTTACTATTGGCTTTGGTTGATTAATTGGTGACTCTTGAGTTGTCAAACTCAGCAGTGGTTGAAATTGGCAGATTCTAATTGATCTAGATCGCTCTAAAGATAGTGCTCCCACAGGGATTGACTAGGACTTGAGGATCAAGCTAATTAGTCTACTTGACCTTCCTTTGTTTAATAAAGGTTAACTAAGTGGGAATAAAAACATAATTCTCATCACCATTGATAAGGATAATTGGGATAGGACTTCTAATTTTCATACCTTGCCAATAGTTTTATTAGTTATTAATTTATTAATTCTTGCAATCTAATTCTTCTGCTCAAAAAACCTTTTCAAAACCCAAAACACTATTTTCCATAACCAATAATAAAACACATCTCCCTGCAATTCCTTGAGAAGATGACCCGAGGTTTGAATACTTCGGTTAATTATTTTTATTGGGTTTGTTACTTGTGACAACCAAAACAGTTGTAAGAAAGGACTTTTGTTGGTTTAGAAACTATACTTGCAACGGGAATTTATTCTGAATTCTAGACCACACAAAAGTTCTCTCTTCAAAATGGCGTCGTTGTAGTATAGTGGTGAGTATTCCCGCCTATCACGCGGGTGACCCGAGGAATTGCAAACGTGTGCCTTATTATTGGTTATTGTAAATATGTTTCTCTTACTTGTTTATTTGTTTTTTTCTCTTCCCCTTTATTTCTGATAACTACTATGAATTCTCACCCCTCTCGCTTTGAGTTTAGTTCTACTTTTGTTGCAAGGAATGGAAGTTATAACAGGACTATGCATCAAGGTCTAAGCAATCAAAGATGGATGGAGCCAAGAGGATCTGATCACCCTTTTAGGCAACAACACCCTCCTAGATACCATGGACGGAGACCATTCTACAATGCATACCCAACTGATAGATTTGGTGGACCCCCTTATAGCTATCAACAAGCCCCATCCTATGCTTAGAGACAATCCTTTCAACACAACCTCAACCCATCATACTCACAAGATTCTTTTCGCCATTCGCCACCATATGATCCTTATCTGCCCCAACGCCAATCCAATTACCCCCAAGAACCACCACTCCCTATGCACCCTGTCCATATCCATCAAGCCAAGAATCACAGGTTCGCTTCGAAGAATCAGTAGACCAATTTAATGCAACCCTTCATCAACTGGAGCAAGCAATAAATCAATTATCTTCCAGACGTTTAGACACTCAAGGAACTCCTATGGCTTCATGTGGTGAATCTAATGAAGAACGTAGTGTGAAGAAAACACTAGAAGCTCCAGTGGACAGCATAGAGCATAACTTCGTACTGGAACAAGTAGAGGACGCTGTCATTGTAGAATAAGAAGAGTTGGTCGAGGATTTAGGAGATGCTGAACCTCCACAGGAACCCATAGTTGTGGAGAATTCCGTCGACGACGTTACAAATAATGCTAATGAGGATAGTGCACAACCCCTAAGGCAGGTATCTTATGAGGAATTGGACGGAATGACCTAAGAATCAAGTTTTCTTGATGATGATAGTCACCACTAAAGTTCTCCTAATAATGAACTTGCATCCGCAAGTGAATTCTTTGAGATAGAAGAATCTTCCCCAAGTGAATATGAAGATGATGCAGAGGTCGACTTTTCTCAACCCCCAAATTATGACTTCAGTGACGAGGAAGACATCAGTGACTTTGATCAAGACATGGTTGAAATGGAAGAAATTTGCAAGGAAGTGGAGGAATTTATGAAGACCACAAGGGAGTAGAGCTTGCAGAACCACTGGAAACACCGATCCCAAGGCCATTACCACCTAACACAAACTTCAAGTGGGTAAAATCCTTTACCTTTCTCTTCAATTTTTCACTTGAATATGGTTTGCTTGAAACAGATGGCTAGCTTAGAGCTCTTTGCGGCTTTAAGAGCAAACGGAAAATGACTTGCACTCAGAGCTGGTATGCAAGATTCAATGAGGTTTCACACTTCAATTTGAGGTGCAAGGATTGGTGTCAAGCTCAATTGAAAGGACCTCGGAAGCTGTTTGGTCACTGCAGTGAGAATTCAGATTACTTATCACTCAACTCGAAAAATGTAGATCAAGACAAACACGGGTGTAAGAGTAGAGTTTGGGATCCTGGAAACCTGCTTGAGACTACTCAAGAGCTTTATGTGCCTTATTTTAGACCCCGAAGGATGCTGGCATTCCAAACACTGTTGGAGATTTCTGGACAAATTCAAGCACAAGCCACCATAGCAGGAAGCTCATCAAATGTCCAACTTAAGGACTTTAACTAAAAGTGCTAGGTGGGAGACAACCCACCATGATATGATCGTTCCCTCTCTATTTTACTCTGTTTTTGAATTTTGTTTGAACCTGGAATTTTTGCATGACATTCATTGCATTCTGCATACTGCATAAAAAAAAAGAGAGAAAGCACGCGACGCGACAGCATCGCTGACGCGCCCGCGTTACAAGTGCAGTAAAAGAAAAAGGAAAGTGAACAGAGAGTCATGTTGAAGCAAGGCTGGAGGCGTGCCTTTGGCATAAATTGTTCGATGCTACTGCGTGCCCAACGCGATCGCGTCAGTTGAGGAAAATGCCTTCCACGCGTTCGCGTCACTCATGCAAACTTGCGATCTGGATATCGGCGTAAAGATCCAACGCCCAGAAAGTTGCGCTGGAATCATGCGGCTAGTGTGCGTTTAGCACAAAACGACCCACGCGTGCGCGTCTCTGACGCGAACGCGTCACTTGCACAGCACCTATTCCACGCGAAAGCGTGAGCGACGCGATCGGGTCGCATGGATTTTATGACCCCGTAAACCAAACAGAGAGTTGTGCTGAAACCACGCTGGAAGCATGCGTCTAGCACAAATTCCAGCGACGCGATCGCGTGCTTCACGCGTTCACGTCACCTATCTTGTACCCAACCCATGCGATTGCGTCGACCACGCGTCCGCGTCAATCCTATTTCACCCTATTCACGCGATCGCATCCTCCACGCGATCGCGTGGATTCACAATCACTAACCCTAAGTCACGCGAACCCTATCCTTCACACAACCCAAACCCCAACCCTCTTCCTCTCCTCTGCAACTCCCTCTCTCTCTCAACCACCCACAGCCACCACCAACGACCACCTCCGTCCTCCAAGACCACCGCCACACCCCACCCCTCTCTTCCTCCTTTTTCCTCCCTCTCTCTCTCTTCCGCCATTGCCCCACCGTGCCTCACCTCGGCCAACCTCGCACCGCCGCTGCTCCCTCCGCCGGCCACCACCCCGAACCTCACCCCATCTCATCAAACCCCACCACTCTCACCTTTCTCCGCCACTGCCACCTCACTGCGGCCAACCATCGACGGCCATTGCCCCACCGCCACGCCGCGGTGCTTCACCCAGCGCCGCCACATCACCACTGCCTTCCCTCTGCCCTATCCCTTGTTCGTACACGCACCAGGATATGGTTAGTGGATTTAGGCCTGATAATTGCACCGTTCCTGTTATCTATTTATCTGTTTTGTAATTTATTCTGGCTATGATGTTGATCCTATTCATATGCTGCTCTTAACTATTTTATGCTGTTGTTACACTACTCTTTCTTATTCTTGCTATTTGTGCAGCCTTATTTCAATTCATATGAACTGTTCTGTTTTTCGGAAACATCCGATTTTAGCCGGAAGGCTGCCCAATTTTCTGCAAATTGTTTCCTTTTTACATTTAAGACTTGGTTTTGGCATTTCTTAATTTTCGAATTAATCAACCAAACCCATTCTTGAATGCACGGGCCAGCATTTTTATTCCTTTTGATTTCCTGGTTAATAAATCGCATTATTGATGATTTGATTTTGCTTTTTACTCTTTCTATATCTATATGAATCATCATCAATACCCTGTTATCCCTACTTAAATATGAGTTAACTGTTGTTTAAATTTGTGAAATTCTTGTTACTTAGAAACCAATCATCATGCCCCTTACTCTGACTTCCTTTTTACTAACTCACTGATTTTCTCTTTCTAACATCTTTTTCAATTTTACCCACTTTTAACTTTCTAACTTCCCATTTTACCTTTTCACTACTTCTTTAAATTAATTTCACTCATGACATGATTATTGTTTTTCCTATTTAACAGGCTTTCCACTTCTAACATATTTTGGAATGTGATTTCTCATCTCAGCTTTTCAACTCCAAAACAATCCAAAATATACATTTATTTCACTCATTTCATTTTTCTACTGCTCCTTTGCCACTTCATGCTTATCTTGTTGTTTGCCTACTTGTTTTCTTGCTTTTATTATATCTCAGATTTCTGTTTCTCTTTTTCAGAATGTCTGACCCTCAGTGAAAGGGAAAAGAAAAGGCAACAACTGGCAAACGAAAAAGAGGTGAATCCTCTATGTCTCTCCTGGAACTTCTACATGATGAATCCTGGCGGGACAAGCACTTTACCACACAGGATAAGCCTGACTAGCTCCTCCCTGCCAATGATCTAATTAAGTTTGCAAACCGGTACTGTGAGCTGAAGTTTTCAGTGTTTGCTACCTCCAGAAATCTGTACCTGGAGAGGACTTTGAAAATTCCAGAAGAACTACAGCAGTACACCTCCGATCAGATCAAACAACGAGGCTGGTTCTTCTTAGAGCGAAACTTGACTGAGGTAAATGCTTCTTGGGTAAGAGAGTTTTACTGCAATTATTTCAAGACTTCCCTGGATGTAGTGCACCTCAGAGGGAAATAGATACTCGTCACTGAAGAGGTCATTGAGGATATTCTACACCTTCAGCCTATGTCCGATCAGCCTGACGGTTACCAAAAGGCTGAAGAGGACATGCGCTTTCTTAGATTTGACTGGGATGCTGTCAAGGAGAGGATAGCCTTTGACCCTACTGTCCCATGGGTCATGGGTACGAACACCACCATGCCTAAAGGAATCAAGCAGATATACTTGAATGATGACGCTCGGCTCTGGCACCAGATCTTGAGTAACTTTCTTATGCCGAGCACCCATGAGTCAGAGCTGCCTGCTGCCATGATCACCCTCCTCTAGTGTGTGATGGAGGGTGTTCCGAGGGTTACCTGAAACTGGAGGTTAATCTCGAACGAGATCTTCTGTACTGGTCGGTGCTAACGTGTCCGGCTGGTGGAAGACGGCCGGAGCTGTCGTGTCCGACTTGTTGGACTGACTACACTGCTGATCCCTTGTCACCGAAGGGTGGGGGGTACCTGCAAGGGACTCCGATGCTTAAGTTAGCAAGGGTATTAAACAGGTATTGAGTAGAATCAGAGTATGAGTTATACCTGGGTGCTCCAGTGTATTTATAATGGTGTGGAGTGACCTTTTTAGATAAGATAAGTTAGTTATCTTATCTTATCTTATCTTCTAGGTGAGGTCAGCTTATCTTGTATGGGAACGCCCTTCCCTCTGTAGGCTTGGGCTGCCTTAGGATTTGGGGCGTGTTCCTCTATTTGGGCCCTTCTCTGGGCTTTTCTGATGACTTGGCCGAACTCTTTGGAAAGAGGTTGGGTTGTCCTGACCTGAAGAGGTCGGTCGCTTTGACTGTCGAACATCCCGGGTCGGACAGCTCGACCCAGGGTGTGAACAGTGCCCATGCTTTAGCTCGGTCTTCTTTTTTGAGGTCGAGTTCTTGACTTCGGTCCTTCTTTGGTGAAGCCGAACTCAAGCATCTTGTCGATTCCTTTGTAGTAGTTTTTGAATGTAGAACGTTTACTCTAAAAGCGCGCGCTTTTATATCGGCGCTTTTTGGGAACGTGCGAGGGTTTAATGCTTTCATTAATTTTAGCATTAATTGCCCCGTTTTCCTTTGGCTCTTTACTTTGATTTTGAAAACCCAGAAACGGTTTCTCTCCTTCGCCCTTTTCGTAACTTCTTTTCTCCACTCTCTTCGCTCTCTGTTTTTCATTTGCGCTTTTACTTTCTCGTGTTCCGGCGTCGCTTGGCATTTTTTCTGGAACTTCCATTTTCTTCTGAAGTTTTGCAGTTTCGCGTTTCTCCCTGCGACATTGCTCTTGTTCGCGTTCTTTCTTTTGCTTGTGAGAGGGCGTTTCCAGATTTCGTCTTCCATCTTCAATTTCTTTGAAGCTCGCCGCTCTTTCAGGTTGGTACTAGCTTTCTTGCTTCTTTCATAGCTTTGTCTTCAGTTTTTATGTGAAGCTTTGATTTTGCATGTTTGAAAGTTTGAATCTTTTCGTGGTCTTGTATTTGCTTGTCACTGTAACATGTTTTTCCTGTCTTTTCTTTTATGCATTCTATTTCTGTCGAGGCTTTCTAGGATTTTATTGTTGCTTCTGGTTGTTTCCTGTCTGATACCGATAGAAAATCTGCATCTGTTATTCGCTTTGTTTGGAGATTACTTTTTGTCTGATTCTGAAAAAGTTCGCACCTTTGATGATTTCTACTTGGCGTGCTTTGATTTTTGGGAATGCTTTTTGCTTGGTAGACTGTAATGATGCTTGGTTTGCTGTTTTAAATTCTTTCTGAGAGATGCTAGGGTGCGAGCTGTAAATCTTGCCTGGAAACCTTGCTTTGTTACTGCCTCCAAAGGATGCCCCAGGACTTTTGGTTTGAGTCTTGGGGTTTTCCTTTTCTTGTTTCTTCGTCTGTATTGTATTGACCGAGTTGTTTTCTCCCTTTGTCCGGGATGTTTTTAGTAACCCCATCTTCTTTTTTACTTGTAGGATTAGTTGGCCTCATGTCTTCTCGCAATAACATTGTAGAGACGTCTTCCAGAGTTCCCGAGGGATGTCCGATTGGCTGGACTCCCTTGTTTTGTTGTGTGTTTCTGTTGTGGATGCTGAATTTTGCATAGAGCTGAGGAAGCGCCATAGAATTTATGGTAACAATGCCCGTGAGGAGGATTACGAGCTTGTTGCTCCTGATTCTGATGAGAGAGTTTATTTTCTGACTTCCATTGAGAGGGAGCGTCCCTTCTTCTATGCCTATGAATACTTCTTCAGCCAGTTGAACGTTACCTTTCCTTTTACTGCTTTCGAGACCGACCTGTTATGGTCGTGTAATATTGCCCCATCCCAGCTTCACCCAAATTTCTGGGGTTTTATTAAAATTTTTCAACTTCTCTGCCGAGAATTAGATGTAACACCCTCTCAGACTCTTTTCCTTTATTTGTTTGTTTTCGCCAAGCCTAGCAGTTCTTCAAAAAAGAAAGCTTCCTGGGTGGTGCACGAAATTGTGATTCATTCTTTTCACAACTCAAACAGTCCCCAGTAATGGCTCCAAAAACTTGGTGCTCAATACCATGGTCTAAACATAATTTCACAACTTCGCACAACTAACCAGCAAGTGCACTGGGTCGTCCAAGTAATAAACCTTACGCGAGTAAGGGTCGATCCCACGGAGATTGTTGGTATGAAGCAAGCTATGGTCACCTTGTAAATCTCAGTCAGGCGAATTCAAATGGTTATGGATGATATATGAATAAAGCATAAAATAAAGATAGAGATACTTATGTAATTCATTGGTGAGAATTTCAGTTAAGCGTATGGAGATGCTTTGTCCCTTCCGTCTCTCTGCTTTCCTACTGTCTTCATCCAATCCTTCTTACTCCTTTCCATGGCAAGTTGTATGTTGGGCATTACCGTTGTCAATGGCTACAGTCCCGTCCTCTCAGTGAAAATGTTCAACGCGCTCTGTCACAACACGGCTATTCAGCTGTCGGTTCTCGATCATGTCGGAATAGAATCCAGTGATTCTTTTGCGTCTGTCACTAACGCCCCACAATCGCGAGTTTGAAGCTCGTCACAGTCATTCAATCCTTGAATCCTACTCAAAATACCAAGACAAGGTTTAGACCTTCCGGATTCTCTTGAATGCCGCCATCAATTCTAGCTTATACCACGAAGATTCTGATTAAGGAATCCAAGAGATAAACATTCAAGTCTTGTTTGATTGTAGAACGGGAGTGGTTGTCAGGCACGCGTTCATAAGTGAGAATGATGATGAGCGTCACATAATCATCACATTCATCAAGTTCTTGAGTGCGAATGAATATCTTGGAATAAGAATAAGCTGAATTGAATAGGAGAACAATAGTAATTGCATTAATACTCGAGGTACAGCAGAGCTCCACATCTTAATCTATGGTGTGTAGAAACTCCACCGTTGAAAATACATAAGAACAAGGTCTAGGCATGGCCGTAAGGCCAGCCCCCAAAACGTGATCAAAAGATTCAAAGATCTAAAGATGATCAAAGATCCAAAGATCCAAAGATGAAAATACAATAGCAAAAGGTCCTATTTGTAGAGAACTAGTAGCCTAGGGTTTACAGAAATGAGTAAATGACATAAAAATCCACTTCCGGGCCCACTTGGTGTGTGCTTGGGCTGAGCATTGAAGCTTTCATGTGTAGAGACTTTTCTTGGAGTTAAACGCCAGCTTTTGTGCCAGTTTGGGCGTTTAACTCCCATTCTTGTGCCAGTTCCGGCGTGAAATGCCAGAATTCTTGATCTGGCTTGGAACGCCTGTTTGGGCCATCAAATCTCGGACAAAGTATGAACTATTATACATTTCTGGAAAGCCCAGGATGTCTACTTTCCAACGCAGTTGAGAGCCGGCAATTGGGTTTTTGTAGCTCCAGAAAATCCACTTCGAGTGCAGGGAGGTCAGAATCCAACAGCATCTACAGTCCTTTTCAGCCTCTGAATCAGATTTTTGCTCAGGTCCCTCAATTCAGCCAGAAAATACCTGAAATCACAGAAAAACACACAAACTAGTAGTAAAGTCCAGAAAAGTGAATTTTAACTAAAAACTAATAAAAATATAGTAAAAACTAACTAAAGCATACTAAAAATATACTAAAAACAATGCCAAAAAGCGTATAAATTATCCGCTCATCACAACACCAAACTTAAATTGTTGCTTGTCCCCAAGCAACTGAAAATCAAATAAGATAAAAAGAAAAGAATATGCAATGAATTCCAAAAACATCTATGAAGATCAGTATTAATTAGATGAGCGGGGCTTTTAGCTTTTTGCCTCTGAATAGTTTTGGCATCTCACTCTATCCTTTGAAATTCAGAATGATTGGCTTCTATAGGAACTCAGAATCCAGATAGTGTTATTGATTCTCCTAGTTAAGTATGATGATTCTTGAACACAGCTACTTTATGAGTCTTGGCCGTGGCCCAAAGCACTCTGTCTTCCAGTATTACCACCGGATACATACATGCCACAGACACATAATTGGGTGAACCTTTTAAGATTGTGACTCAGCTTTGCTAGAGTCCCCAATTAGAGGTATCCAGGGTTCTTAAGCACACTCTTTTTTCCTTGGATCACAACTTCATTATTTTTTTCTCTTTTTTTTCACTGCTTTTTCTTGCTTCAAGTATCATTTTTATGATTTTTCAGATCCTCAGTAATATGTCTCCTTTTTCATCATTCTTTCAAGAGCCAACAAATTCAAAAGACATATGCACTGTTCAAGCATACATTCAGAAGTCAAAGTATTGCCACCACATCAAAATAATTAATCTGTTATAAAATTTAAAATTCATGCAATTCTTCTCTTTTTCAATTAAGAACATTTTTCATTTAAGAAAGGTGATGGATTCATAGGACATTCATAATTTTAAGGCATAGACACTAAGACACTAATGATCATAAGACACAAACATAGATAAACATAAGCATGGAAAATTTGAAAAACAGAAAAATAAAGAACAAGGAAATTAAAGAATGGGTCCACCTTAGTGATGGCGGCTTGTTCTTCCTCTTGAAGATCTTATGGAGTGCTTGAGCTCTTCAATGTCTCTTCCTTTTCTTTGTTGTTCCTCTCTCATGATTCTTTGATCTTCTCTAATTTCATGGAGGAGAATGGAATGTTCTTGGTGCTCCACCCTTAGTTGTCCCATGTTGGAACTCAATTCTCCTAGGGAGGTGTTGATTTGCTCCCAATAGTTTTGTGGAGGAAATTGCATCCCTTGAGGCATCTCAGGGATTTCATGATGAGTTGGATCTCTTGTTTACTCCATCCTTTTCTTAGTGATGGGCTTGTCCTCATCAATGAGGATGTCTCCCTCTATGTCAATTCCAACTGAATAACAGAGGTGACAAATGAGATGAGGAAAGGCTAACCTTGCCAAGGTAGAGGACTTGTTCGCCACCTTATAAAGTTCTTGGGCTATAACCTCATGAACTTCTACTTCCTCTCCAATCATGATGCTATGAATCATGATGGCCCGGTCTATAGTAGCTTCAGACCGATTGCTAGTGGGAATGATTGAGCATTGGATAAACTCCAACCATCTCCTAGCCACGGGCTTGAGGTCATGCCTTCTCAGTTGAACCGGCTTCCCTCTTGAATCTCTCTTCCATTGAGCGCCCTCTTCACAAATGTCTATGAGGACTTGGTCCAACCTTTGATCAAAGTTGACCCTTCTAGTGTAAGGGTGTTCATCTCCTTGCATCATGGGCAAGTTGAATGCCAACCTTACTGATGCCAAGGCATCTTAGGCTAGTTTCACTAGCCTTTTCTTTTATTTTTAGTTGTTTTATGCATTTTCTTGAGCCTTAAGTAATCATTTGGGCCAAATAGTCATGCTTGTCTTAAATCATTCAAACATGAAGATTTTGATGCAAATTCCATGAGTTTTTAGTTATATTCCTTGAATGCTATGAATGAAAGAATTCTCATGAAATTTTGCAAGACTTTGATGCAGTTGTTTGGATGATTTCAGGGAAGAAGAGGCTAGGCAAGGAAGCAACAAAATCAATAAAGGAAGCTTGAATATCACATGTAGAGTTTAAGCTCCAGTTTAAGCTTAAACTGGAACTTAAACTGCCAAGCCATATAATGCTGAAAGTGGCGTTTAACCTCCAGTTTAACCTTAAACTGGAAGTTAAACGCCAGAATGAGAAATGCATCAAAGCTGAAATTGGCGTTTAACCTCCAGTTTAAGGTTAAACTGGGAGTTAAACGCCAGAATCATGGAAGTTGAGAAATGCTGAAACTGGCGTTTAACCTCCAGTTTAACCTTAAACTGGAAGTTAAACGCCAGAATGAGAATTTCACCAAGGGAGCATTTCCACGTTTAACCTCCAGTTTAACCTTAAACTGGAGGTTAAACGTGTTCGACATAATTTCTCACCAGGAAGCATTTCCACGTTTAACCTCCAGTTTAACCTTAAACTGGAGCTTAAACGTGTTATATGGAACAGCTTGACCATGCCTTCTTCAAACATAAATAACTTGAGCTACAAAACTCCAAATGAGGTGATTCAAAATGCATTGGAAAGAAGACATCTAGAGCTTTCCAAGCATATATGGCATGCATGGTGGATGCTAAAAATTGAGGGAGAAAACAGCCCCGTAATGTGCATAGAAGAGCATAGTACCAACATGCAATCAGGCCAGCTGACCTCTTCACCTTCCATGGAGTATAACTTGGGCTATAGAGATCCAATTGAGGTGCTTCCAGTTGCGTTAGAAAGCTGACATCCATAGCTTTGCAACGATGTATAATAGTCTATATTTGGCATCAAATTGGCAAGGTTGACAAGAGAACAAAGTGACGACTCAAGAAAGGGGGGGTGCAACGTTTGAGTGTAGTTTAATGGATCATTATCCTTTTTCGATCAATTATGTCACTCTACCCTTCAAGCAAGCAAGGCCCATCAACAACACCAAATCAAGGCCACAAGAATCATCTAGAATAGTTTATTTTCATTTGATTGTAATTTGCTTTTAATTTCATTTTCATTTTGTAATTTAGGGAGCCTATTTAAAGGCCTTAGTTTCTGCATTTGAAAGGAGGGGGGATTGAAGGGGAATCCAGCCCCTGAGGGGGACTTTTTACACAGGGAGAACTTTTGATCATTTTTCTAGTTTTCATACTTTTTGTAATTAAATTCAGAGCTGTGAGTTGACTCACTAAACCCCTTTCATTGGGTTAGGGAGCTCTATTGTAATTCAATGAATCAATAATAGTTTTATCTTCTTCTTCAATCTTTTCTCTTGAATTTTGTTAGAAAGCTTCTCGATCTAATTCCATTGGGTAGTTGTCTTGGGAAAGAAACTACCCATAATTGGAATCCTTCGGAACCTTGGGAAAGGAATGGAGGATTCATGCTAGAGAAGCTTTCTCACAGTGAATTGGATTGGGGTTTGGATGGATATTGTGACATGTAATCCTACCAAATTGTGGTTCATGAAACTGTGTGGTATAATCAGTGATCGAGCATCATCTCTTCTTATGAACATTTAAACCAAGGGATTGGGAATTTGTTTGTTTTTAGAGAGAATTGGTGAGCCAAGGGATTGGGATCCAATCATATAAGATTGCCAAGCAAAATTCAATGAATGCATTGGTTGAGGAAGAGATAAAAATGTTTTGATTCGGAGATCTCAATATCTCCTAACACCCAATGAACTCCCATTTCTGATCTACACTTTCTATTTACATTCTGCAATTTCAATTCATGCAATCACCCCCATTCCTTTTTGATTTCAGCACTTTAACTTCTCGCTCTTTAATTCATGCAATTTAAGATTCCGCAATTCTCATCTAAATCTTGATCTGCTCAACTAGAACACACTTCTAATCCGAGTTGCTCATTCAACCAATCCTTGTGGGATTCGACCTCACTCTATTGTGAGTTTTTACTTGACGATAACCGGTGCACTTGCCGGAAGGAATTTTTGCCGATTGTGCAATTTTCTAAAATCGTAGCATAACAAGTTTATGCGCATCAAGTTTATGGCGCCGTTGCCGGGGATTGGTTTTCGATTGACAATTCTCCAATTGGAAGTTAACTAGATTGAGCAATTTTTCTTTTCTTTTGTTAATAATTTTTGTTTCAGTTTATTACTGCTAATTTCTGCAAATTTTAATTTGTTTTCTTTGCTTATTCACTTGTTAGCATACTAACCACTAGCTGTTTGTGATATTGCCTCACTATGGCATTTCCACTATCTTTGGATGAGTATTGTTTGAGACTGAGCACATTGCAAAAAAAAAAGGAGTATCCATCATCTTTTGGCCGATCAAAATTCATGAGAAACTCTCCACCACCACAGAATGATTCATGTTCTTATGCTCATGGTAGGTGGGAGTATCAGGAACAAGAAACGGGGTACTTCCCAGAGCCACAAAATGGTCCATGTTTTGGTGAATTTGATCACTACTCAAGTTGTGGCTGGGAAGATCAAAACCAAAGAGATTTCACTTATTCACACCCCATTCATCAAGAGCCATCACCTCTGAATTATCCAACCTCACCTCCTAGTTTTACATATCCAAATACTTCATCACTTGAGCATTTCTCAGCACAAAATTCCTTCTCAAATTCATACAATTCATTTCACTATCCACAAGACTCATTCCACTACACACAAGAGTCATACCACTACCAACACTCCAACCAAGGACTCTATCAGCCCACACAAAACACATACTCCCAGCCACCATATCACAGCCAAGATAATCAACCTCATCAACCCAATCCGAACCAACAATTTCAAGATCAATTAAACAGGATAGAAGGAATGCTTGCAACTATGGGCAGAGATGTGGCCGATTTGAAAGGCTTTAAGGAAGAAGTGATATCCAACTTACAAAATCAAGGTGCTGCCATTCAAAAGCTAGAAGCACAAATTGGATATCTATCAAAGCAAATCCCTACCCACAATTCTTCTAGTGATACCATGGCAAACCCAAGGGAGGAATCAGAAGAACAAGAAAGGGAGAAAGTCAATCAAGGGAGATCACACTCCAATGAAACAGAGAGTTGCAAAGAGGAAGGGTTCATTAAACCACAAATTCAGGAAGCTTTTGATGAACAGGATACTCCAACTGTCCAACAACAACCAAGTTCTGAGATCAAGGATGTGAAGGCAGTAGAAACAAGCACTAAAATGAGGATTGTGACCGAGAAACAAAGGACCATATCCATGAAGAAGAGAAGGTCGAAGAACAATCCAACTCCTGAGCCAACAAGCAAGTTCACTCAAGCCAATCACAAGGGAAAGCTTGCTGGAAAGAGGCATTCACAACAAGGGGCACTAACTAGCTCCTTTATCCACTTGAAGTCATTCCTCTTAACAAACTGGAGGAAGAGGAAGAAAGTCAGGAACAGCATGTCAAGCTAATGACAGTAAACGAGCGCTTGTTGGGAGGCAACCCAACCAAAGGTAGTTTTTCTTTTCTAGTTATTTCAATAAAAGAGTAAGTAGATTTATCTGTATTGCAAGGAGCTAAGTTTGGTGTTGCACACCAAAACAATTCAAGGGTGAATGTGAGATTCTAAGTTTGGTGTTCCACCAAAAACTTCATTAAAAGCACATTTCTACCTCAGCATGACTAGTCACTAGCTCCAACCAATCAGGGAAACTACTTAAACAATAGTTTAATTTCTAGTTCATAGTTCTTTTTCTAGTTCATAGTTATTTTCTTAATAAAAGCACATGAGGTTTTCTGCATATGATCCAAATTGCTGCATATGGCAAGGAACTAAGTTTGGTGTTCACACACCAATCTAAGTTCAGAGGCCTACAAACATACATGCATGCTAACCAAGTCTCAAAGTGCTTGGGGAACAAGCAACTTCTAATAGATTTGCAGGAAGACAATCAATCTCATGGAAGGAATATACATCATCATCAAAGAGAACACCAAGGCTAGGAAGGATGATGAACAACAAAGAAGATGCTAAAAGGTTGTATTGTCACTTAATTGCTTGTACTTTGAATTGCTGATATTGGAAGTTTGCATGCACCCCTGCTTTAAGTTTGAGTCATTGCAGTTTTTGTTTGTCTGTTTGTTTAATTTCCAAATAAGTGATAGTCTAAGTGTCTGGATAAACTTCACTTGCTTAAATGTATGCTTGCCCTGCTTGTTCTGTTTCCAAAAATAAAAGAAATGTTTGAACAAAAGTAACTCAATTCCATTTGGTAAGAAATCAAATAAGATTAAGTGGTGGTATGCATGTTTGATTGAATAGTCAGCTCACTAAGAAATAAAGTTAGAATTGTCACTTTTAGTGGAAATTAGGATGCTGTCTATGGATCTTGATGAATAAATGTCTTTGGCCATGAAAAAGAAAGAAAAAGAAGAAGAAAAAGCCACTGAAAAAAGGCAACCAAAAAGCAAAAAAAAAAAAAATTTGAGAAAATAAGCTAGGCACCAATGGTTTGAACTTCTGAGACAAATGCCTGTGGTGTTTATGTATTAAGGATATGCTTGGATGAATAGGTTCTGAGGAGTGTTTCAACACTTGGTAACTTGGGTTAACTAACCCGGGATTATCAACCAAAAGTCCATTATCAAGAGCAACCTAAATACAAAACATTTAGTCACACAAAGAGGTGCTGGGCACCAATGTCTCAAGAAGAAATGTGAACTAAAATGCCTGTAGTGGATATGTGTAGTGCACTAATAAGAAAAAGAAAATGCCAAAGGCTTGTGCAACACATGACACTGAGCAACAAGGAGCAAATAAGCTCAAAGAAAAAGAAAAACAAAGAAAAGAAACTTGCCAAGGATATGTGAATAACAAGAGGCCATAGCAGTGTTTTAGTGGAAACATAAAAAGTGACATTCTTACCTAAGAAACAATAAAGCGATGCTGCAACAACTTTCTGCATGAACACCCCATTAATCAATGTCAATTACTTACTGATATGGCTAATGAATTTACTTTCTGTTTCATTCTTTCTTCTCAATAATTCAGAACTTGCTTGGGGACAAGCAAGGATTAAGTTTGGTGTTGTGATGCCAAGGCATCTTAGGCTAGTTTCACTAGCCTTTTTCTTTTATTTTTAGTTGTTTTATGCATTTTCTTGAGCCTTAAGTAATCATTTGAGCCAAATAGTCATGCTTGTCTTAAATCATTCAAACATGAAGATTTTGATGCAAATTCCATGAGTTTTTAGTTATATTCCTTGAATGCTATGAATGAAAGAATTCTCATGAAATTTTGCAAGACTTTGATGCAGTTGTTTGGATGATTTCAGGGAAGAAGAGGCTAGGCAAGGAAGCAACAAAATCAATAAAGGAAGCTTGAATATCACATGTAGAGTTTAAGCTCCAGTTTAAGCTTAAATTGGAACTTAAACTGCCAAGCCATATAATGCTGAAAGTGGCGTTTAACCTCCAGTTTAACCTTAAACTGGAAGTTAAACGCCAGAATGAGAAATGCATCAAAGCTGAAATTGGCGTTTAACCTCCAGTTTAAGGTTAATCTGGGAGTTAAACGCCAGAATCATGGAAGTTGAGAAATGCTGAAACTGGCGTTTAACCTCCAGTTTAACCTTAAACTGGAAGTTAAACGCCAGAATGAGAATTTCACCAAGGGAGCATTTCCACGTTTAACCTCCAGTTTAACCTTAAACTGGAGGTTAAACGTGTTCGACACAATTTCTCACCAGGAAGCATTTCCACGTTTAACCTCCAGTTTAACCTTAAACTGGAGCTTAAACGTGTTATATGGAACAGCTTGACCATGCCTTCTTCAAACATAAATAACTTGAGCTACAAAACTCCAAATGAGGTGATTCAAAATGCATTGGAAAGAAGACATCTAGAGCTTTCCAAGCATATATGGCATGCATGGTGGATGCTAAAAATTAAGGGAGAAAACAGCCCCGTAATGTGCATAGAAGAGCATAGTACCAACATGCAATCAGGCCAGCTGACCTCTTCACCTTCCATGGAGTATAACTTGGGCTATAGAGATCCAATTGAGGTGCTTCCAGTTGCGTTAGAAAGCTGACATCCATAGCTTTCCAACGAGGTATAATAGTCTATATTTGGCATCAAATTGGCAAGGTTGACAAGAGAACAAAGTGACGACTCAAGAAAGGGGGGTGCAACGTTTGAGTGTAGTTTAATGGATCATTATCCTTTTTGGATCAATTATGTCACTCTACCCTTCAAGCAAGCAAGGCCCATCAACAACACCAAATCAAGGCCACAAGAATCATCTAGAATAGTTTATTTTCATTTGATTGTAATTTGCTTTTAATTTCATTTTCATTTTGTAATTTAGGGAGCCTATTTAAAGGCCTTAGTTTCTGCATTTGAAAGGAGGGGGGATTGAAGGGGAATCCAGCCCCTGAGGGGGACTTTTTACACAGGGGTAACTTTTGATCATTTTTCTAGTTTTCATACTTTTTGTAATTGAATTCAGAGCTATGACTCACTAAACCCCTTTCATTGGGTTAGGGAGCTCTATTGTAATTCAATGAATCAATAATAGTTTTATCTTCTTCTTCAATCTTTTCTCTTGAATTTTGTTAGAAAGCTTCTCGATCTAATTCCATTGGGTAGTTGTCTTGGGAAAGAAACTACCCATAATTGGAATCCTTCGGAACCTTGGGAAAGGAATGGAGGATTCATGCTAGAGAAGCTTTCTCACAGTGAATTGGATTGGGGTTTGGATGGATATTGTGACATGTAATCCTACCAAATTGTGGTTTATGAAACTGTGTGGTATAATCAGTGATCGAGCATCATCTCTTCTTATGAACATTTAAACCAAGGGATTGGGAATTTGTTTGTTTTTAGAGAGAATTGGTGAGCCAAGGGATTGGGATCCAATCATATAAGATTGCCAAGCAAAATTCAATGAATGCATTGGTTGAGGAAGAGATAAAAATGTTTTGATTCGGAGATCTCAATATCTCCTAACACCCAATGAACTCCCATTTCTGATCTACACTTTCTATTTACATTCTGCAATTTCAATTCATGCAATCACCCCCATCCCTTTTTAATTTCAGCACTTTAACTTCTCGCTCTTTAATTCATGCAATTTAAGATTCCGCAATTCTCATCTAAATCTTGATCTGCTCAACTAGAACACACTTCTAATCTGAATTGCTCATTCAACCAATCCTTGTGGGATTCGACCTCACTCTATTGTGAGTTTTTACTTGACGATAACCGGTGCACTTGCCGGAAGGAATTTTTGCCGATTGTGCAATTTCCTAAAATCGTAGCATAACAAGTTTATGTGCATCACTTACATTTTCCGGACTAAAATCTAAGCATTTCCCCCGAACCATTATAAGCTAATTCTTTGGGTCCGGGTTCACACTTTGATCATGGTTCTTGGTGATCCATGCATTGGCATAGAACTCTTGAACCATTAAGATTCTGACTTGTTGAATGGGGTTGGTAAGAACTTCCCAACCTCTTCTTTGGATCTCATGTCGGATCTCCGGATATTCACTCTTTTTGAGTTTGAAAGGGACCTCGGGGATCACCTTCTTCATGGCCACAACTTCATAGAAGTGGTCTTGATGCACCCTTGAGATGAATCTCTCCATCTCTCATGACTTGGAGGTGGAAGCTTTTGCCTTCCCTTTCCTCTTTCTAGAGGTTTCTCCAGCCTTAGATGCCATAAATGGTTATGGAAAAATAAAAAGCAATGCTTTTACACACCAAACTTAGAAGGTTTGCTCGTCCTCGAGCAAAAGAAGACAGAAGAGAGTAGAAGAAGAAGAAATGAAGGAGATGGAGGTGGCTTTGTGGTTTGGCCAAAGGGAGAGAAGTAGTGTTTAGGTTGTGTGAAAATGAGGTGGTGAAGGTGGGTTTATATAGGAGTGGAGAGGGGTGTATGGTTCGGCCATTATGGGTGGGTTTGGGAGGAAAAGTGGTTTGAATTTGAATGGTGAGGTAGGTGGGGTTTTGTTCCGAGGGTTACCTGAAACTGTAGGTCGATCTCGGATGAGATCTTCTGTGCTGGTCGGAGCCGACGTGTCCGGCAAGTGTGTAGCGGCCGGAGCTGGTGTGTCCGACTTGCTGGACTTGGTGGTTGTGCTGATCCTTCGTCCCCGGAGGGTGGGGGGTACCTGCAAGAGACTCCGATGCTTAAGTTAGCAAGGGTATTAAGCAGGTATTGAGTAGAATCAGAGTATGAATTATACCTGGGTGCTCCAGTGTATTTATAATGGTGAGATGTGGCCTCCTGTTGATAAGATAAGTTAGTTATCTTATCTTATCTTTATCTTATCTTTAAGTGAGGTCATCTTTAAGGGAACCGCCTTTATCTCTATGGGCTTGGGATGCCCTTGGATTTGGGGCGCGTTCCTCTATTTGGGTCCTTCATTTGGGCTTTCCTGTGACTTGGCCGAGCTCTTTGAGGAGAGGTCGGGTTGTCCTGACCTGAAGAGGTCGGTCGCTTTGTCTGTCGAACATCCCGGGTCGGACAGCTCGACTCAGGGTATGAACAGTGCACCTGCTTGAGCTCGGTCTTTCTGTTGAGGTCGAGTTTTTGACTTCGGTCCTTTCATGATGAAGCCGAACTCAAGCATTTTGTCGATTTCTTCTTTTTGTAGAATCTTTTGAATGTAGAACGTTTTCCTCTAAAGGCGCGCGTTTTTATATCAGCGCTTTGCTTTGGGAACGTGAAAGGGTTTAGTACCTTCATTAATTGGTATTAATTGCCCCGTTTTCTCCTGGCTTTTATTTTGAATTTTCTCAATCAAAAACAGTTTCTCTTCTTCGCTCTTCTTCGTAACTTCTCCCTTTACTCTCTCATTTTCTGTTTCTTTCGTAACTTCTTCCTGCAACGTCTGTTCTGTCATTGCTCTCTGTGGAAGAGGGGTGATTACCAGATTTTCTCCTTCTACCTTTTGCGGTCTTTCGCTTTGAGGTTTTTCTTCTATTTCTCCAGGTTCGATTTTTCTTCCTCTGTTCCTTTTATATGTCGGTAGAAAGTTTAAATTTTGCTCAGAGAAAGTTGGGATCTTTCTGTTTTTACCATGCTTGATTGTTTGCGTGTTCTGGATTTTCTTCATTTTTTGGTATGAGTCTTTTGCTTTTCTTGTTGCTTGAATCTTTTCTTAGGGCTTTTGCATGTTGTCGCCGCTTCTGGTTGCGCCTTTGATGATGACTTTTGCTTGATTCTGAAAAAGTTTGCGTTTTGATGATTTTTTGCTTGGTATTTTTGATGTTTGATAATGCTTTTTGCTGATAGACTGTAGAAAGGTGGTGACTTTTTTGTTTTTGCTTCCTTTGTATCCTTTGAGACTTTATTTTCTTTCTAATGAGTGTCGGGGCGTAAGCTGTAGAAATTTCTTGAATCCTTGCTTTGTTATTGCCTCCAAAGGATGCCCCAGGACTTTTGGTTTGAGTCTTGGGGTTTTCCTTTTCGTGGTTTCATCAACTGAGAAGTGTTGACCGAGTTGTTTTCTTCCTATCCGAGATGTTTGTCGTAACCTCTATCTTCTTTTCTTACTTGTAGGATTTAGTTGGCCTCATGTCTTCTCGCAATAACATTGTAGAGATGTCTTCCAGAGTTCCCGAGGGGATGTCCGATTGGCTGGACTCCCTTGTTTTGTTGTGTGTTTCTGTTGTGGATACTAAATTTTGCACAGAGCTAAGGAAGCGTCATAGGATTTGTGGTAACAATGCTCACGAGGGGGATTACGAGCTTGTTGCTCCGGATTCTGATGAGAGGGTTTGCTTTCCGACTTCCATTGAGAGGGAGCGTCCCTTCTTCTATGCCTATGAATACTTTTTCAGCCAGTTAAATGTTACTTTTCCTTTTACTGCTTTTGAAACCGACCTGTTGTGGTCGTGTAACATTGCTCCATCCCAGCTTCACCCAAATTCCTGGGGTTTTATTAAAATTTTCCAACTTCTCTGTCGTGAACTAGATGTAACACCTTCTCAGACTCTTTTTCTTTACTTGTTTGTTTCCGCCAAGCCTGGCGGTTCTTCAAAAAGAAAGCTTCTTATGTTTCTTTCCGGTCCGCCCAGGGCCATAGAGTGTTTGCGATGTATGACGAGTCCTTTAAGGACTTCAAGAACTACTTCTTTAAAGTTCGAGCTGTCGAGGGGGCCCGTCCCTTTTTTTCTTGATGAAAATGACGAGCCTGCTTTTCCTCTAGAGTGGCAAAAGAATGTAAGAGTGCCACGTTACACATGGGAAATTCATAGTGAGGTTGAGCGGGCCTTTGTATTTGTTCTTGAAGATTTGTGGGGGAAGCCTCCCCATCTAGATACGAAGAGATTTTTGAGTGATCCATCTTTGGTTCGGGTACTGCCTGCTTTATTTTTATACTTGCTTTTTCAGCTTTTTTATTCTTCTATGTTGTAATTTGTCTTTTGTGGTTGATTTTGTGTTCTTCAGAGATGTCGAAGAATAATGACTCTATAAAGGCCTTCAAGAAGGCGAAGAAGGCAACTGCTGCTTTAAACATTTCGGCCAAGGCGGCCGGAGAGGGGTCTTTGATGAGCGGATATTTTATACGCTTTTTGGGGGTAATTTCATGTAGATTTTAGTATGTTTTAATTAGTTTTTAATAGAATTTTATTAGTTTTTAAGCAAAAATCATATTTCTGGACTTTACTATGAGTTTGTGTATTTTTCTGTAATTTCAGGTATTTTCTGGCTGAAATTGAGGGAGCTGAGCAAAAATCTGACTTAGGCTGAAAAAGGACTGCTGATGCTGTTGGATCCTGACCTCCCTGTACTCGAAATGGATTTTCTGGAGCTACAGGAGTCCAATTGGCGCGCTCTCAACGGCGTTGGAAAGTAGACATCCAGGGCTTTCTAGCAATATATAATAGTCCATACTTTGCGCGAAGATAGACGACGTAACTTGGCGTTGAACGCCAAGTACACGCTGCTGTCTGGAGTTAAACGCCAGAAAAACGTCATGATCCGGAGTTGAACGCCCAAAACACGTCATAACCTGGAGTTTAGCGCCAAGAAAGGCCTCTACTCGTGGATAGCTTTAATCTCAGCCCCAGCACACACCAAGTGGGCCCCAGAAGTGGATTTCTGCACCAATTATCTTAGTTTATTCATTTTCTGTAAACCTAGGTTACTAGTTTACTATTTAAACAACTTTTACAGACTTATCTTGTACCTCATGACATTTTCAGATCTGAATTACATACTTTGTGACGGCATGAGTCTCTAAACTCCATTGTTGGGGGTGAGGAGCTCTGCAGCGTCTCGATGATTTAATACAATTCCTTTGTTTTCCATTCAAACACGCTTGTTCTTATCTAAGATGTTTATTCGCGCTTAATTGTGAAGAAGGTGATGATCCGTGACACTCATCACCTTCCTCAACCCATGAACGTGTGCCTGACAACCACCTCCGTTCTACATCAGATTGAATGAATATCTCTTAGATTCCTTAATCAGAATCTTCGTGGTATAGGCCGGATTGATGGCGGCATTCATGAGAATCCGGAAAGTCTAAACCTTGTCTGTGGTATTCCGAGTAGGATTCCGGGATTGAATGATTGTGACGTGCTTCAAACTCCTGAGGGCTGGGCGTTAGTGATAGACGCAAAAGAATCAATGGATTCTATTCCAACCTGATTGAGAGCCGACAGATGATTAGCCGTGCTGTGACAGAGCATAGGAACGTTTTCACTGAGAGGATGGGAAGTAGCCACTGACAACGGTGACACCCTACATAGAGCTTGCCATGGAAGGAATCTTGCGTGTGGGAAGAGGATTTCAAGGAAAAGTAGAAATTCAAAGGACAAAGCATCTCCAAAACTCCAACATGTTTCTCATTGCTGCACAACAAGTAACACTATTATTCTCTTTTATTTTTATAATCAAATCTGGTAATTTCACTTTTTAAATCCTATTGGCCTCCTGACTAAGATTAATAAAATAAACATTGATTGCTTCAAGCCAATAATCTCCGTGGGATCGACCCTTACTCACGTAAGGTATTACTTGGACGACCCAGTGCACTTGCTGGTTAGTTGTGCGAATCACAAATTCGTGCACCAAGTTTTTGGCGCCGTTGCCGGGGATTATTGAGTTTGAACAATTGAAGGCATATTTTATTTCTTAGATTAGGAATAATTTATTTTTGTTGTTACAGAGTCATTAAATTTTGATAGGATAGTTTCTTTTCAAAAATTTCTTTTCAAAAAAATTATTTTTCTTAATTAAGTGTTAATTTTTCGTGAGTTTAGTGTCTTATTTTAAGTTTGGTGTTAATTGCATATTTGATATTTTTCTTTAAATTTTCGACTTGTGTTCTTTGTTCTTCATTGATCTTCAAGTTGTTCTTGTTTATTTTTCTTGTTTGATCTTGAGTTTTTCTTGTTTTGTGTCTTTTCTTGGTTTTCTTGTGCTTTTTCAAAACATTAACTTTCAAAAATTATACTTTTATCCACAAAAATAATACATCTTTAAAATACATTACATTTTTTAACTCAGTTGGTTATAGCGTTGGCTTATGTTCTTGGCAATTGGGCACCAGTTCTTTTGAAAATCTTTTTCAAAAATAATTTTTCTTGATTTAATCTGTGCCAAACTTTAAGTTTGGTGTTTTCTTGTTAATTTTGATATAATTTTCGAAAATTTGTCTTGGTTTTCTAAAAATTTTAAGTTTGGTGTTCTTTCTTTTGTTCTTGGTGTTCTTGTGAATCTTCAAGGTGTTCTTGAGTCTTTCTTGTGCTCTGATCTTAAAATTTTTAAGTTTGGTGTTCCTTGGTGTTTTCCCTCCAAAAAATTTTCGAAAATAAGGGACATTAGATCTAAAAATTTTAAGTCTTGTGCCTTTTGTGTGTTTTTCTCTTTCATCATAAAATTCAAAATTCAAAAAAAATTTATATTTTCTAACTAATTTTGAACTACTTTTTCGAAATTTTTTTTTTAAAATCCAAATTTCAATTTCAAATTTTTTCGAAAAAAAAAAATTTTCACAAAGTATTTTCAAAATATATTTTTTTTATATATTCCATTTTTACTTATTCTACTATTATAAAATAAATAATATCAACATACATATCATCACTCTTGTATTCCATTATGGAAGTAAGTATGAATGGACAAGACAAGAGGACTCTGGGGTCATATGCTAACCCCACTACTGCTTCATATGGGAGTAGTATCTGTATACCCTCCATTGGAGTTAGTAGCTTTGAGCTGAATCCTCAGCTCATTATCATGGTGCAGCAAAACTGCCAGTATTCTGGTCTTCCACATGAAGAACCTACAGAGTTTCTGGCACAATTTCTGCAATTTGCTGATACAGTACATGATAAAGAAGTAGATCAGGATGTCTACAGATTATTACTGTTTCCATTTGCTGTAAAAGATCAAGCTAAGAGGTGGTTAAATAACCAGCCTAAGAACAGCATAAAAACATGGAAACAGCTGTCAGAAAAATTCCTGAATCACTATTTCCCTCCCAAACGGATGACACAGCTAAGGCTAAACATCCAAGGCTTCAAACAAGGAGATAATGAATCTCTTTATGATGCCTGGGAGAGATACAGGGAGATGCTAAGAAAATGCCCCTCTGAAATGTTTTCAGAATGGGTGCAATTAGACATCTTCTACTATGGGCTTACAGAAAAAGCTCAGATTTCTCTAGACCACTCAGCTGGTGGATCTATACACATGAGAAAAACAATTGAAGAAGCTCAAGAGCTTATTGATACAGTTGCCAGAAATCAGCATCTGTACCTAAGCAGTGAATCTTCCATGAAAGAAGAAGCTAAAACAGTAACTGCAGAACTCAGTCCGGTGGATCAGGCTAATGAATTTAATCAGCAATTAGACTTTCTAACTCAGCAGCTAGCCGAATTCAAGGAAATATTACAGGAAACAAGAATGGCTAATAGGAATATGGAAGTGCAATTAAAGCAGACAGAAAAGCAACTGTCAAAACAAATAGCAGAAGAATGCCAAGCAGTTCAATTAAGAAGTGGGAAGACATTAAATACCTCACTTCAAAGCAACAGGAAGCTAAGAAATGAACAGATGGCCAATCAAAATCCCTCTGAGGACAATCAGAGCCCAGAGAGGAATAATGCTGGCGCTGAACGCCCAGCCCATGCTCATTCCTGGCGTTCAACGCCAGAAACAAGCATGGATCTGGCGTTGAACGCCCAAAAGGAACATGGTTCTGGCGTTCAAACGCCAGTAACAAACAAGGAGGTGGCGTCTAACGCCACTCCAGCTTCCACACCTGGCATTCAAATGCCAGTGGGTGATCAGTCACATACAAGTGCTGATAACAACCCTTCTAAAAAGGCTTCCCAACCCACTTCTGTAGGTAATAAACCTGCAGCAACTAAGGTTGAGGAATACAAAGCCAAAATGCCTTATCCTCAAAAACTCCGCCAAGCAGAACAGGATAAGCAATTTGCCCGCTTTGCAGACTATCTCAGGACTCTTGAAATAAAGATTCCGTTTGCAGAAGCACTTGAGCAAATACCCTCTTATGCTAAGTTCATGAAAGAGATCTTAAGTCATAAGAAGGATTGGAGGGAAACTGAAAAAGTTTACCTCACTGAAGAATGCAGTGCAGTCATTCTGAAAAGCTTACCTGAAAAGCTTAAAGATCCTGGGAGCTTTATGATACCATGCACATTAGAGGATACTTGTACCAAGCAAGCTTTATGTGATCTTGGGGCATGTATCAACCTAATACCTGCATCTACTATCAGAAAGCTTGGATTGGCTGAAGAAATCAAATCAACCAGGATATGTCTTCAACTTGCTGATGGCTCCATTAAATACCCATCAGGCGTGATTGAAGACATGATTGTCAAGGTTGGGCCATTTGCCTTTCCTACTGACTTTGTGGTGCTGGAAATGGAGGAGCACAAGAGTGCAACTCTCATTCTAGGAAGACCTTTCCTAGCAACTGGCCGAACCCTCATTGATGTTCAAAAAGGGGAAGTAACCTTGAGAGTCAATGAGGAGGAGTTCAAGTTGAATGTTGTCAAAGCCATGCAACATCCAGACACCCCAAATGACTGCATGAGTGTTGATATTATTGACTCTCTGGTAAGAGAGGTCAATATGGCTGAGAGTCCCGAATTAGAGCTAGAGGACATCTTTAAAGACGTCCAGCCTGATCTGGAGGAGTCAGAGAAAATAGTGGAACCTCTGAAAATCCCTCAGGAAGAGGAGAAACCTCCTAAACCAGAGCTCAAACCATTACCACCTTCCCTGAAATATGCGTTTCTGGGAGAAGGTGATACCTTTCCTGTAATCATAAGCTCTACCTTAGAGCCACAGGAAGAGGAAGCACTAATTCAAGTGCTAAGGACACACAAGACAGCTCTTGGGTGGTCCATCAGTGATCTTAAGGGCATTAGCCCAGCTAGATGCATGCACAAAATCCTATTGGAAGGTGACGCCAAACCTGTGGTCCAACCACAAAGGCGGCTGAACCCAGCCATGAAGGAAGTAGTGCAGAAAGAGGTCACTAAATTACTAGAGGCTGGGATTATTTATCCTATTTCTGACAGCCCCTGGGTGAGCCCTGTCCAAGTCGTCCCTAAGAAAGGTGGCATGACAGTGGTTCATAATGAAAAAATGAACTGGTTCCTACAAGAACAGTTACTGGGTGGTGTATGTGTATTGATTATAGAAGGCTCAATACAGCCACCAGAAAGGATCATTTTCCTTTACCATTCATAGACCAGATGCTAGAAAGACTAGCAGGTCATGAATACTACTGCTTCCTGGATGGATATTCAGGTTATAATCAAATTGCAGTGGATCCCCAGGATCAGGAGAAAACGGCATTCACATGCCCATCTGGAGTATTTGCATACAGAAGGATGCCATTTGGCCAGTGCAATGCACCTGCAACCTTTCAAAGGTGCATGCTCTCAATTTTCTCTGATATGGTGGAAAAATTCCTGGAAGTCTTCATGGATGACTTTTCAGTATTTGGAGACTCATTTAGCTCCTGCCTTAACCATTTAGCACTTGTTCTGAAAAGATGCCAAGAGACTAACCTGGTTTTAAACTGGGAAAAATGTCACTTTATGGTGACTGAAGGAATTGTCCTTGGGCACAAAATTTCGAACAAGGGAATAGAGGTGGATCAAGCTAAGGTAGAAGTAATTGAAAAATTACCACCACCTGCTAATGTTAAGGCAATCAGAAGCTTTCTGGGACATGCAGGATTCTATAGGAGGTTCATAAAGGATTTTTCAAAAATCGCCAAACCTCTGAGCAACCTGCTAGCTGCTGACACGCCATTTATCCTTGATAAAGAGTGTCTGCAGGCATTTGAGACTCTGAAAGCTAAATTGGTTACAGCACCAATAATCTCTGCACCAGACTGGACATTACCATTTGAACTAATGTGTGATGCCAGTGACCATGCCATTGGTGCAGTATTGGGACAAAGGCATGACAAACTTCTGCACGTCATTTACTATGCCAGCCGTGTCTTAAATGACGCACAGAAGAATTACACAACCACAGAAAAAGAGCTACTTGCAGTGGTTTACGCCATTGATAAATTCAGATCCTATTTAGTAGGATCAAAAGTGATTGTGTACACTGATCATGCTGCTCTTAAATATCTACTCACGAAGCAGGATTCAAAACCCAGACTCATCAGATGGGTGTTGCTTCTGCAAGAGTTTGATATAGAAATAAGAGACAGAAAAGGGACAGAAAATCAAGTAGCAGATCACCTGTCCCGAATAGAACCAGTGGAAGGGGCGTCCCTCCCTCTCACTGAGATCTCTGAAACCTTTCCGGATGAGCAACTGTTCGCCATCCAGGAAGTGCCATGGTTTGCAGACATTGCAAACTACAAGGCAGTGAGATTCATACCCAAAGAGTACAGTAGGGTGCAATCAAAGAAATTAATCACAGATGCAAAGTACTATCTTTGGGATGAACCATATCTCTTCAAGAGATGTGCAGACGGAGTAATCCGTAGATGCGTGCCTAAAGAGGAAGCACAGAAGATCCTTTGGCATTGCCATGGATCACAGTATGGAGGACATTTTGGAAGTGAGCGAACAGCCATAAGAGTCCTCCAAAGTGGCTTCTACTGGCCTACTCTCTATAAAGATTCCCGAGCATTTGTGCTTAATTGTGATAGTTGCCAAAGATCAGGCAACCTACCTCACAGTTATGCCATGCCTCAGCAAGGGATCTTGGAGATTGAGTTGTTTGATGTATGGGGCATTGACTTCATGGGACCTTTCCCACCATCATACTCAAACACCTATATTTTGGTGGCAGTGGACTATGTATCCAAATGGGTGGAGGCTATTGCAACACCCACTAATGACACTAAAACAGTGTTGAAATTCCTCCAGAAACATATCTTCAGCAGATTTGGTATCCCTAGAGTGTTGATCAGTGATGGGGGCACTCATTTCTGTAATAAACAGCTTTATGCTACTCTGGTACGTTATGGAGTCAACCACAGGGTGGCTACTCCATATCATCCACAAACTAATGGGCAAGCTGAAGTCTCAAATAGAGAACTCAAAAGAATCCTGGAACGGACTGTAATTAACCGTAGAAAGGATTGGGCAAGAAGCTTGGATGATGCTCTGTGGGCATACAGAACAGCATTTAAGACCCCTATAGGGACCTCTCCATACCAGCTTGTGTATGGAAAGGCATGCCACTTGCCAGTGGAACTGGAACACAAGGCCTACTGGGCAACCAGATTCCTGAACCTTGATGCCAAGTTAGCTGGAGAAAGACGATTACTCCAGTTAAATGAGCTAGAGGAATTTAGACTCAATGCTTTCGAAAATGCAAAAATTTACAAAGAGAAAGCAAAAAGATGGCATGATAAGAAATTGTCATCCAGAGTCTTTGAGCCAGGACAGAAAGTTCTGTTATTTAATTCAAGGCTCAAATTATTCCCTGGGAAATTAAAATCCCGGTGGAGAGGTCCATATGTAATTACAAGCGTATCACCATATGGATACATAGAACTTCAGGATAGTGACTCTAACAAAAAGTTCATTGTTAATGGACAAAGAGTCAAACATTATCTTGAAGGCAATTTTGAGCAAGAATGCTCAAAACTGAGACTTGACTAAAACTCAGTGATAGTCCAGCTAATGACATTAAAGAAGCGCTTGCTGGGAGGCAACCCAGCCATTTATAAAGTATATTTACTAATTATATAAATTTTCTTTTTTTACAGGTATAGGTCCAAATCTCTTCAAGGTAAAATAGCAATTGGTTGGATTCACAGAGTTATACAGGAAATTGGAAGCTTACTGGCGTGAAAAAGTCAGTAAGAAACACTTTTGGCGTCAAACGCCCAAAAGAAGCACCCACTGGGCGTTTAACGCCAGTAAGGGTAGCCATCTGGGCGTTAAACGCCAGAAAGGAGCATCTTCTGGGCGTTAAACGCCAGAAAGATGCACCTTCTGGGCGTTTAACGCAAGTCTGCTAGCATCCTGGGCATTCAGAAAAATGCCCAGTGACAAAGGACTTTCTGGCGTTCAACGCCAGAAAGAAGCACCAGATGAGCGTTGAACGCCCAGGAGAAGCTACATTTGGGCGTTGAATGCCCAAAACATGCACCATGTGGGCGTTCAACGCCAGGATGATGGGAGGAGGTACAATTCGTTTTTCTTCATAATTTTTCTAAATTTTTATGTTTCAATTCATGATTTCTTGCATAAACATGTTTCAAAATGTCATCCTTCAATTCTAAAATTTTTAATCCTAATTTCTAGAAACACTAATTTCTAAAATCCCTTTTTCAAAAATATCAAATATATCTTAATTCATAAGCCCAAATCTTTGTCTAATCCAATTCTTTTTCAAATATTTTTAATTTCTTCTCATATCTTTTTCAACTCATCTTATCTTTATTTGAAAATGCCTTTCATCTACTCCTCTCCTTTCCTTTCTTTTGCTTGAGGACAAGCAAACCTCTAAGTTTGGTGTGATTTGCCATGATCACTGAGCTAAAACTCATTAAGATCATGGCACCTAAGAGAACAGGAAGAGCAAGGATGTGAACTTAAGGGAGCTGAAGCGTCAGAAATTAATTCTTGAAGGCACCCCACAGACTAGAGGAACATCCACTTCCCAAAATACAGGTTGTTAAGTTCTAATTCCAGCTTTAACTCTATGATAGTATTATTTTAGAAATTTACCTTAAGAGATATATAGTAGTAGTAGTAATTAGTATGTCTATTTTGATTTTATTTCCAATTAAGCTGTAATTTATTTTTCTCATCATCATCAGGCATGAATAAAGTAGTAGAATTTTTGAAGAATAAAGAAGTAATCTATATTTATGAGTTCTTAGTAATAAAGACTATAATTAATTATATGTGGTGGCAATACTTTTTGTTCTCTGAATGAATACTTGAACAGTGCATAAATTGTACCTTGAATTTGATGAATATTGGCTCCTGAAAGGATGAGGAACACGAAAAATATTATTGATGATTTGAAAAATCATGAAATTGATTCTTGAAGCAAGAAAAAGCAGTTCAAAAAAAAAAAAAAAAACAAGCCATGAGCACTAGCCAAGAGTAAAAAAGGGATCCAAGGCTTTGAGCATCAATGGAGAGGAGGGCCCAAGGAAATAAAATCCAGGCCTAAGCGGCTAAACCAAGCTGTCCCTAACCATATGCTTGTGGCATGCAGGTCCAAGTTACAAGCTTGAGACTGAGTGGTTAAAGTCGTGATCCAAAGCAAAAGAGTGTGCTTAAGAGCTCTGGACACCACTAACTGGGGACTTTAGCAAAGCTAAGTCACAATCTGAAATGGTTCACCCAGTTATGTGTCTGTGGCATTTATGTATCTGGTGGTAATACTGGAAAACAAAGTGCTTAGGGCCACAGCCAAGACTCATAAAATAACTGTGTTCAAGAATCAACATACTACACTAGGAGAGTCAATAATACTATCTGAATTCTGAGTTCCTAAGGATGCCAATTATTCTGAAAATTTAAAGATACAGGGGGATGCCAAAACTGTTCAGAAACAAAAAGCTACAAGCCCCGCTCATCTAATAAGAATATGAGCTTCATTTAAAACTCTAAAATAGTATTACTTCTTGAATTTTGCTAAAGCCTATTTTATTTATCTAGTTACTTGAGGACAAGCAACAGTTTAAGTTTGGTGTTGTGATGAGCGGATATTTTATACGCTTTTTGGGGGTAATTTCATGTAGATTTTAGTATGTTTTAATTAGTTTTTAATAGAATTTTATTAGTTTTTAAGCAAAAATCATATTTCTGGACTTTACTATGAGTTTGTGTATTTTTCTATAATTTCAGGTATTTTCTGGCTGAAATTGAGGGAGCTGAGCAAAAATCTGACTTAGGCTGAAAAAGGACTGCTGATGCTGTTGGATCCTGACCTCCCTGTACTCGAAATGGATTTTCTGGAGCTAAAGGAGTCCAATTGGCGCGCTCTCAACGGCGTTGGAAAGTAGACATCCAGGGCTTTCCAGCAATATATAATAGTCCATACTTTGCGCGAAGATAGACGACGTAACTTGGCGTTGAACGCCAAGTACACGCTGCTGTCTGGAGTTAAACGCCAGAAAAACGTCATGATCCGGAGTTGAACGCCCAAAACACGTCATAACCTGGAGTTTAACGCCAAGAAAGGCCTCTACTCGTGGATAGCTTTAATCTCAGCCCCAGCACACACCAAGTGGGCCCCAGAAGTGGATTTCTGCACCAATTATCTTAGTTTATTCATTTTCTGTAAACCTAGGTTACTAGTTTACTATTTAAACAACTTTTACAGACTTATCTTGTACCTCATGACATTTTCAGATCTGAATTACATACTTTGTGACGGCATGAGTCTCTAAACTCCATTGTTGGGGGTGAGGAGCTCTGCAGCGTCTCGATGATTTAATACAATTCCTTTGTTTTCCATTCAAACACGCTTGTTCTTATCTAAGATGTTTATTCGCGCTTAATTGTGAAGAAGGTGATGATCCGTGACACTCATCACCTTCCTCAACCCATGAACGTGTGCCTGACAACCACCTCCGTTCTACATTAGATTGAATGAATATCTCTTAGATTCCTTAATCAGAATCTTCGTGGTATAGGCCGGATTGATGGCGGCATTCATGAGAATCCGGAAAGTCTAAACCTTGTCTGTGGTATTCCGAGTAGGATTCCGGGATTGAATGATTGTGACGTGCTTCAAACTCCTGAGGGCTGGGCGTTAGTGATAGACGCAAAAGAATCAATGGATTCTATTCCAACCTGATTGAGAACCGACAGATGATTAGCCGTGCTGTGACAGAGCATAGGAACGTTTTCACTGAGAGGATGGGAAGTAGCCACTGACAACGGTGACACCCTACATAGAGCTTGCCATGGAAGGAATCTTGCGTGTGGGAAGAGGATTTCAAGGAAAAGTAGAAATTCAAAGGACAAAGCATCTCCAAAACTCCAACATGTTTCTCATTGCTGCACAACAAGTAACACTATTATTCTCTTTTATTTTTATAATCAAATCTGGTAATTTCACTTTTTAAATCCTATTGGCCTCCTGACTAAGATTAATAAAATAAACATTGATTGCTTCAAGCCAATAATCTCCGTGGGATCGACCCTTACTCACGTAAGGTATTACTTGGACGACCCAGTGCACTTGCTGGTTAGTTGTGCGAATCACAAATTCGTGCACCAGTCTTCCCAGGTTCCAGTTAAACCTCCTGTACCTAGTTCTCCCGGGCCGAGGAAAGCAATTCCTATTCCTCAGGTTCGCTTGGTCGATCCTCCACAATCTTCTGCTGCAGCTCCTGGTGCCCCTCCTTGTAAGAAGCAAAAGTCATCCGAGCCCTTTAACCTGGATGCCCCAGATTTTGATGCTATCAAGTTTGTCGACCAGCAAATTGCCCCCTATGGTGGGCTTTCTATGGACGATGTTTCTCTTCTTTAGCATCTGGATTTTATCACTAAAAGTAGTGTGAAGATGGCTCATATGGGTGCCGCTATATTCCGAACAATTCAGGGGATTCCGATTCATGCCACAAAATCCTTTATGGAAGAGGCCAAGTCGGAATTTGATCGAATCAAGGTCTGAAAGAGGAGTTGGAGGTGAAGTTGGCGAAGGTGGAGAAGGAGCTGGAGGGTGAGAAGGCCAGCTCTATTGCCCTTGCTGCTTCTTTGAAGCTGGCCAAAGACATGGCATTGAAACATAAGGATAGCTATGTCTCGGCTTATAGGGAATTGATGCATCTTCGGGAGGATTTGGAAACAGCTCGGGTTAATTATGGTGAGCTTCAAGGTCACCTTGTGGGTAGCGTAACCGCTGCCTCTGAGAACCTGATGGAGCAGTTCCGGGTTGTTGCTCCTGATGCCGAATTGACTCTCATCAGCCTGGACAATGTCGTGAGGGATGGTAAGATTGTCCCTGATGACCATGTTGATGATAAGGCTGATCCTCCCCCAGTGCCTTCTCTTAAGGTGTCGACCTCCTTTGTTCCTCCCGTTACATCTGATCCGGGTTGCCAGATTCTGAACCAGGATGATGGAACCGTAGATGCCTTGCCCCTTCAGACTCGTCCTCCTTCCCCTTGTCTTGACGCTGCCAAGAAGGCTCCAGATGTTTGCTGATCTCTTTCTGGATGTATAGTTGGCCCGGCTTGTGGGCTTTTAAAACTTTTCATTGATATTTCCTAGTTGCTTGTTTAGCAACTTTTTATTTTGAAAAACAAAAGGTAGCTCGCTTTCCCTTCACGGTAGGTTTTGGTGGCCTCCCGGGCCTTATAACTTTTGTGGAGTAACAGAGGTAGTTTTTTGACTTGGTATCTTTTCAGTTTTCTACTGATGTTTGAAATCTTGTATCTCGACCTCTTCGGATTGCTTTGTTTTATTGTTTGTATCTTGGATCCTTTGAGGTTTGTGACTTATGGGTCCAACTTGTTTCTTGGTGGTTCTTTTGCACTGGTCCCCCTTTAATTTATTTCTGTAATCCTCTTTTTTGGACCTTTTTCTGGTCTCTTCTAGGGATTACTTTGATAACTTTTTAGTGGCAAGACTCTGATTTGGTTATGTCGGTCTTCTTTAAGTTATTTTTTGTAGTTCTCTTTCTTGGATCTTTGTCAGATCTCTTTTAGGGACTACTTGTATAACTTTTTTAGTGATAGGAGTCCGACTTGGTTCTGTCGGTCTCCTTTAAGTTATTTCTGTAATCCTCTTTTTTGGACCTTTGTCAGGTCTCTTCCAGGGATTACTTTGATAACTTTTTAGTGGCAGGAGTCCGATTTGGTTATATCGGTCTCCTTTAAGTTATTTTTTATAGTCCTCTTTCTTGGATCTTTGTCAGATCTCTTTCAGGGACTACTTGTATAACTTTTTAATGGTAGGAGTCTGACTTGGTTATATCGGTCTCCTTTAAGTTATTTTTTGTAGTCCTCTTTCTTGGATCTTTGTCAGATCTCTTTCAAGGACTACTTGTATAACGTTTTAGTTTGGGGTTGACTTTGTTATGTCAGACCCTTCTAAGTTAAAGTAATCCTCTTTAATAGGGTTGGCCAGACCTCTTTCCAAGGTTTACTTATAACTTGGGTTGACATGGTCCGACTTCTGAACGTCGGCCAATCTTTAAGTTATTATATTAGCTATCCGTAAGACCTCGTCAGGTTCTTTTTTTTTTTAGATTGCTTTCGATAACTTCTTACATTATTCTGTGTTCATCTTTGCCAATTTGTAGAAAAATGGTTGGTGTCTTTAGATCGTCCTTTGGGTGAATCGTGTTTTCACGTTTATCGGACGATTGTCTTTATCGTGGTCGCGCAGTGAATTTGTTTTTCACTTTCTGCCGACCTGTTGCTTTATAATCGGACGATGAATAGTTCAGATTAATGCGTCTTGGAATCTTGTAGAATATCTAAATAAACTTTATTCAAAGAAAAAATGCAAATGTATACATGTGGGAATTTCCTTGTCCCTTTAAGCCGGGTATGATCTAGGTATCGACATGGTGCCTCATTAAAAAACCTTTTCAGGAAAAAGAGCGCATCCATTTAGTGAGATCCTTTACCTTTTCTAACTATAGTACCTTCTTAGGTTGCAGGCGTGCCATGATCGGGGAAGCTCTCGTCCATCAAGCTCGGACAGTCTGTAGTAGCCCTTCCCTAGTACTTCAATGACTCGGTAGGGTCCTTTCCAGTTTGCTTCCAGCTTTCCTTCTCCAGGTCGAGTTGTTCCAATGTCATTTCTGATTAGGATGAGATCATTCTCTGCAAAACTTCTCGACACTACCTTTTGATTATATCTGGAAGCCATTCGTCGCTTTAGAGCTTCTTCCCTGATCCGAGCTCTTTCTTGGATTTCGGGTAACAAGTCGAGCTCTTCTCTCTGAAGTTGGGAGTTTGCTTGTTCATTGTAGTGGACTACTCGGGGAGATCCTTCTTTGATTTCTATTGGAATCATTGCCTCCGCTCCGTATGCCAGTCGGAATGGTGATTCGTTTGTAGTAGAATGGGGGTTGTTCGATACGCCCATAGGACTTGTGGAAGTTCCTCGGCCCAAGCTCCCTTTGCTTCTTGTAGCCTCCGCTTTAGTCCGGCCAATATAACTTTGTTGGCCGCTTCGGCTTGTCCATTGGCTTGGGGATGTTCGACATAGGTGAACTGGTGTTTTATGTTCAAGTCGGCCACCAATTTTCTGAAGCCTGCCTCTGTAAATTGGGTACCGTTGTCCGTGGTGATGGAGTATGGTACCCCGAACCTCGTAATAATGTTCCTATATAGGAATTTTTGACTTCTTTAAGCGGTGGTGTTGGCTAGGGGTTCTGCCTCGATCCATTTTGTGAAATAGTCTACTCCTACTATGAGGAATTTTACTTGTCCCGATCCCTGTGGGGAGGGTCCGAGAAGGTCGTGTCCCCATTTCGCAAATGGCCAGGATGAGGTCACGCTGATGAGCTTTTCTGGTGGAGCAATGTGAAAGTTGGCATGCTTCTGGCATGGTGGGCATGTCCTCATAAATTCTGTAGCCTGCTTTTGTTGAGTTGGCCAATAGAATCCCGCTCAGAGTATCTTTTTGGTGAGAGCTTGCGCTCCGAGATGATTACCACAAATGCCGCTGTGCACTTCCTCCAAGACTTCCTTTGTGTTAGAAGTCGGTACGCATTTTAGTAAAGGTGTTGATATCCCTCTTTTTTATAGTGTGTTGTTTATGATAGTGTAGTACTATGCCTCCCTTTTCAGCCTCTTTGCCTCCTTTTCATCTGTAGGGAGTGCTTCTGTTTTGAGGTAGTTTATTATGGGAGTCATCCATCCTTGATCCCGACCTATTATGGCTAGGACTTTTTCTTCTTCCGCTATTGACGGGTACTGTAGTATCTCCTGGATGAGGCTTCTGTTGTTGCCCCCTGGTTTGGTGCTGGCTAATTTTGAAAGGGCATCCGCTCGGGCATTTTGCTCACGAGGTATGTGTTAGATCCTATATTCCCCGAGTTATCCGAGCTGTTCTTCGGTTTTATCCAAATATTTTTTCATGGTCGGATCTTTGGCTTGGTAGCTTCCTATTATTTGTGAGGTGATGACTTGTGAGTCACTGTAGATGTTGAGTTTCTGAGCTCCAACCTCCCTAGCCAGCTTCAAACCAGCTAATAGTGATTCGTATTCTGCCTGGTTGTTTAAGGCCGGGAATCCGAATTTAAGGGAGAGCTCAAGTTGAGTTCCTAGGTTGCTTTCGATTATCACACCCGCACCGATTCGTGTTTTATTCGAGGATCCGTCCACGTATATGTTCCACTCTATGGGGATTTTCGGGGTGTCTGTGAATTCTGCGATGAAGTCGGCCAGGTATTGTGATTTGATGGCTGTTCGCGCCTCGTATTAGAGGTCGAACTCAGACAACTCGATTGCCCATTGTAGGATTCTTCCTGCTAGATCTGTTTTCTGCAATATCCCTTTTATGGGTTGGTTGGTCCGAACTTTAATGGTATGCGCTTGAAAATATGGGCGAAGCTGCCGGGATATGAGGATCAGAGCGTAGGCAAACTTTTCTATTTTCTGGTAGTTCAGCTCAGATCCCTGTAGCGCTTTTGCTAATGAAGTAGACGGCTTTTTGCTCATGTTCGTCTTCTTTGACTAGTGCTGAGGCTATTGCCCGGCTCTCTACTGCGAGATATAATATGAGCGGTTCTCCTTCTCGTGGCCGAGATAGGATAGGTGGCCGTCCTAAGAACTCTTTGAAGTCTCGGAAGGCTTGCTCACATTCTGTCATCCATTCGAACTGTTTTCCCTTTCTTAAAGTAGCATAGAAGGGAAGAGATCTTATCGCAGCTCCTGCTAAGAATCGGGATAGAGCGGCCAGCCTCCCGTTGAGTTGTTGTACTTCTTTGACACAAGTTGGGCTCTTCATGTTGAGTATGGCTTGACACTTGTCTGGATTTGCTTCAATCCCCCTTTGTGTGAGCATGAAGACCAAGAATTTGCCTGCTTCTACTGCGAAGGTGCATTTTGCGAGATTGAGCCGCATGTCGTGTTTCCTGATAGTGTAAAACACTTGAGTCAGGTCGGATAATAATGTATCTTCGCTTTGTGTCTTTATCAACATGTCGTCTACATAAACTTCCATGGTTTTTCCGATGTGATCTGAGAAAACTTTATTCATTAGCCTTTGATAAGTAGCTCCTGCGTTCTTGAGACCGAAAGGCATCACAATGTAACAGTAGTTTGCTTTCGGCGTTAGGAACGAGGTTTTTTCTTGATCTGGCGGATACATAGAGATTTGGTTGTACCCTGAATACGCGTCCATGAACGAGAGATACTTATATCCTGATGAAGCATCTACTAGAGCATCGATGCTTGGGAGTAGGTAAGGGTCTTTTGGGCAGGCTTTGTTGAGGTCGGCGTAGTCGGTGCACATTCGCCACTTCCCATTTGACTTTTTCACCAAGACGACGTTTGCTAGCCATAGTGGGTATTTGACTTCCCTTATGAACCCGGCCTCTAGTAGCGCCTGTACTTGTTCTTCTACAGCTTGAGCTCGTTCTGGTCCGAGTTTTCTTCGTCTTTGTTGTACCGGCCGGGATCCCGGGTAGACTGCCAATTTGTGGCTCATTAGTTCGGGATCAATGCCTGGCATGTCGGCAGCTTTCCATGCAAAGAGATCAACATTATCTCGTAGGAACCATATTAGTGATTCCTTTGTGTCTCCTTTTAGGATCGTGCCAATATTAGTTGTTTTATCTGAGGTGTCTCCAATCTGGACTCTTTCTACTTCTCCTTCGGGTCGTGGTCGGAATTCTTCTCGCCTCTGAACTCCACCGAGCTCGATTGGTGGAACTCTCCTCCTTCGCCTCGGAGGTTTAGGCTTTCGTTATAACAACGACGTGCCATCTTTTGATCTGCCTTTATTGTAGCTATCCCTTCCGCAGTTAGGAATTTCATACATAGATGTGGAGTTGAAACTATTGCGCCGAGTTGATTTAACGTTGTCCGACCTATTAAGGCATTGTAGGCTGAGCTTATGTCGACCACGATGTAGTCTATCTTGAGTGTTCTGGATTGGTTCCCCTTTCCGAAGGTTGTATGCAGCGATACGTATCCCAGCGGTTGAACTGGGGCATCTCCTAGTCCGAACAGGCTGTTCGGGTACGCTCTTAGCTCTTTTTCTTCTAGGCCGAGTTTGTTGAAGGCAGTTTTGAATAAGATGTCGGCAGAGCTTCCCTGGTCAATTAGTGTACGGTGAAGGTTGGCGTTTGCCAGTATGATCGTAATGACCATGGGGTCGTCATGTCCCGAGATGATTCCGGATGCGTCTTCCTTGATAAACGTGATTGCTGGGATGTCTGGGGCTTCCTTTTTTCCTTCGACGTGGTACACCTCTTTGAGGTGTCGCTTGCGAGATGATTTGGAGATTCCTCCTCCAGCAAATCCGCCGTGTATTACGTGAACGTGTCTTTCCGGTGTGCGAGGTGATCGTTCAGATTGTCCAACATCCTCATCCCTTCTTCTTTTTCTTGGTTCGTCATCCTGATTAGCCAAAAACCGATCTAGTTTTCCTTCTCTTACTAGTTTTTCTACGACGTTTTTCAAGTCGAAGCATTCGTTGGTGGAATGCCCTCGAAGTCGGTGATATTCACAGTATTCATTCCGATTTCCTCCTCCTCTTTTGCCTTTAAGTGGCCGAGCTAGAGGGATTTTCTCTGTATGGCAGACTTCTTTGTAAACATCTGATCGGGGTAAAATTTTTCTCTCAACAAATTCCCATTCGGCAAGTGTACCGAATTTGTCGTCAAGTAAAAACTCACAATAGAGTGAGGTCGAATCCCACAGGGATTGATTGATCAAGCAACTTTGATTAGAGGAATAATCTAGTTGAGCGAATCCATGAATAGAGTTGATAATTGCAGAAATTAAAATGGCAGGAAAGTAAATGACTGAAAGTAAATAGCAGAATTGTAAATGGGAATGGGGGAATTGCTCATAAAAGTAAATTGCAGAAAATAAAGAGAATGGGTAAGATCAGAAATGGGGAGTTCATTGGGCTTAGGAGATGTTGCATTCTCCGGATCAATTTCATTTTCATCTCTTCCTCAATCAATGCACTCATTGATCTTCTTGGCAATCTTAAGTGATTGAATCACAATTTCTTGCAATTCAATCTCTCGAATCTTGATCAATAGCCAATTCCTTGGTCAATTGCTCATGAGAAGAGATGAAGTGTGGTCACTGATTATACCACATGCATTTCCCAAATCAAATGCTTAGAGGGTTATAGCCACATACCCATCCACACTCAATTTGGTCCAGCATGAGAAAGCATTTCTAGCTAATCTCTTCATTCCTCTTTCAAGGATCCGAAGAGATCCATGTTTGAATAGCTTCTTTTCCAAGATAACTATCCAATTGGATGAGGATCGAAAGCTTTCAAGTAAAATCAAAAGGAAAGATAGAAGAAGAATAAGAAAATTAGTATTGATCCATCAAATTACAACAGAGCTCCCTAACCCAATGAATGGGTTTTAGTTGTTCATAGCTCTAGAAATCAAAATCAAAGATGGAGAATACATGATAAAGCTAGAAGTACAAAGAAAGTAAATACAGAGAGTAGTTCTCTGTCCTAGCTCCTTCCAAAAGCTTCCTCTCTCTTTCAAAACTACTCCTATATATACTACTCTTCTCAGCTTCTAGTTAGCTCTTCAAGTCTTGGGCCTCTGGATCTTTGAGTTTGAAGCAGTTCCTTTCTTCAATTGGGCTTGGCTTACTTGCAGAGAGATAGTGTGAAGTAGGCATAGACTTTAGCTCAAGACGTTAGGGGTTTTTATCATTTAGTGAAAGTACAAGTTCGAGAACGTTAGTGACACTTAACATTGTCGCTAACGTTGCCATGCACCCCTTTGCCTCACGTTAAAGCCCACGTTAACTGGGTTAACGTGGCTTTTAACGTTGCCTTGTTAGCCTTCGAGAACGTTAGTGACACTCAACATTGTCACTAACGTTCAAGTGTTCCCCTTCTTGCTTCACGTTAAAGCTCACGTTAACTAGGTTAACGTGGCTTCTAACGTGGCTTTTGCCAACCTTCGAGAACGTTAGTGACACTCAACATTGTCACTAACGTTCAAGTGTGCCCCTAGGTCTCACGTTAGAGTCCACGTTAACTAGGTTAATGTGGCTTCTAACGTGGCCATTCTTAGCCATCCCAACGTTAGTGACAATGTTGAGTGTCACTAACGTTGGCTCCTTCTTTATTCCTCATCGTTAGCTTCCACGTTAACCAAGTTAATGTAGAAGTTAACGTGGCTCTTGGGGTTGTGTGGTTGCTCCAACGTTAGTGACATTGTTGAGTGTCACTAACGTTGTCGACAACTCTCCATCTCTTACGTTAGCTCCCACGTTAACCAAGTTAACGTGGGAGTTAACGTGGCTCTTTGCACCTTAGGCCAACGTTAGTGACAATGTTGAGTGTCACTAACGTTGGCTTCTCTTCCCCCTTTAACGTTAGAGGCCACGTTAACTAGGTTAACGTGGCTTCTAACGTGGCCATTTGTGAGCTTGCCAACGTTAGTGACAATGTTGAGTGTCACTAACGTTGGCTCAACTTCCCTTCTCCACGTTAGAGTTCACATTAACTTAGTTAACGTGACTCTTTAACGTGGGCATTGATGGCTTTTGAGAGTGTTTTTGGCAATTACTTTTCTCCTTAACTTTGCAAGTTACCTCCCATTCCTTGCTTCCTTTGGTCCTGAAATCAAGCAATAGAGTGCATCAAAGTTCTAGTCCAAGTCATGGGTAATGCAATATACAATTTTGTCATTAAAATCATGCACAATCCTCATGAAACAATGTAAAATGCACAATGTATGCTTGAATCAAGGTCTAAGTGAATATCTGCCCAAAACTAACTTATTTCCTAAGAAAATGCATGAAATTACCTAAAAACAGTGAAGAAAAGGTCAATGAAACTGGCCAAAATGCCCTGGCATCACAACACCAAACTTAAAGCTTGCTTGTCCCTAAGCAAGTACTGGAACAAGAGAATGATGAATGGAATCTCCAGAGAAATGAGTCATTCTTGTGGAAGTCATATTACTGATTTTATGGTGGTTTCATGCATAGCAACTTAGGTTCATTCCACTACTTGCTTTCAGACCTTTATCACCTCCTAAAATACTCACTTTGTTATATCCCATGAGACCTTTATTTATTGATCCTTTTATTGTTATTTCAAGGGCTGTTTGTGTTATTTAGGCTAAGTGTTTTGTAAGGGGGCAACTCTTTAGGATAAGCTTTCAGCCAACACTCCCGAACCAGTTGGTTCAAGGTGCTAGGTGTTGAAGCACCCCTAAGGACTTACTTACTCAAGTCTCTCCCCCATACATACACACCACAGGCATATAGTTTATTTATTTTCTTTCCTTCAGACCTTGGTGTCCAGCACCTCTTTGGGTTACTAAATGCTCTATGGTGAGGGTTACTCATGATAGTGGATTTTCAGCTGATAATCCCGGGTTAGTTAACCCAAGTTACCAGGTGATGAAGCACCCCAAAGAGCTTATTCATCCAAGTAGATCCCTCACACAGGAGCACCACAGACACATGTCTTAGGGTAAACCATTGGTGCCTAGCCTTATTGCTTACTCTTTTTCTTTTGTTTTTCACTTCCCTTGTTCTTTCCCTTTTCTCTTATTAGGATCTTGTTATTATCTTAGTCTCATGGGTATATCAAAAGTAAAGCATTCAGGATAGATAGTTGTCATCCTAACCTTGTGGTTGAACCAACTTAGCTAACTTATGACTACCCCAAAGATTCATGAATGCACTTCCACATTATGAACTCCTTTCTGGTCTTTTGTAAACATAGACATTCTCTTCTTCATACAAATAGACAAGCTTACAAGTAAAAAAAAAAAAGGAAAGAAGCAGTGACACTTAAACCAGAGTTCATGGACCTAAGCCTGGGTGTAATATAGGCAGCTGTCCTACTAGGTACCCAAGCCTGGCTTGAGTGTTTATGTGATGTCCTGTCTCGCTCATGTAAACACTTTCTGCAAATGCCCTTTGCTCGTCCAGCAGTTTTGTGTGTTCTATCTGCCTTCGATGCATCTCATGTATGTGTGCCCCTTGATGTGCTTGGATGTTGATTAGCCTCTGGATGGACTCTTGTTGCTCATTTTGCCTTTGCTCCATCCTATTGAATGTTTCTCCCAATTGTTGCCCTTGACTTTGTTGCTGTTCTATCATCTGACTTTGCCACTCTCCTTGTTGAGTTATCCATCTTGATAGTGCTTCCTCTTGCTGCCTCATCATCTGTAGTTGTAGCTCTTTCTGTGCTCTTTGGCCTTCCAAGTACTGTCTAGACAAGCCATCAAGGGCTTCCTGAAGTTGATGCATGTCCAAGGTCTGTAGTGCTTGCTCCTCTGGGGCTTGTCCTTCCACTCCTTGAGGGCCTTTACTCTTTCTTTGCTTCTTTTGAGGTATGGGGGATGCTGCAGCATTCATCCTTCGAACTGTTATTGGAATGCCATCCTTTATCCATACAGGATCATCATCCTCAAACTCCACCCCAGCTTTCTTGCATAGTCGGTAAATAGTGCTGGGGTAACCTAACGTCCCTCTTGCGTCACTTTTCTCTGCCATCTTTCTAATGCCTTGAGCTATGATTTCATGAACCTTGATTTCTCCTCCCTTGAGTATGCAATGCACCATTATTGCCCTTTCCAAATTCACCTCCGAGTTGTTTGTAGCTGGGAGGATGGACCTCCTCACTAGCTCAAACCACCCTTTGGCTTCAGGAGTGAGATCTGTTCTCTTGATGAATTTTGGCTTATTTCCTGCGCCCCTTTTCCAGTCAGCTCCGGGTACACAAAGGTCTCGCAGGATCTGGTCATAATTGGGGTTGTTGTCCATCCTTGAGTGATAACTTTTTTCTTCAAATGGTATAGACCGTAGCTTCAATGCCCTCATTACACTCATGGGACCAAAATCCACCATTTTTCCTCTCACAAAGCTTATATATGACTCATCTTTCTTATCATACCGGACTGCATTTGCATAAAATTCTCTTATGAGGTTTGCATTCACCTTAGTGACCGGGTCAGTGAGGAGCTCCCATCTTCTCCTTTCTACCTTCTCTGAGATTTCCGGGCACTCACTCTTCTTAACTTGAAATCCCAACTCATAAATTATTTCCTTACCAACCATCCACCCGTATTCCAATGCATGATGCAAGCTTTTAAACCTCTTCTCATCATACGGGTGTTCCTCCATGGGTTCCTTTCCCTTTTTTCTCTTGGCACTTGAGGATGCCATGAATGATAGTTCTTATGTGAAGGTGGTAAGGTTGTGGAGACTTCTGGTTGTTTAGGGTTTTATGGCAATGAAGAGAGTGAGGGAGAGGGAACGTTTGTAATGAGGTAAGAAGTGCTGCGTTTCGAAATGAATATGTATGAAGAGTGTGTAAAGAAAGTTAAGGCTGGGTACGGAACAAGGGCTACTTATATAGGGAAGTTGTAAGTGAATGGATGGTGTGGATTGATGGATTTGTCGCTCGATGGACGGTTGGGGTTATGCCTGCTCATGGACAAGGATCACCACTTTATTGTGGTTATTGGTTCGGTCATCAAGTTTCCTCTTTCTTCTATGTTGCATGGCAACATTTTCCAATGCATTCTTCCTTGAGTCACGTGTGTGTGTATTTCTTCATAAAGTGCTGAACCATTTCTTTTCACTTGTCCTATCAATCTCCTCAATGCTCCTTTCTTTTCCCTATAAAGATGAAATAAGAAGAGTAAGAACTACTTTTATAAAAGAAACAAAAATGCTTTAACATCTACAGCTTGAATAATAAAAGAATTTGTTTATTCCTGAATTCTACTAACTGACTAACTGTGTATCTTCATATGCAAATTGGTGGCACCATAGGGTGACACCAAACTTAGTTTGGAGCACTGTGATGAAAAGTTGTGTTCAAAGCTTTAAGAATAATGCTTTGAACACCAAACTTGTTCTTTACTATATTCTGCGTATAAAAATTTCACACGTGTTCGTCAAGTTTTGGTTGGAATTCATGAATATTGATTTATTCACTACTTCTGAAAGCATGTAAACATGGGTTGCCTCCCATGAAGCGCTTCTTTAGCGTTACTAGTTTGACGTTGCCCCCTTTTTATGGTGGTTGGTAATGCTTGAAGTCTTCTCCTCTGGCAGTGGACTTGTATCCGTTGGTTGTATCAATGATCTCTACATGCTCCAAGGAGAGAACTCTGTTGATGGTGAAGACCTTAGGCAGCTGAGATGGTACAGTGGGAAGATTAGGGGGGATATCTGTGAAGTAGGCTGAGATTACTTTATCCCCTGGAGAGAAATCTTCCGTAGGAATCTTCTTGTTCCGCCACCCCCTTGGTACCTTCTTCTTTGCCCCTGGTGCTGTTTTCTTACTCCTGGTGGCCTCCTTCTTTGATGAGCTTTTGTTAATGTCCTCACAAACTTCTGGTGGCTTAGGTTCCTCCAATTTTTCCTTGACCTGTGGCACTTGCTGCTGGCCTTGTCCATCAACCCAGTGAATCTCAAGATGAGCTGGTTGTGCTTCAGTGCTTGCTTCTTCCTTTAGTATCTCATGATGCACTTTGCTCGGTTCTTTGTCCTCTTCATCTTTTTCTAGTGAGAGTTCGAAAACACTGAAGCTCAGTTGTTCATCATGGATCCTTAATATTAGATCTCCTTTCTCCACATCTATGAGTGCTCTAGCAGTAGCTAGAAATGGTCTCCCCAATATGATTGGGTGTAGTTGACTCTCTTCCATGTCCAGGATGACAAAGTCTGTTGGGAGAAAGTATTTTCCAACTTTGAGCAACACATTTTCCACCACTCCTACTGCTTGCTTTTGAGTCTTGTCAGCCAGCCTTATGACTACATCTGTAGGTAGTATCTCATTGATCTGCAGCCTTTTTACCAGGGATAGGGGTATTAAGTTGATGCTTGCTCCCAAATCGCAAAGTGCTCTATCAAAATTTGTTTCCCCTATAGCACAAGGGACATGAAAACTCTCTAGGTCTTTTCTTTTCGCAGGCAATTGTGTTTGAACGAGGGTGCTGCAATCCTTGTTCATCACTATAGTCTGGCCCCCCTTGAGTGAGCTCTTCCTGGGAAGTAGTTCCTTCATATACTTGATGAATACTGGCATTTGCTGAATGACCTTGATGAATAGTATGTTCACATTCAAAGATGCAAATGAGTCTAAGAACCTTGAGTACATTCTCTTTCCCACAGCACCCTTTAGTAGTTGAGGAAATGGTGCATATAGTCTCAGCAGCTCCTGTTGTGAGATTTCTGGTTCTTGTTGGTCTTTCTTCTCCTTATCTACTAAGGTATTTTCAGGTTGTTCTGACAGCTTGCTTGGCTTGTCTTCGGTCTCCTTGTCATTTGTAGTGACCATATTGCATTCTTCCCATCTTACTTTCTTCGCTTTACCTCTCGGATTCTTCTCCGTGTCACTTGGGAAGCTATCAGTGGGTCTGGGCATCTTCTCAGACAAATATCCCACTTGGAATTCCAGCTTCTTGATTGCTTCCCCCCGATTCTTCATACTGGCTCTCACCTCCTCTTTGAACACCTTATTATCTTGAATGTCTTTGCATATGCTTTCAAGTAAGGTTTCAATCTTAGAGATTCTGTCATCAAATGATGGTATGTTGAGGGTAGATGTAGAAGAGTGAGATGTATTACTGTGGTTTTGTTGGTATGTCCTCTGTGTGAATTGTTGGGGAGCTGTGTTGTTGGGGTTGTGACGTCTCTGATCTTGGCCTTGGTCTTGTTGATTCTCCCACCCAAAGTTTGGGTGATTCCTCCATCCAGGGTTGTAGGTCTTGGAGTATGGATCATGGTTGTATCTAGGTGAATTCCCAATGTAGTTGGCTTGCTCCTGAGTGCCTTGTTCCTCTTAACTTGCTTCCTCTTGAGTTGAAGTGGTGATTGCTGCCACTTGACTTCTCTCCATCTTCTTGGTGTGGTCAGCTAGCTGCTTGGTGATGACCTTATTTTGAGCAAGCAGAGTATCTACATTGTTCAGCTCCATTACCCCTCTAGTGTTCCCTCTTTCGGAAGCATAGAAGTAGTCATTCTCAGCTACAGTTTCAATGACATCTATGGCTTCCTCGATGGTCTTCTTCTTGTTCAAAGAACCTCCGGATGAATGGTCTACGGCCTTCTTAGATTCATATGACAGTCCTTCATAGAAGATGTGCAGCTGCACCCATTCATTGAACATATCAGATGGACATCTCCTTGTTAGGTCTTTAAACCTCTCCCATGCTTCATATAGGGTCTCACCATCTTGTTGCCTGAAAGTTTGGACCTCAGCTCTCAGCCGATTGACTCGTTGAGGAGGGTAAAATCTTGCCAAGAATCTGTTCATAACATCATCCCAAGTCGTCAAGCTATCCTTTGGAAAAGACTTCAACCACTTGGTTGCCTTGTCTTTGAGAGAGAATAGGAACAACAACAGTCTATAGACGTCTGGTTGAACGCCATTGGACTTCACTGTGTCACATATTCTCAGGAAGGTGTTTAAGTGTTGGTTGGGGTCTTCTTGGACACCTCCTCCGAACGAGCAATTGTTCTGAACGAGGGTGATGAGCTGTGGCTTTAGTTCAAAGTTGTTGGCATGGATGGTTGGTTTTTGGATGCTACTTCCGCAGTTCCCTGGGTTTGGGTTAATGTAAGAGCCCAAGACTCTTCTATCTTCCCCACCAGGATTTGCTCTATCTCCTCCACCATGGTTGTGCACCTCTTCCTCACGATGGTCTTCCATTGTTGTTTCAAAGTATTTGATGCATTCGCATATTTGCCATTTTAACTAGTTAGTTTAGTTAGTTTTAGCTTAGGTTCATTCACTTTCTTTGAAATAAATGAGCAATTTTGTGAGTTTTCCTCCATGCATCCATGAACCAAGAATTAAGTGAAATTTGGCATAATTCATGCAAATAAATCAAGGAGTTTATATACAAGTTGATGTGAATGATTCCCTTGAAAATTTTTGCATAAGATGGCAAAACTTTGAGGAAAGTTCTTTGGTTCATGTTAGGTGATGAAGCAAGAAGACAATGGAGCAAGAAAATATTGGAGAAAGGAAGAACAAGCAAGTTGGCAACTTGGAAATCAAGTTGGCAACTTGCTAGTGTGTGTCCAGCAGAGTTGGCAGCTTGACCTCCCCCTCTTCATGGATGAATATCTTGAACCACAAGGATCCAATTGGCATGATTCCAATTGCGTTGAGAAGCTGAAATCAAGAGCTTTCCAACGATATATAATAGTCCATAATGTGGCGAGGAATGGAAGCTCAAATCAGAGGGAAACTCAAGCCCCAAGAGCAAGGAAATGAAGCATTGCAAGTTGCCAACTTGAGCAGCAAGTTGGCAACGCCAGGAGCCATCAGGGGAAGCCACCAGGGGAAGAGTAGCACGTTGCCAACGCCAACACCAAGTTGGCAACGCCCAAGCCAAGTTGAAGAAGAGCCTGGCGTTGTTGCTGGCGTGTTTGCCAACAACTTGGGCAACAACGCCCAGGCAGCTTGAAGATGCTCTCTTCAAGAACGTGTATCTTGAGCTAGAAAACTCCAATTGAGGTGAAATCAGTGGCATTGGAAAGTAGACATCAAGAGCTTTTCAACCATATATCACAATATGAAATTGGAGTTCATTTGAAGGTTCAAATGTTGGCTTCATTGAGAGCCTCAAACATGGAAAGTATTGTTTCTGGCTTGCTCACCAAGTTGGCAACGCCCAACCAAGTTGCCAACGCCCAAAATGAAGAAAGGAGTGCCATTCATGCTGCTAACGCCAGAGAGGAGCACCAACCAAGTTGCCAACGCCAATCAAGGCACCAACCAAGTTGCCAACGCCAGGAAGGGCACCAATCAAGTTACCAACGCCCATAAGCCTTGCCATGCACGTTGCCAACGCCAGGAAGCAAACATGGAGCCTTGAGAAAGGCTCGAGCACGTTGCCAACGTGCTGAAGAGAAGGAGTGTTTGGCAACAACGCCAGGATGGTGAGGAAATTGTGATGCACGTTGCTAACTTGGAATGTAGGGGCGTTATCCACAACAACTCCAACAAGGCAGCCTGACCATGTCCACTTCAATGGAAGATATCTTGAGCTACAGAGATCCAAATCGAGTGCTTCCAGTTGCATTGGAAAGCTGACATTCAGAGCTTTCGAACCATATATAATAGTCTATGGTGGAGCACAAAATTGAAGCCAAACCAGAGTCATCTTTAGGCCCTAAAAACAAGAACATGAAGTGAAATTCAAGAAGGCTAGAGATTAGCCTTGGAGTGTGGCACGAGCACGTTGCCAACGTGCATATAAGGGTGCGTGTTTTGCAACAACGCCAGCCCCAAGTCCCTGCCTTGGGAGGTTAAGGCACGGGCACGTTGCCAACTTGGGAGTGAAGGTGCGTTTTTGGCAACAACTTGGCAGCTTAACCTTACCTTCTTTGAGGAACCATAACTTGAGCTAGGAAAGTCCAATTGAGGTGATTCCAGTGGCATTAGAAAATAGACATCAAGAGCTTTCCAATGATGTATAGTAGTCCATATTGAAGTAGAAGGTTGACACTCAAATTCTGAGCTACATTTAGCATGAAAGTAGAGCCAAGAAGAGGAGAAGCAAGTTGTTAGCAACAACTTGGGCTAGCAACGCCCAAGTCTCAAAACTCACTTCCAGGAAATGATGATGCACGTTGCCAACGTGCATTAAGGCCTGCGTTATTGACAAAAACGCCAAGCCAATGGGCCAGAAGCATGATGAACTCTTCCTTTCCAAGTCTAGCAACACTTCTTCCAATTGAGCCAAGAATTCAACAAAAAGGAAGCCCATATTGCTAACCCAATTCAAGATATTTGAAAGAGCTTTAGGAGTAGTATAAATAGAAGAGATTGATGTACTTGTAGAGGACTTTTGAATACTTTTTGACACTTAGAATTTTTATACACTTTTAGCACTTGTACTTGGCTTTTGTTAGAACTTCCGGGTACTCTCCCGGAAAGCTCATCTTTGGTTTTCTATTGGAATTCTTCTTCTTCATTTTCAAGTTTTAAGCACTTCATTCTTCTTCTTCTTCTTCTTCCTTTACATTTAGTTTAATTTTGATTTATGGCAATTGTTGTTGAAATTGGAGCAATGACTCATTAAACCCCACTTTCATTAGGGGGAGGAGCTCTGTTTGTTGGAATGAATTGGTGAACCCATCTTCTCCTCCTCAATTCTAGTGGTTGATCTAAAGAGGGAACTCTTGCTCTTCATAGATTCAACCACCATCGAGAGAGGGGTTAATCTACATGAATTGTGTGGTGAATTTGAGGAATGAGCCACATAATTCAGTTTAGAGTTCATCCTTTCATGATTTCTTTAATCAATATACCTTGGTTAGTATGTGAGATGTAACTCTCCTTGGTTGAGATTATAGGAATTGTGTGGCTGGATTAGATTTGAGTTTCATCTCTTCTCATGAACAATTAGATCACGAGAGTGGCAATTGGTTATGTTGAGAGAGATTGAATCACCAAGAGATTGGGATTCAATCACCCACTTGCCATGGATCTATACCCATGATTGAGAAGGATTTGACTAACATCAATTCATGAAAACTTGCATCTCTGATCCCTAATGATCCTCTCTATCATTAATTCTCATTTCTTTTGTTCTTAGTGTTTGAAAACCCATTACCCACTCCCTTTCTACATTCTTGCAATTTATTATTCTTGTCATTTACATTCTGTTTCTTTATTTCTTACTCTTTTGCTCTTTAGAATTCAGCACTTTATTTCTTGCAATTTACATTTTGTGTCATTTAAGTTTCTTGCAATTATGTTCAAAAATCAAAATGCTCATGAAATTAAAACTATGTTTGCTTGACTAAATCTACCATTTAACTAAAGTTGCTTAATCTACCAATCTCCGTGGGATCGACCTCACTCTTTGTGAGTTTTATTACTTGATACGACCCGGTATACTTGCCGGTAAATACGTGAAATTAATTTTTTACGTATCAAGTTTTTGGCGCCGTTGCCGGGGATTGGAAAAGATTGACAATGATTAAGTGAATGGTAGTTTAGATCAAGCATTTTCTTTGTTTTTGCTTTGTACAGTTCTTTTAATCTTTTTGTTTTCTTTTTGACACTAAGTGTTTGTGTTATTGCCTCACTAAGAGATTCTCATCTGAGATATGAATTTCAATTGCTTTGGTGATTGTGTTTTACAAAACTTAAATGGAGTTTACCTCATTTTTTGATCAAACAAACTTTCTGGGATATCACCCACCACCACCAATCTCTAATGGTGGCTGGGAATATCACCAAGAAAATACAAATTCTGAGCACTCCAATCCATGGAGATTTGCTTCAGAGACACAAGATGAGCAAGAGAATCATATGGGATACCAACCACCACCACAAAATGATTCATATCATTATCCTTATGGTGGATGGGAATATCAACAAGAAATGATGGATCATGAGCAATCAACCCAAATGGGATATGCCCCAAGGTCACATAATGATCAAGAAAGTTATATGGGGTATTTTCCACCACCACAAAATGATTCAAGTTACCATACTAATTGTGGTTGGAAAAATCAAGACCAAGGAATGATGGGGTTTGAGCAATCAAACCAAATGGGATGCTTCACAAGAACACAAAATGATTCATACTCCTATGAATGGGACAACTATCCAAATTGTGATTGGGAAGGACAAAACCAAGGAGAATTCAATGTTTCTTATCCCATCCATCATGAGCCAGCACCTCTTAATTATCCAACCTCACCTCCAAAATTTTCATATCAAATTCTTCACCACTTGATTATGCCTCAACACAAAGTTTCCTCCAAAATCCATACCAGTCATCCCATCAATCACACAACTTATTCCACAACCCTCAACACAACTTCACCACAACACATTCACGTCACCAAAATTACTCTCAACCTTCATCTCTTGAATTAACAGATGAGGAATACCTTGAAGGCATTGAAATACAGAGAAAACTAGTGGAATTTTACACAAAATCCCCATCTTGGGAAGAAACCATCCTCGAACAGATAAATGGGTCCTTAGAGCAAACAAAGAGGAACTTAGAACCATCAAACAGCACGGATGAAGACAAATTTGTGGGTGAGGAAGTGGAAAAGCAAGATGAGGAAGCCTCTGTGTCAAGAGAAATTTCAATGAAAAATGAGGTAGAGGTGGTTGAACCTGAAATTGCACTTGAGATGACAAGAGAACATGAAGACTCACAACTCTCACAAAATTCCCTAGACCAAAACGCCTCAACACTTGAAACCATGATTGAAAGGTATGAAGAGGAGATGAAGAAATGTTGGGAAGATCAACAAACCTCCTCCATGATAGAGCTATTAAAGCAAATGTTGGGTGCAAAGAAAGGAGTGGAGGAGCATGAACGTGAGGAAGTCATTCCAGAGAATTCACACTCAAGTGAAGCAGAGAAGTACACAGAGGAAGAGCTCATTGAACCAGTATTGCACGAAACTCTTGATGAAAAGAAGACTCCAACAATCACACAACCACCAAGACTTGGATTCAAGAAAGTGAAAGCAATTAACAAAAGCACCAAGAAGAGGATTGTGACCAAGCTACCAAGGACAATATTCATGAAGAAAAAAGGGTCAACCACAAGCAATCCTCCCCATGATCTAGCAAGCAAGCTCAATCAAGCCATTAACAAAAGAAAGCTTCCTGAGGAGAGGCCAAGACAGGGGACACTAGCTGAATTTTCTTCCCCCTTAAGGTCATTCCTATTAACAAACTGGAAGAAGAGGAAGAAAGTGAACAACATGTCAACCATAGGTATAATTTCTCTTCTCTGCTTTGTTTTTGTTCTTTGTTTTATTTAAATTCAATAAATTGGCATATGGTTACATTTTAAGTTTGGTGTTGCCTTGCAACAAATTGTTTTCAATCTTCTTGGATGATTGCATCAAATCAAAAATGAAAGTGACACACCAAGATTCTAAGTTTGGTGTGCCATTTATTTTCTATGCAATTTATTCAAGCAACACTACTTGTCTGCATAATCATAATGCCTCTGCAGTTTTAGTTTTCTCTTTTGATTTGACACTTTTGCATTCTACTTGCTTTAGTTATTTTTCTATCTTTAAATGCTTTCATTTAGTTTGCTTATTAACTGTTTTTGTTAATACATTACCAAGAGATCCGTATTCATGACAGATTTTTAGCTTGGTGATTGTATTTAACATACAACAATTTCATTTGCTTAGTTTTAATTCAAATAAATTGACATATGATTGCATTCTAAGTTTGGTGTTGCTATGCAACAAAATTTGTTTCCAATCTTTACTGGATACTTGCATTAATTCCAAGTGAAAGTGTCACACTAAGTTTGGTGTGCCACTTATCTTTTATGCAATGTATTGTGCTCACCTTCTTAAGTTTGCAATCAAAATGTCTCTGTCTCTTGTGCCTTAATTGTTATCTTTAATTTTGCTTACTTGAAACACATGTGCTACTAATGTTTCATTGTGTAAGACATTCATGATCTATCTTAGCCCCATAGCCACGGTTCTAATTGTTGCTTGAGGACAAGCAATCATTATAAGTTTGGTGTGGGAAGGGAAGGAAAAGGAGGAAAAGGACAACAATAGAGAAGATAAATTACAAGGTTGTAAAGTTCTTTTTTCTCTCATTTGTTTCCAGCACTTTAAATTGCATGATTGTCTTATTACCTTCTCTGTATACATGTGAGATATGAATGGGCATAGTTTGATTTCTAAATTGCAATATGCTGCTGTGGCATTATGACTACCAACTTGAGTTTTGTGAATTCAAAAGCAATAAAGCATCATGATCATAAACAAACAAGGCATGAAAGAAGAACTTAGCATGTGCATACAAATATTGGAAAGCTAGTATGATTGATTGTTGCTCAAGTACATTAGATTTTATTTAATTGAAGTTTTCATCTAGGACATTTTGTGAAATCTTTTGAAAATCATGAAAACCTTGAAAAAGCAAATGCAATTAAGGCAAGAAAAGAAAAAGGGAAAGAATGAGAAAGCTGAAGGCTCTGAGTACCAATGACAATTTCATGGTTATGTACTTGTGGTGTTTATGTATCAAGTAAAATTCTTGAAAACAAAACACTTAGAAGTCAAGGCTAGGCTCAAGTGCAAAAGCACTCCCTCAAAGCTCAAGGTTCTGAGCATCAATGATTAGAGAGTCAAGAAAAGAAAAGAAAAAATGAGCCTAATGAAGTCCTCTAATTAAATGCTTGTGGTGCTTATGTATCAAGTGGTAATACTTGAAAACAAAGTATTTAGAATCGTAGCTTTGTTATTAACTCATGGGGCAAAGCACCCAAAAGGAGAAGCTAATAAGAAAAATCAAAAGCTTGTTTCAAGGAAGAATTATAAGAAAAAGATTTCATAAAGTGAGCTAGATAGAAGCATCAATCATTTACATTTCTTTTGTGATTGTAGCATGCATAGAAAACTAGCTTGCCATGAACATTAACTTGCTATTCTTCTAACCTTGGATTGTCAATCTCTATTGCATGATTCTTTTCTTGCTTGAGGACAAGCAAGGTTTAAGTTTGGTGTTGTGATGCATTCGCATATTTGCCATTTTAACTAGTTAGTTTAGTTAGTTTTAGCTTAGGTTCATTCACTTTCTTTGAAATAAATGAGTAATTTTGTGAGTTTTCCTCCATGCATCCATGAACCAAGAATTAAGTGAAATTTGGCATAATTCATGCAAATAAATCAAGGAGTTTATATACAAGTTGATGTGAATGATTCCCTTGAAAATTATTGCATAAGATGGCAAAACTTTGAGGAAAGTTCTTTGGTTCATGTTAGGTGATGAAGCAAGAAGACAATGGAGCAAGAAAATATTGGAGAAAGGAAGAACAAGCAAGTTGGCAACTTGGAAATCAAGTTGGCAACTTGCTAGTGTGTGTCCAGCAGAGTTGGCAGCTTGACCTCCCCCTCTTCATGGATGAATATCTTGAACCACAAGGATCCAATTGGCATGATTCCAATTGCGTTGAGAAGCTGACATCAAGTGCTTTCCAACGATATATAATAGTCCATAATGTGGCGAGGAATGGAAGCTCAAATCAGAGGGAAACTCAAGCCCCAAGAGCAAGGAAATGAAGCATTGCAAGTTGCCAACTTGAGCAGCAAGTTGGCAAGGCCAGGAGCCATCAGGGGAAGCCACCAGGGGAAGAGTAGCATGTTGCCAACGCCAACACCAAGTTGGCAACGCCCAAGCCAAGTTGAAGAAGAGCCTGGCGTTGTTGCTGGCGTGTTTGCCAACAACTTGGGCAACAACGCCCAGGCAGCTTGAGGATGCTCTCTTCAAGAACGTGTATCTTGAGCTAGAAAACTCCAATTGAGGTGAAATCAGTGGCATTGGAAAGTAGACATCAAGAGCTTTTCAACCATATATCACAATATGAAATTGGAGTTCATTTGAAGGTTCAAATGTTGGCTTCATTGAGAGCCTCAAACATGGAAAGTATTGTTTCTGGCTTGCTCACCAAGTTGGCAACGCCCAACCAAGTTGCCAACGCCCAAAATGAAGAAAGGAGTGCCATTCATGCTGCTAACGCCAGAGAGGAGCACCAACCAAGTTGCCAACGCCAATCAAGGTACCAACCAAGTTGCCAACGCCAGGAAGGGCACCAATCAAGTTACCAACGCCCATAAGCCTTGCCATGCACGTTGCCAACGCCAGGAAGCAAACATGGAGCCTTGAGAAAGGCTTGAGCACGTTGCCAACGTGCTGAAGAGAAGGAGTGTTTGGCAACAACGCCAGGATGGTGAGGAAATTGTGATGCACGTTGCTAACTTGGAATGTAGGGGCGTTATCCACAACAACTCCAACAAGGCAGCCTGACCATGTCCACTTCAATGGAAGATATCTTGAGCTACAGAGATCCAAATCGAGTGCTTCCAGTTGCATTGGAAAGCTGACATTCAGAGCTTTCGAACCATATATAATAGTCTATGGTGGAGCACAAAATTGAAGCCAAACCAGAGTCATCTTTAGGCCCTAAAAACAAGAACATGAAGTGAAATTCAAGAAGGCTAGAGATTAGCCTTGGAGTGTGGCACGAGCACGTTGCCAACGTGCATATAAGGGTGCGTGTTTTGCAACAACGCCAGCCCCAAGTCCCTACCTTGGGAGGTTAAGGCACGGGCACGTTGCCAACTTGGGAGTGAAGGTGCGTTTTTGGCAACAACTTGGCAGCTTAACCTTACCTTCTTTGAGGAACCATAACTTGAGCTAGGAAAGTCCAATTGAGGTGATTCCAGTGGCATTAGAAAATAGACATCAAGAGCTTTCCAATGATGTATAGTAGTTCATATTGAAGTAGAAGGTTGACACTCAAATTCTGAGCTACATTTAGCATGAAAGTAGAGCCAAGAAGAGGAGAAGCAAGTTGTTAGCAACAACTTGGGCTAGCAACGCCCAAGTCTCAAAACTCACTTCCAGGAAATGATGATGCACGTTGCCAACGTGCATTAAGGCCTGCGTTATTGACAAAAACGCCAAGCCAATGGGCCAGAAGCATGATGAACTCTTCCTTTCCAAGTCTAGCAACACTTCTTTCAATTGAGCCAAGAATTCAACAAAAAGGAAGCCCATATTGCTAACCCAATTCAAGATATTTGAAAGAGCTTTAGGAGTAGTATAAATAGAAGAGATTGATGTACTTGTAGAGGACTTTTGAATACTTTTTGACACTTAGAATTTTTATACACTTTTAGCACTTGTACTTGGCTTTTGTTAGAACTTCCGGGTACTCTCCCGGAAAGCTCATCTTTGGTTTTCTATTGGAATTCTTCTTCTTCATTTTCAAGTTTTAAGCACTTCATTCTTCTTCTTCTTCTTCTTCCTTTACATTTAGTTTAATTTTGATTTATGGCAATTGTTGTTGAAATTGGAGCAATGACTCATTAAACCCCACTTTCATTAGGGGGAGGAGCTCTGTTTGTTGGAATGAATTGGTGAACCCATCTTCTCCTCCTCAATTCTAGTGGTTGATCTAAAGAGGGAACTCTTGCTCTTCATAGATTCAACCACCATCGAGAGAGGGGTTAATCTACATGAATTGTGTGGTGAATTTGAGGAATGAGCCACATAATTCAGTTTAGAGTTCATCCTTTCATGATTTCTTTAATCAATATACCTTGGTTAGTATGTGAGATGTAACTCTCCTTGGTTGAGATTATAGGAATTGTGTGGCTGGATTAGATTTGAGTTTCATCTCTTCTCATGAACAATTAGATCACGAGAGTGGCAATTGGTTATGTTGAGAGAGATTGAATCACCAAGAGATTGGGATTCAATCACCCACTTGCCATGGATCTATACCCATGATTGAGAAGGATTTGACTAACATCAATTCATGAAAACTTGCATCTCTGATCCCTAATGATCCTCTCTATCATTAATTCTCATTTCTTTTGTTCTTAGTGTTTGAAAACCCATTACCCACTCCCTTTCTACATTCTTGCAATTTATTATTCTTGTCATTTACATTCTGTTTCTTTATTTCTTACTCTTTTGCTCTTTAGAATTCAGCACTTTATTTCTTGCAATTTACATTTTGTGTCATTTAAGTTTCTTGCAATTATGTTCAAAAATCAAAATGCTCATGAAATCAAAACTATGTTTGCTTGACTAAATCTACCATTTAACTAAAGTTGCTTAATCTACCAATCTCCGTGGGATCGACCTCACTCTTTGTGAGTTTTATTACTTGATACGACCCGGTATACTTGCCGGTTGTACGTGAAATCTAAATTTTACGTATCAGTATTCTTCACAGTGTTTCTCCTCTTCTTCAGCACCCACTACACGTTTTTCTTTTGCCTCCCTTCTTAATCTTAAGAAGGTTCTCTCAGGTTCAGAATCAAAGGAAGTTGAGGCTCTGCTTCTTCTCCCTGTCATACAACCAACAGAGTACAAGCAAGAAAAACAATGCAGAAAGTATCTTGTTAGAATAACTTGTTAGTGTCAGTGATGCAATATATCAAACAGTTAGTGGGTTAGTGAACTGAATTGTAAATAGCAAAGAAAAACTCAGAAACAGGGGAGGGGAAGAATTAAACTAGGACGGAAAGCAAATTAACCAAACAGAAAATTAAATCAAACAAAATACAAATGCTCAATCTAGTGATCCTCTAATGTAATCATTGTCGATGCACAATCAATCCCCGGCAACGGCGCCATAAACTTGATCGGGGTAAAATTTGTCTCTCAACAAATTCTCATTCGGCAAGTGTACCAAATTTGTCGTCAAGTAAAAACTCACAATAGAGTGAGGTCGAATCCCACAGGGATTGATTGATCAAGCAACTTTGATTAGAGGAATAATCTAGTTGAGCGAATCCATGAATAGAGTTGATAATTGCAGAAATTAAAATGGCAGGAAAGTAAATGACTGAAAGTAAATAGCAGAATTGTAAATGGGAATGGGGGAATTGCTCATAAAAGTAAATTACAGAAAATAAAGAGAATGTGTAAGATCAGAAATGGGGAGTTCATTGGGCTTAGGAGATGTCGCATTCTCCGGATCAATTTCATTTTCATCTCTTCCTCAATCAATGCACTCATTGATCTCCTTGGCAATCTTAAGTGATTGAATCACAATTTCTTGCAATTCAATCTCTCAAATCTTGATCAATAGCCAATTCCTTGGTCAATTGCTCATGAGAAGAGATGAAGTGTGGTCACTGATTATACCACATGCATTTCCCAAATCAAATGCTTAGAGGGTTATAGCCATATACCCATCCACACTCAATTTGGTCCAACATGAGAAAGCATTTCTAGCTAATCTCTTCATTCCTCTTTCAAGGATCCGAAGAGATCCATGTTTGAATAGCTTCTTTTCCAAGATAACTATCCAATTGGATGAGGATCGAAAGCTTTCAAGTAAAATTTCAAAAGGAAAGATAGAAGAAGAATAAGAAAATTAGTATTGTTCCATCAAATTACAACAGAGCTCCCTAACCTAATGAATGGGTTTTAGTTGTTCATAGCTCTAGAAATTAAAATCAAAGATGGAGAATACATGATAAAGCTAGAAGTACAAAGAAAGTAAATACAGAGAGTAGTTCTCTGTCCTAGCTCCTTCCAAAAGCTTCCTCTCTCTTTCAAAACTACTCCTATATATACTACTCTTCTCAGCTTCTAGTTAGCTCTTCAAGTCTTGGGCCTCTGGATCTTTGAGTTTGAAGCAGTTCCTTTCTTCAATTGGGCTTGGCTTACTTGCAGAGAGATAGTGTGAAGTAGGCATAGACTTTAGCTCAAGACGTTAGGGGTTTTTATCATTTAGTGAAAGTACAAGTTCGAGAACGTTAGTGACACTTAACATTGTCGCTAACGTTGCCATGCACCCCTTTGTCTCACGTTAAAGCCCACGTTAACTGGGTTAACGTGGCTTTTAATGTTGCCTTGTTAGCCTTCGAGAACGTTAGTGACACTCAACATTGTCACTAACGTTCAAGTGTGCCCCTTCTTGCTTCACGTTAAAGCTCACGTTAACTAGGTTAACGTGGCTTCTAACGTGGCTTTTGCCAACCTTCGAGAACGTTAGTGACACTCAACATTGTCACTAACGTTCAAGTGTGCCCCTAGGTCTCACGTTAGAGTCCATGTTAACTAGGTTAACGTGGCTTCTAACGTGGCCATTCTTAGCCATCCCAACGTTAGTGATAATGTTGAGTGTCACTAACGTTGGCTCATTCTTCATTCTTCATCGTTAGCTTCCACGTTAACCAAGTTAACGTGGAAGTTAACGTGGCTTTTGGGGTTGTGTGGTTGCTCCAACGTTAGTGATAATGTTGAGTGTCACTAACGTTGTCGACAACTCTCCATCTCTTACGTTAGCTCCCACGTTAACCAAGTTAACGTGGGAGTTAACGTGGCTCTTTGCAACTTAGGCCAATGTTAGTGACAATGTTGAGTGTCACTAACGTTGGCTTCTCTTCCCCCTTTAATGTTAGAGGCCACGTTAACTAGGTTAACGTGGCTTCTAACGTGGCCATTTGTGAGCTTGCCAACGTTAGTGACAATGTTGAGTGTCACTAACGTTGGCTCAACTTCCCTTCTCCACGTTAGAGTTCACGTTAACTTAGTTAACGTGACTCTTTAACGTGGGCATTGATGGCTTTTGAGAGTGTTTTTGGCAATTACTTTTCTCCTTAACTTTGCAAGTTACCTCCCATTCCTTGCTTCCTTTGGTCCTGAAATCAAGCAATAGAGTGCATCAAAGTTCTAGTCCAAGTCATGGGTAATGCAATATACAATTTTGTCATTAAAATCATGCACAATCCTCATGAAACAATGTAAAATGCACAATGTATGCTTGAATCAAGGTCTGAGTGAATATCTGCCCAAAACTAACTTATTTCCTAAGAAAATGCATGAAATTACCTAAAAACAGTGAAGAAAAGGTCAGTGAAACTGGCCAAAATGCCCTGGCATCACCATCTACCAAGGATACCCTAAGTGGAGTATAGTTATGATATTTTTTGATTTTCTCTCCGGAGCGATCCTCCTTTTTCTTGGATTCTTTATCTCGGTAGGCAGAACCGAACCTTGAGGCTTCGCCAAGTCGAGAATTTTCCTCCATGTTGATGTATTTCTGTGTCCATTCTTGTACTTCGTCTAAGGATGTCGGGTATCTCTTTGATATAGATTGGCTAAATGGTCCTTCTCGTAGGCCATTTATGAGGCCCATAATGGCAGCTTCTGTTGGTAGACTTTGTATGTCCATGCATGTTTTGTTGAATCTTTCCATGTAGTTGCGAAGGCTCTCCCGATCTCATTGCTTGATCCCTAGTAGGCTAGGTGCGTGTTTGGCTTTGTCCTTTTGTATGGAGAATCGGGCCAGGAACTTCTTGGCCAGGTCGTCGAAACTCGAGATGGATTTAGAAGGTAGGTTGTCGAACCATTTAATGGCTGTCCTGGTGAGAGTTGTTGGAAAGGCTTTGCAGCGAACTGCATCTGAGGCATCAGTGAGGTACATTCTACTTCTGAAGTTGTGAAGATGATGGTTGGGGTTCGAGGTGCCGTCATATAGAGTCATATCCGGAAGCTTCAAATCTTTTGGAATTTTGGTCTTCATAATTTCTCTGGTGAATGGATCTTGATCATTTTGAGAGCTATCCTCTGTGGATGGTCGAGTAGCTTTAGTTTTGAGATCAGCTTCGAGTTTTATAAGCTTATCTTCTAATTATCGGCGTCGCCTTATCTCCCGGTGTAGATCTTCTTCTTTTTCACGTCGATGTTGGGCTTCCTTCTCAAGTTGCTCCAATCGATTTTGAAGTGCTTCTATTACTCCTGGATTTGATGAATTTTTGTCTCCGTTGGTTTTTGGAGTATCTTTGAGTATTGTGTCTGCGTTTTTATGCGGCGTTCTGTCTTTCAAACCTGAATCGTGGTTGTTGTCATGGTCATCCGCCATGTTAATGGGATGACTTCCAGGTTCCCCGGCAACGGCGCCAATGTTCCGAGGGTTACCTGAAATTGTAGGTCGATCTCGGATGAGATCTTCTGTGCTGGTCGGAGCCGACGTGTCTGGCAGGTGTGTAGCGGCCGGAGCTGGTGTGTCCGACTTGCTGGACTTGGTAGTGGTGCTGATCCTTCATCCCCGGAGGGTGGGGGGTACCTGCAAGAGACTCCGATGCTTAAGTTAGCAAGGGTATTAAGCAGGTATTGAGTAGAATCTGAGTATGAGTTATACCTGGGTGCTCCAGTGTATTTATAATGGTGAAATGTGGCCTCTTGCGGATAGGATAAGTTAGTTATCTTATCTTATCTTTATCTTATCTTTAAGTGAGGTCATTTTTAAGGGAACCGCCTTTATCTCTATGGGCTTGGGCTGCCCTTGGATTTGGGGCGCGTTCCTCTATTTGGGTCCTTCGTTTGGGCTTTCCTGTGACTTGGCCGAGCTCTTTGAGGAGAGGTCGGGTTGTCCTGACCTGAAAAGGTCGGTCGCTTTGTCTGTCGAACATCCCAGGTCGGACAGCTCGACCCAGGGTATGAACAGGTTTTATGAAGGATGGATGTGAGTGGTGAATGGGTGAAGAAGAGAGAGAGTGGTGGGGTAGGTGGGGATCCTGTGGGGTCCACAGATCTTGAGGTGTCAAGAAAAATTCATCCCTGCACCAAGTGGTGAGCAAAAATGCTCTTTATGCCAATTCTGGCGTTAAACGCCGGGCTGGTGCCCATTTCTGGCGTTTAACGCCAGCCTCTTGCCCTTTCCTGGCGTTTAACGCCAGTCTGGTGCCCCTTTCTGGCGTTAAACGCCCAGAATGGTGCCAGACTGGGCGTTAAATGCCCATTTGCTACCCTTACTGGCGTTTAAACGCCAGTAAGATTTTCCTCCAGGGTGTGCTATTTTTCTTTCTGTTTTTTCATTCTATTTTTGCTTTTTCAATTGATTTTGTGACTTTCCATGATCATCAACCTACAGAAAACATAAAATAACAAAGGAAAATAGATAAATATAACATTGGGTTGCCTCCTAACAAGCGCTTCTTTAATGTCAGTAGCTTGACAGTGGGCTCTCATGGAGCCTTACAGATGCTCAGAGCAATGTTGGAACCTCCCAACACCAAACTTAGAGTTTGAATGTGGGGGTTCAACACTAAACTTAGAAGTTGGTTGTGGCCTCCCAACACCAAACTTAGAGTTTGACTGTGGGGGCTCTGTTTGAATTTGTTTTGAGAGAAGCTCTTCATGCTTCTTCTCCATGGTTACAGAGGGATATCCTTGAGCCTTAAACACAAAGGATTCTTCATTCACTTAAATGATCAATTCTCCTCTGTCAACATCAATCACAGCCTTTGCTGTGGCTAGGAATGGTCTGCCAAGGATGATGGATTCATCCATGCACTACCCAGTCTCTAGGACTATAAAATCAGCAGGGATGTAATGGTCTTCAACTTTCACCAAAACATCTTCTACAAGTCCATAAGCTTATTTTCTTGAATTGCCTGCCATCTCTAGTGAGATTCTTGCAGCTTGCACCTCAAAGATCCCTAGCTTCTCCATTACAGAGAGAGGCATAAGATTTATGCTTGATCCTAGGTCACACAGAGCTTTCTTAAAGGGCATGGCGCCTATGGTACAAGGTATTGAGAACTTCCCAGGGTCTTGTCTCTTTTGAGGTAATTTATGCCTAGACAAGTCATCCAGTTCTTTGGTGAGCAAAGGAGGTTCGTTCTCCCAAGTCTCATTACCAAATAACTTGCCATTTAGCTTCATGATTGCTCCAAGGTATTTAGCAACTTGCTCTTCAATGACATCTTTATCCTCTTCAGAGGAAGAATACTCATCCGAGCTCATGAATGGCAGAAATAAATTCAATAGAATCTCTATGGTCTCATTATGAGCCTCAGATTCCCATGGTTCCTCATTAGGGAACTCATTGGAGGCCAGTGGACGTCCATTGAGGTCTTCCTCAGTGGCGATCACTGCCTCTTCCTCCTCTCCAAGTTCGGCCATGTGGGCCATGTTAATGGCCTTGCATTTTCCTTTTGGATTCTCTTCTGTATTGCTTGGAAGAGTACTAGGAGGGAGTTCATTAATTTTCTTGCTCAACTGTCCCACTTGTGCCTCAAAGTTTCTAATGGAGGACTTTGTTTCAGTCATGAAACTTTGAGTGGTTTTGATTAGATCAGAGACCATGGTTGCTAAGTCAGAGTGGCTCTGCTTAGAATTCTCTGTCTGTTGCTGAGAAGATGATGGAAAAGGCTTGCCATTGCTAAACCTGTTTTTTCCACCATTATTGTTGTTGAAACCTTGTTGAGGTCTTTGTTGATCCTTCCATGAGAGATTTGGATGATTTCTCCATGAAGGATTATAGGTGTTTCCATAGGGTTCTCCCATGTAATTCACCTCTTCTATTGAAGGGTTCTCAGGATCATAAGCTTCTTCTTCAGATGAAGCATCCTTAGTACTGCCTGGTGCAGCTTGCATTCCAGACAGACTTTGAGAAATTATATTGACTTGCTGAGTCAATATTTTATTCTGAGCTAATATGGCATTCAGAGTATCAATCTCAAGAACTCTTTTCTTCTGATTCGTCCCACTGTTCACAGGATTCCTTTCAGAAGTGTACATGAATTGGTTATTTGTAACCATTTTAATAAGATCTTGAGCTTCTGTAGGCATCTTCTTCAGATGAAGAGATCCTCCAGCAGAGCTATCCAATGACATCTTGGACAGTTCAGACAGACCATCATAGAAGATACCTATGATGCTCCATTCAAAGAGCATGTCAGAGGGACACTTTTTGATCAATTGTTTGTATCTTTCCCAAGCTTCATAGAGGGATTTACCTTCCTTCTGTCTGAAGGTTTGGACTTCCACCCTAAGCTTACTCAATTTTTGAGGTGGAAAGAACTTTGCCAAGAAGGCATTGACTAGCTTTTCCCAAGAGTTCAAGCTTTCTTTAGGTTGTGAGTCCAACCATATCCTAGCTTTGTCTCTTACAGCAAAGGGAATAGCATAAGTCTGTAGACCTCAGGGTCAACCCCATTAGTCTTGACAGTGTCACAGATTTGCAAGAATTCAGCTAAAAACTGATGAGGATCTTCCAATGGAAGTCCATGGAACTTGCAATTCTGCTGCATTAGAGAAACTAATTGAGGCTTAAGCTCAAAGTTGTTTGCTCCAATGGCAGGGATAGAGATGCTTCTCCCATAGAAGTCGGGAGTAGGTGCAGTAAAGTCACCCAACACCTTCCTTGTATTGTTGGCATTGTTGTTATTTTCGGCTGCCATGGGTTCTTCTTCTTTGAAGATTTCTGTTAGGTCCTCTACAGAGAGTTGTGCCTTAGATTCTCTTAGCTTTTGCTTCAAGGTCCTTTCAGGTTCAGGGTCAGCCTCAACAAGAATGCTTTTGTATTTGCTCCTGCTCATATGAAAGAGAAGAAAACAATATGGAATCCTCTATGTCACAGTATAGAGATTCTTTGAGGTGTCAGAGGAAAAGAAAAATAGAAGGAAGAGGTAGAAGAATTCGAACTTATCAAGAAAGATGCAGTTCGAATTGTGCATTAAGGAGGAGTGTTAGTCCATAAATAGAAGGATGTGAGAAGAGAGGAAGAAATTTTCGAAAATTAATAAAAAAGATTTTTAAAACATTTTGAAAAATACTAATTGATTTTCGAAAACTAAGAGTGGAAAAAAAATCAAGTGATTTTTGAAAAAGATTTTAAAATTAGAAATCAAAAAGATATGATTGAAAACTATTTTGAAAAAGATTTGATTAAGAAGATATGACTGAAAAGTTATGGTTTTAAAAAGATGTGATTGAGAAGATATGATTTGAAAAACAATTTAAAAAGATTTGATTTTGAAAATTAATGACTTGGCTAACAAGGAAAGATATGATTCAAACATTAAACCTTTCTCAACAGAAAAGGCAACATACTTGAAATGTTGAATCAAATCATTAATTGTTAGCAAGTATCTTTGAAAAAGAAGGAAATTGATTTTGAAAAATATATGATTGAAAAGATATGATTTGAAAAAGATTTGATTTTGAAAAATTTTGAAAACTTGAAAAAAATTTGCATTAAAAACAAAATCTTCCTTCTTGTTCCATCCTGGCGTTAAACGCCCAGAATGGTATCCATTCTGGCGTTTAACGCCTAAAACACTACCCTTTTAGGCGTTAAACGCCCAGCCAGGCACCCTAGTTGGCGTTTAAACGCCATTTTTCCTTCCTCACTGGGCGTTTTGAACGCCCAGCTTTTTCTGTGTAATTCTTCTGCTGTATGTTCTGAATCTTCAATTCTCTGTATTATTGACTTAAAAAGACACAAAGAAAAATTTTTTGGATTTTTAATGATGAGGAATAATCAAAATGCAACTAAGACCAAATAAACAACGCATGCAAGACACTAAACTTAGAAGTTTGTATACTACTGACACTAACAAAATGAGAATGCATATGAGACACAACAAAACACTCAAGTCAAGAGAATTTAAAGATCAGAGCAAGGAAATCATCAAGAACAACTTGAAGATCAATGAAGACACATGAATGAATTCGAAAAATGCAAGAAGAAAAGAAACATGCAATTGACACCAAACTTAAAATGAGACACTAGACTCAACAAGAAACATAAAATATTTTTGGTTTTTATGATTTTGTAATTTTTTTTGGATTTTTTTCGAAAATTAAGTGGAAAAGAAAATAAGGATATCAAAATTCTTAATGAGAATTCCAGGAATCATGCAATGTTAGTCTAAAGCTTCAGTCTAAAGAAATTAGACATGGCTAGCCAAGCTTCAGCAGGACATTACATTTCAAGAGCTAAATTGATGAGAATCAATCAGCTTTGGTGATGATAAGAATATCACCTTGAAACACTAGAATTCATTCTTAAGAACTCTGAAGAAAAATACCTCATCTAAGCAACAAGATGAACCGTTAGTTGTCCAAACTCAACAATCCCCGGCAACGGTGCCAAAAACTTGGTGCACAAAATTGTGATTCATTCTTTTCACAACTCAAACAGTCCCCGTTAATGGCTCCAAAAACTTGGTGCTCAATACCATGGTCTAAACATAATTTCACAACTTCGCACAACTAACCAGCAAGTGCACTGGGTCGTCCAAGTAATAAACCTTACGCGAGTAAAGGTCGATCCCACGGAGATTGTTGGTATGAAGCAAGCTATGGTCACCTTATAAATCTCAGTCAGGCGAATTCAAATGGTTATGGATGATATATGAATAAAGCATAAAATAAAGATAGAGATACTTATGTAATTCATTGGTGAGAATTTCAGATAAGCGTATGGAGATGCTTTGTCCCTTCCGTCTCTCTGCTTTCCTACTGTCTTCATCCAATCCTTCTTACTCCTTTCCATGGCAAGCTGTACGTTGGGCATCACCGTTGTCAATGGCTACAGTTCTGTCCTCTCAGTGAAAATGTTCAACGCGCTCTGTCACAGCACGGCTATTCAGCTGTCGGTTCTCGATCATGTCGGAATAGAATCCAGTGATTCTTTTGCGTCTGTCACTAACGCCCCACAATCGCGAGTTTGAAGCTCGTCACAGTCATTCAATCCTTGAATCATACTCAGAATACTACAGACAAGGTTTAGACCTTCCGGATTCTCTTGAATGCCGCCATCAATTCTAGCTTATACCACGAAGATTCTGATTAAGGAATCCAAGAGATAAACATTCAAGCCTTGTTTGCTTGTAAAACGGGAGTGGTTGTCAGGCACGCGTTCATAAGTGAGAATGATGATGAGCGTCACATAATCATCACATTCATCAAGTTCTTGAGTGCAAATGAATATCTTGGAATAAGAATAAGCTGAATTGAAAAGGAGAACAATAGTAATTGCATTAATACTCGAGGTACAGCAGAGCTCCACACCTTAATCTATGGTGTGTAGAAACTCCACCGTTGAAAATACATAAGAACAAGGTCTAGGCATGGCTGTGAGGCCAGTCCCCAAAACGTGATCAAAAGATTCAAAGATCGAAAGATGATCAAAGATCCAAAGATCCAAAGATGAAAATACAACAGCAAAAGGTCCTATTTGTAGAGAAAGTAGCCTAGGGTTTACAGAAATGAGTAAATGACATAAAAATCCACTTCCGGGCCCACTTGGTGTGTGCTTGGGCTGAGCATTAAAGCTTTCATGTGTAGAGACTTTTCTTGGAGTTAAACGCCAGCTTTTGTGCCAGTTTGGGCGTTTAACTCCCATTCTTGTGCCAGTTCCGGCGTTAAAGGCCAGAATTCTTGAGCTGACTTGGAACGCCTGTTTGGGCCATCAAATCTCAGACAAAGTATAAACTATTATACATTGCTGGAAAGCCCAGGATGTCTACTTTCCAACGCAGTTGAGAGCGCGCCAATTGGGATTCTGTAGCTCTAGAAAATCCACTTCGAGTGTAGGGAGGTCAGAATCCAACAACATCTGCAGTCCTTTTCAGCCTCTGAATCAGATTTTTGCTCAGGTCCCTCAATTTCAGCCAGAAAATACCTGAAATCACAGAAAAACACACAAACTCATAGTAAAGTCCAGAAAAGTGAATTTTAACTAAAAACTAATAAAAATATAGTAAAAACTAACTAAAACATACTAAAAATATACTAAAAACAATGCCAAAAAGCGTATAAATTATCCGCTCATCACTGGGTTTCCTTCAGGTCCGCCTAGGGCCATAAAGTTTTTGCTATGTATGATGAGTCTTTTAAGGACTTCAAGAATTACTTCTTTATGGTTCGTGCTGTCGAGGGGGCCCGCCCCTTTTTTCTTGATGAAAATGATGAGCCTTCTTTTCCTCTAGAGTGGCAGAGGGATGTGAGAGTGTCTCGCTATACCTGGGAGATGCTTGATGATGTTGAGCGTGCCTTTGTTGTTGTCCTTGAGGATCTATGGGGGAAACCACCCCATCTTGATACAAAAAGGTTTTTGAATGACCCGTCCTTGGTTCGGATTGTTTTGGGTACTTGTCTGACTTATCTCTTATACTTATTTCTTAATTTTTTCTTCCTCTTATTGAGATTGTAACTCTTTGCTGTGGCTGATTCTATATTTGTAGAGATGTCAAAGAACAATGACCCTATGAGGGCCTTTAAAAGGGCAAAGATGGCGACTGCTGCTATGAACATCTCGGCCAAGGTGGCCGGAGAGGGATCTTCCTAGGCCCCCGTGAAGCCTCTTGTGCCGAGTTCTCCCGGGCCGAGGAAAGCAATTCCTACTCCTCGGTTTCGTCGGGTCGATCCTCCACAGACTTCTGCCGCTACTTCTGGTGCTCCTCTTTTAAAAAAGCAAAAAACGTCCGAGCCCTTTAACCTGGATGACCCGGATTTTGATGCTGTCGAGTTTGTTGACCAGCAAATTGCCCCCTATGGTGGGCTCTCCATGGACGACTTGTCTCTTCTTCAGCATTTGGATTTTATAACCAAAAGTAGTGTGAAAATGGCACATATGGGTGCGGCTATTTTCTAAACAGTTCAGGGGATCCTGATTCATGCCACAAAATCCTTCATGGAGGAGGCCAAATCAGAATTTGATCGGGTCAAGGGTCTGAAGAATGAGTTGGAGGTGAAGTTGGCGAAGGTAGAGAAGGAACTGGAGGGTGAGAAGGCCAGATCTATTGCTTTGGCTGCTTCTTTGAAGTTGGCTGAGGACATGGCACTGAAGCACAAGGATAGCTATGTCTCAGCTTATAGGGAATTAACGCATCTCCGGGATGATTTGGAAACTGCTCGGGTTAATTATGCCGAGCTTTAAGGTCACCTTGTGGGCAGCGTAACTGCCGCCTCCGAGAACCTGATGGAGCAGTTCCGGATTGTTGCTCCTAATGCCGACTTGACTCTCGTCAGCCTGGACAATGTTGTGAGGGATGGTAAGATTATCCCTGATGACCAGGATGATGTTGATGCTGACCCTCCCCCAGTGCCTTCTCTTAAAGTGTCGACCTCCTCGGTTCCTCCCGTTGTGTCTGATCCGGATTGCCAGATTCTGAACCGGGATGATGGGACTGTAGATGTTGTGTCTATTCAGACTTGCCCTCCTTCTCCCCGTACTGATGTTGCCGGGAAGGCTCCAGATCTTGGTTGACCTCCTTTTTTAAATATTTGTGTAAATAGCCCGATTTGTGGGCTTTGAACTCTTTTTTGTAAATGATGTTTTGTTGACTGTTGATACTCCAGTTGCTATTTTTAGCAACTTTATTTTGAAAAACAAAATAGTTTCTCTAGCTCTTGGGGTTGGCTTCAGGCGGCCTGTTGAGTCTGGTGATATGCTTGCTTGCAGCTTTCTTTATCATTTACCTAGATCTTTCAGAGTTGTTTTTTATCCATCCTCTTTTGATCACTTTTGTGGCGAGGTCAAGGTCTATCGGGTCGAGTTATCTCCCCTCTGTTGGTTGATCTTCTCAATTGATCTTTTCGAGCAACCCCTTGGGATTACTTTTTGTAACCTTTTGTAGCTTTAGTCCGACTTCTTCATGTCGGTCCCCGTTTCGTTACTAGGTGATCCTTTTTCTTAGATCTTGTTCAGATCTCTTTTGAGGTTTTACCTTTTGTAACTTTATCTTTTTCGGACCGACTTCGTCATACTGGACTCTGTCAAGTTATTTGATAATCCTCTTTTTTGGACCTCGTTCAAGTCTCTTTCAGGGATCACCTTGTTTTGTAGGAGACCGACTTCGTTAGGTCGATCTCTTCTAAGTTGCTTTTGTAATCCTCTTTCTTAGACCTTTGTTAGGTCTCTTCAGGGATTACTTTTACAACTTGCCTTGTAGGAGACCGACTTCGTTAGGTCGATCTCTTCTAAGTTGCTTTTGTAATCCTCTTTCTTGGACCTTTGTTAGGTCTCTTTCAGGGATTACTTTTACAACTTGCCTCGTAGGAGACCGACTTCGTTAGGTCGATCTCTTCTAAGTTGTTTTTGTAATCCTCTTTCTTGGACCTTTGTTAGGTCTCTTTCAGGGATTACTTTTACAACTTGCCTTGTAGGAGACCGACTTCGTTAGGTCGATCTCGTCTAAGTTATTTTTGTAATCCTCTTTCTAGGACCTTTGTTAGGTCTCTTTCAGGGATTACTTTTACAACTTTCCTTGTAGGAGACCGACTTCGTTAGGTCGATCTCATCTAAGTTGTTTTTGTAATCCTCTTTCTTGGACCTTTGTTAGGTCTCTTTCAGGGATTACTTTTACAACTTGTCTTGTCGGAGACCGACTTCGTTAGGTCGATCTCTTCTAAGTTATAGCAATTCCTCTTTAATAGGGTTGGCCAGACCTATTTCCAGGGATTTGCTGATAACTTGGGTTGACTTGGTCTGACTTTTTAGTGTCGGCCAGTCTTTTTAAGTTATTATATAGCAATTCATAAGACCTCGTCAGGTTCTTTTTGGGATCACTTTCGATAACTTCTTGCATTATTCTGTGTTCATCTTTGCCGATTTGTAGATGGTGGTTTCTGTCCTGGTTTAATCGACCTTTAGGTGAATCGCATTTTCACCTTTGTCGGTCGACCATTCCTATCGGGATCGTATAGTGAATCTGTTCGATCCGTTGCTTTATAATCGGACAATGAATGCTTCAGATTAATGCGTCTTGAGAATTTGTAGAATATCTGAAATGTATTTTATTTAAAGAAAGTGCAAATATATACAGGCGGGAGTTTTTCATACCCTTAAGTAGGATTAAATCTCAATCTTGATGCCTCATTAAAAAACCTTTTCAGGAAAAAGAGTGCATCTTGTGATGAGACCTTTTATGTTTCCTAACTATAGTACCTTCTTAGGTTGTAGGCGTTCCATGATCTGGGGAGTTCTCATCCCTCGAGTTTGGACAGTCTGTAGTAGCCCTTCCCAAGTACTTCTGTGACTCGGTAGGGTCCTTTCCAGTTGGCTGCCAGCTTTCCTTCTCTGGGTCGAGTTGTTCCAATATCATTTCGGATTAAGATGAGATCATTCTCAGCAAAACCTCTTGGCACTACCTTTTGATAATACCTGGAAGCCATTTGCCGCTTTAGTGCTTCTTCTCTGATCCGAGCTCTTTCTTGGATTTTCGGAAGTAGGTCGAGCTCTTCTCTTTGAAGTTGAGAGTTGGTTTGTTCATTGTAGTGGACTACTCGGGGAGACCCTTCCTCTACTTCTATTGGAATCATTGCCTCCACTCCGTATGCTAATCGAAATGGTGATTCGTTCGTAGTAGAATGAGGTGTTGTTCGATACGCCCATAGGACTTGTGGAAGTTCCTTGGCCTAAGCTCCATTTGCTTCTTGCAGTCTCTGTTTCAGCCCGGCCAATATGACTTTGTTGGCCGCTTCGGCTTGTCCATTGGCTTGGGGATGTTCGACGGAGGTGAACTGGTGTTTTATATTCAAGTCGGCCACTAGTTTTCTGAAGCCTGCATCTGTGAATTGGGTGCCATTATCTGTGGTGATGGAGTATGGGACCCCGAACCTTGTAATGATGTTTCTATATAGGAATTTTCGACTTCTTTGAGCAGTGGCGTTGGCTAGGGGTTCTGCCTCGATCCATTTTGTGAAATAGTCTACCCCCACTATGAGGAACTTGACTTGTCCCGATCCATGGGGAAAAGGTCCGAGAAGATCGAGTCCCCACTTTGCAAATGGCCAGGGTGAGCTTTTCCGGTTAGGCAATGTGAAAGTTGGCATGATTCTGGCATGGTAGACATGTCTTTACAAATTCGGTAGCTTCCTTTCGTAGAGTTGGCCAATAGAATCCCGCCCGGAGTACCTTTTTGGTGAGAGTTTGCACTCCGAGATGATTGCCACAAATGCCGCTGTGTACTTCTTCCAAGACTTCCTTTGTATTGGAGGTTGGTACGCATTTTAACAATGGTGCTGAGATCCCTCTTTTGTATAGGGTGTTGTTTATGATAGTGTAGTATTGTGCCTCCCTTTTTAACCTCTTTGCCTCCTTTTCATCTGTAGGGAGCGCTTCTGTTTTGAGGTAGTTAATTATGGGGGTCATCCATCCTTGATCCCGACCTGTTATGGCTAGGACTTTTTCTTCTTTCGATATTGACGGTTTCTGTAGTATTTCCTGGATGAGGCTTCTATTGTTGTCCCTTGGTTTGGTGCTGGCTAGTTTTGAGAGCGCGTCAGCTTGGGCGTTTTGCTCGTGGGGTATGTGGCAGATCCTATATTCCCCGAGTTGTCCAACCTGTTCTTTGGTTTTATCCAAATATTTTTTCATAGTAGGATCTTTGGCTTGGTAGCTCACTGTTATTTGTGAAGTAACGACTTATGAGTCGCTGTAGATGTTGAGTTTCTGAGCTCCAACTTCTCTAGCCAGCTTCAAGCCAGCTAATAACGCTTCGTATTCCGCCTGGTTGTTTGAGACCGGGAATCCGAATTTGAGGGAAAACTCGAGTTGGGTTCCTTGGTTGCTTTCGATTATCACACCTGCACCACTTCCGGCTTTATTCGAGGAACCGTCCACGTATATATTCCACTCTATAGGGATCTCCGAGGCGTCTGTGAATTCTGTAATGAAGTCGGCTAGGTATTGTGATTTGATGGCTGTTCGTGCTTCATATTGGAGGTCAAACTCGGACAACTCAATTGCCCATTGTAGGATTCTTCCTGCTAGATCTGTTTACTGCAATATCCCCTTTATGGGCTGGTTGGTCCGAACCTTAATGGTATGCGCTTGGAAGTACGGCCGAAGTCGTCGGGATGTGAGTATGAGAGCGTAGGCAAACTTCTCTATTTTCTGGTAGTTCAGCTCTGGCCCCTGCAGTGCTTTACTAATGAAGTAGACAGGTTGTTGCCCACCCTCGTCTTCTCTAATTAGTGCTGAGGCTATTGCTCGACTTTCTACTGCGAGGTACAATATGAGTGGTTCCGCTTCTCGTGGTCGAGATAGGATAGGTGGCCATCCTAAGAATTCTTTGAAGTCTTGGAAGGCTTGCTCACATTCTGTTGTCCACTCAAAGTTCTTTCCCTTCCTTAAAATAGCGTAGAAAGGGAGGGATCTTATCGCTGACCCTGCTAGGTATCTGGATAAGGCTGCCAGTCTCCCATTGAGTTGTTCTACCTCTTTGACGCAGGTTGGGCTCTTCATGTTGAGTATGGCCTAGCATTTATCTGGATTTGCCTCGATTCCTCTTTGTGTGAGCATAAAGCCCAAGAACTTACCGGCTTCTACTGCGAAGGTGCATTTAGCCGGGTTAAGTCGTATGCCATGCTTCCGTATGGTATCGAATACTGGAACTAAGTCGGACAGTAATGTTTCTTCACTTCGTGTCTTTATCAACATGTCATCCACGTAGACCTCCATGATTTTTCCGATGTGATCTGAGAAGACCTTATTCATTAGCCTTTGATAAGTAGCTCCCGCGTTCTTAAGGCCGAAAGGCATTACGATGTAACAATAGTTTGCTTTGGGTGTTAGAAACGAGGTTTTTTCTTGATCTGGTGGATACATTGGGATCTGATTGTACCCCGAGTATGCATCCATAAACGAGAGATACTTATATCCCGATGAGGCATCTACTAGAGCGTCGATGCTTGGTAGTGGATAAGGGTCTTTTGGGCAGGCTTTGTTGAGGTCGGTGTAGTCGGTGCACATTCGCCTCTTCCCATTTGACTTTCTCACTAAGACGACGTTTGCTAGCCATAGTGGGTATTTAACTTCTCTTATGAACCCTGCCTCTAGTAGTGCTTGCACCTGTTCTGCGACAGCCTGAGACTGTTCTGGCCCGAGTTTTCTTCGTCTTTGTTGTACCGGCCGAGATCCCATATAGACTGCCAACTTGTGGCTCATCAGTTCGGGATCTATGCCTGGCATGTCGGCAGCTTTCCATGCGAAGAGATCAACATTATCTCGTAGGAACTGTATGAGTGATTCCTTTGCATCTCCTTTCAAGATCGTGCTAATATTAGTTGTCTTATCCGAGGTGTCTCCGATCTGAACTTTCTCTATCTCGCCTTCGGGCTGTGGACGGAGTTCTTCTCGTCTCTTAACTCCTCCAAGTTTGATTGTGTGGAACTCTCCTCCTTCGCCTCTGAGGTTTATGCTTTCGTTATAACAACGGCGCGCCATCTTTTGATCTGCTTTTATTGTAGCTATCCCTTATGCTGTTGGAAATTTCATACATAGATGGGGAGTTGAAACTATTGCGCCGAGTTGATTTAACATCGTCCGACCTATTAAGGCGTTGTAGGCTGAGCTTACGTCAACCACGATGTAGTCTATCTTAAGTGTTCTGGACTGGTTCCCCTTTCCAAAGGTTGTATGTAGTGATACGTATCCCAGTGGTTGTACTGGGGTATCCCCAAGTCCGAACAGGCTATTCAGATATGCCCTTAGCTCTTTTTCTTCTAGGCCGAGCTTGTCGAAGGCAGTTTTGAATAAGATGTCGGCGGAGCTTCCTTGGTCAATTAATGTACGGTGGAGGTTGGCGTTTGCCAATATGATAGTGTATGACCATGGGGTCGTCGTGTCCCGAGATGATTCCAGATGCGTCTTCTTTGGTAAACGTGATTGCTGGGATGTCTGGCGCCTCCTTCTTTCCTTCGACATGGTATACTTCTTTCAGGTGTCACTTGCGAGATGATTTGGAGATTCCTCCTCCCACAAATCCGCCGTGTATCATGTGGACGTGTCTCTCTGGTGTGCGAGGTGATCGTTCAGACCATCCGATATCTTCATCCCTTCTTCTTTTTCTTGGCTCTTCGTCCCGGTTGGCCAAAAACCGATCTAGTTTTTCTTCTCTTACTAATTTTTCTATGACGTTTTTCAAGTCGAAGCATTTGTTGGTGGAATGTCCTCGAACTCGATGATACTCACAGTATTCGTTCCGATTTCCTCCTCCTCTTTTGCCTTTGAGTGGCCGAGCTGGGGGTATTTTTTCCGTATGGCAGACTTCTTTGTAAACATCTACCAAGGATACCCTGAGAGGGGTGTAGTTATGATATTTTTTGATTTTCTCCCCGGAGCGATCTTCCTTTTTCTTGGATTCTTTATCTTTATCTCGGTAGGCAGAACCAAACCTCGAGGCTTCCCCAAGTCGAGAATTCTCCTCCATGTTGATGTATTTCTGCGCCCGTTCTTGTACTTCGTCCAGGGATGCAGGGTACTTCTTTGATATAGATTCGCTAAACGGTCCTTCTCGTAGGCTATTTATGAGGCCCATAATGGCAGCTTCTGTTGGTAGACTTTGTATGTCCATGCATGTTTTGTTGAATCTTTCCATGTAGTTACGAAGACTCTCTCGATCTCCTTGCTTGATTCCTAGTAGGTTGGGTGCGTGTATAGAAAATCTGGCCAGGAACTTTTTGGCCAGGTCGTCGAAGCTTGAGATAGACTTTGGAGGTAGGCTGTCGAACCATCTAATGGCTGTCTTGGTAAGAGTTGTTGGAAAGGCCTTGCAACGAACTGCATCCGAGGCGTCTGTAAGGTACATTCTACTTCTGAATTTGCTGAGATGATGGTTGGGGTCTGAAGTGCCGTCATACAGAGTCATATCCGGAAGTTTGAAGTCCTTTGGGATTTTGGTCTTCATAATTTCCCTGGTGAATGGATCTTGATCCTTGCGAGAGCTATCCTCTAGAGTGAATTGAGTAGCTTTAGTTTTGAGATTGGCTTCGAGTTTCAGAAGTTTATCTTCTAATTCTTAGCGTCACCTTATCTCCCGATGCAGGTCCTCTTCTTTTTTGCGTTGACGTTGCACTTCTTTCTCAAGTTGCTTTAATCGATCTTGAAGCGCCTCTATCACTCCTGGATTTGATGAATTTTTGTCCCCGTTGGGCTCCAGAGTATCTTTGAGTGTAACATCCGCGTTCTTGTGCGGCGTTCTATCTTCCAAACCTGAATTGTGGTCGTTGTCAGGGTCGTCCGCCATGGTGATGGGATGACTTCTAGGATCCCCGACAACGGCGCCAATGTTCCGAGGGTTACCTGAAACTGGAGGTTGATCTCGAACGAGATCTTCTGTACTGGTCGGTGCTAACGTGTCCGGCTGGTGGAAGACGGCCGGAGCTGTCGTGTCCGACTTGTTGGACTGACTGCACTGCTGATGCCTTGTCACCGAAGGGTGGGGGGTACCTGTAAGGGACTTCGATGCTTAAGTTAGCAAGGGTATTAAACAGGTATTGAGTAGAATCAAAGTATGAGTTATACCTGGGTGCTCAAGTGTATTTATAATGGTGTGTAGTGACCTTTTTAGATAAGATAAGTTAGTTATCTTATCTTATCTTATCTTCTAGGTGAGGTCAGTTTATCTTGTATGCGAACCGCCCTTCCCTCTGTAGGCTTGGGCTGCCTTAGGATTTAGGGCGTGTTCCTCTATTTGGGCCCTTCTCTGGGCTTTTCTGATGACTTAGCCGAACTCTTTGGAAAGAGGTCGGGTTGTCCTGTCTTGAAGAAGTCGGTCGCTTTGACTGTCGAACATCCCGGGTCGGACAACTCAACCCAGGGTGTGAACAGAGGGTAAGGACCTGTACCTGCCACGATTCATCCGACACTATATGGCCAGGGTCCATATCAGAGGCACCCTCCCCTTCCCTTATCTGGTTACCCAGCTAGGCCGTCGGGCTGACGTGCCTTGGGAGGACGCTGATGAGAGGCCACATGTTGCGGAGTGCAGGAAGATCATTCCTCACAGCAGGAACTTTCTGGCTTTGGGCTACAGACCTGCATTCCTTACTGCTTCCAATGAGACAGCCACACCTTCAGTTGCCCTCTCTTCTTCCACTGCTGCACCTGCCCCGCCCACTGCACCTCAAGCTACTCATGAGCCTATTTACCATTTGGTGCATCGACTGTTCACCCGCTTGGACCGTATGGAGGGTCGCATGCACCTCAAGTTGATGATCCGGTCCGGTGGTGACATCCCCTCCGAGCCTGACACCCCTTTTGACACATCTGAGGCGGAGGCGTCCGCTCATGAGGATGAGATACCCACCCAGGCTGAGCAGGCAGGCCTGGAGGTTTATAAACCCTTTTTATATGATATATATTGTGCTCAATTTAAGTGATTTATTCAACCCTTCACCTACTTATTCATGTAAATTGTATAGTTTTGCTTTCCATTCCTTATTATGTGATATATGCGAAATACATGTTTTCTATGCTTTAAAAGTAATTATTTTAATTACCCTTTTATTACCATTCGATGCCGTGGTTTGTGTGTTGAGTAGTTGCAGAGCTTCTAAGGCAGGAATGACTTAAAGGATGGAAAGAAAACATACAAAAATGGAAGGAAAGCACTAAATGGAGTTTTTGAAGAAACATGTAGTGACGCGAACTCATGGATGACGCGGCCGCATGCCCAGTGCGAAAAGGAAGAGACGCGACCGTGTGACCCACGCGGCTGCGCGCCTTAAGCAGAACACAGATGACGTGAACTTATGATCAAAGCAAACGCGTGACAAGGAAAACTCTGAATGACGCGACCGCGTGACCCACGCGGATGCGTGACAGATGCCACGCACCAAAAATTACAGAAAATACTCCCAGCAGTTTCTGAAGCCCTTTTTGGCCCAGATCCAGGTCCAAGAGGCAGAGATTAGAGGTTATGAAGTGGAGGAATGCATCCATGGAGGGATATAGCCAGTTATTTTTCACTTTTCATAGTTTAGATGTAGTTTTTAGAGAGAGAGGTTTTTTCCTCTCTCTTAGGATTAGGATTTTTAGAAATTAGGAATATTTCTTCTTCATCTCAAGTTCAATGTTCTTCTATTTATTTTCTCCTTTATTTGTTTAATAACCATTCATGTTATGATTTTATTATTTAAATACAATTTGAGGTATTTTAGACTCATGATTGCTTTTCTCTATTTTTAATATAAATTATTTACTATTGGCTTTGGTTGATTAATTGGTGACTCTTGAGTTGTCAAACTCAACAGTGGTTGAAATTGGCAGATTCTAATTGATCTAGATCGCTCTAAAGCTAGTGCTCCCACAGGGATTGACTAGGACTTGAGGATCAAGCTAATTAGTCTACTTGACCTTCCTTTGTTTAATAAAGGTTAACTAAGTGGGAGTAAAAACATAATTCTCATCACCATTGATAAGGATAACTGGGATAGGACTTCTAATTTTCATACCTTGCCAAGAGTTTTATTAGTTATTAATTTATTAATTCTTGCATTCTAATTCTTCTGCTCAAAAACCCTTTTCAAAACCCAAAATACTATTTTTCATAACTAATAATAAAACACACCTCCCTGTAATTCCTTGAGAAGACCACCCGAGGTTTGAATACTTCGGTTAATTATTTTTATTGGGTTTGTTACTTGTGACAACCAAAACGTTTGTAAGAAAGGACTTTTGTTGGTTTAGAAACTATACTTGCAACGGAAATTTATTCTGAATTCTAGACCACACAAAAGTTCTCTCTTCAGACACCTCCTGAGCTTACTGAAGATACCTTGCCACCACAACTGGCTCTAGATGATTAGGAACCTAGCCATGAGCAGAAAATGGAATTGAAGCCCCTTATACCCCACCTCAAGTATGCTTACCTTGAGGATAATCAGAAGCTCCCAGTTATCATTGAAGGGGAGTCACTTCCCAATAGGAGAAGCAGCTGCTTAGTGTGCTAAGAAGACACAAGAAGGCCATTGGATGGAGCTTGGCGGATATAGTTGGCATCAGCCCTCAAGTTTGTGAGCACCTGATATTTTTAGAAGAGGGAACAAGGCCTGTCCGTCAACCTCAAAGGTAGTTGAACCCCACCATTCTAGAGGTGGTCAAGAAGGAAGTAACCAGGCTGTTTGAAGCTGACATTATCTATCCAATCTCGGATAGTGAATCGGTCAGCCCGGTATAGGTGGTTCCAATGAAATCTGGAGTCACATTAGTAAAGAATGAGCATGGAGAGCTCATTGCAACTAGAGTGCAGAACGCCTGGAGGGTATGCATTGATTACAGGCGTCTCAACCAAGCTACTCGTAAGGATCACTACCCCTTGCCCTTTATCGATCAGATACTTGATCGCCTGTCAGGTAAATCAAACTACTATTTTCTAGATGGTTACACTAGCTATTTTCAGATTCATATAGCCTCTAAAGATCAGAAGAAGACTACTTTTACATGTCCCTTTGGAACGTATGCGTATAAGACAATACCTTTTCTCATATTTTCTTGAGAACTGTATGGAGGTTTTTATGGATGACTTTAGTGTGTATGGTGATTCTTTTAGCCTTTGCTTGGATAGTTTAGCTAAAGTATTAGACATGTGTGTTAGTTCAAACCTTGTATTAAATTTTGAAAAATGTCATTTTATGGTCCAACAAGGTATTGTTCTAGGGCACGTTGTTTCTAATACTGGTATTTCAGTTGATCCAGCAAAGGTAGACGTTATTTCTGGTTTACCTTACCCCTCTTCTGTGAGGAAAGTCTGCTCGTTTCTTGGTCACGCAGGTTTCTACCGGCGATTTATCAAGGACTTCAATAAGGTAGCACTGCCTTTATCCCGCCTGCTGCAGAAGGATGTTGAGTTCGAGCTGAATGCGAACTACAAAGAGGCGTTTGATGAGTTGAAGACTGCCTTGACTCAAGCCTCTATTGTGAGAGGGCTCGACTAGAGTCAACCATTTGAGATAATGTGTGACGCTTCTAATTATACAATCGGAGCGGCACTGGCTCAACGCGAAGGTAAGGACCCTTTTATTATTTCTTATGCATCTAAGACCTTAGACGCTGCTCACTCTAATTACACTAACACTGAAAAAGAGCTTCTGGCTATTGTTTTTGCTCTGGATAAATTCTGAGCCTACTCACTTGGTACTAAGGTGGTAGTGTACTCAGACCATGCAGCTCTAAAATATAAGAAAGAGTCCAAACCAAGGCTCATACGCTGGATATTGTTGCTGCAAGAATTTGATTTAGAAATTAAGGATAGGAGTGGTTCATAGAATTTAGTGGCGGACCAGTTGAGTCGCCTAGAGCACATCAAGGATGACTCCACTCCTATCAATGATGCTTTTCCATTTGATAGCTTGCACGCAATATCTGAAGTAGTTCCTTGGTATGCACCTATAGCTAATTACCTTGTTAGTCGCACCTTCCCTCCTAATTTTACTAAACATCAAAAGGACAAGCTTAAAAGCGAGTCCAAATATTATATATGGGATGACCCATATTTATGGAGATGTGGTGCTGACCAGGTAATTAGAAGTTGTGTGCTTCAATCAGAATTCCAGTCTATTTTAGAGTCCTGTTACTCTTTTGAAAGGAGTGGACATTTTGGCCATCAAAGAACAGCTAGAAAAATATTAGACTGTGGATTCTGGTGGCCCACACTATTTAAGGATGCTACTGCTTTTTCTGAATCTTGTTCACCTTGCCAGAGGTTTGGAACTATATCCAAGAGGGATGAGATGCCCCAACAACCTGTGTTATTCAGTGAAATTTTTTATGTCTGGGGCATTGACTTCATGGGTCCATTTCCACACTCTTATGGTTTCCTATATGTATTGTTAGCTGTAGATTATATTTCTAAATGGGTAGAAGCAATTCCTACCCACACTGATGATGCTAACACTATTGTTTCCTTTGTTCGAAATAATATTATCTATCGCTTTGGATCACCACGAGCAATGATGAGTGATCAAGGCACTCACTTCTACAACAGGAGATTAATAGGCCTACTGAAGAAGCATGGGATCGTTCACAAGGTGGCTACAGCTTACCACCCCCAGACTAATGGACAAGCCGAGGTATCCAACAGAGAGATAAAGCATATCCTGAAAAAGGTCGTCAAGCCTCACAGAAAAGACTGGAGTACCAGGCTTGCTGATGCGCTTTGGGCATACCGGACAACGTACAAGACACCAATCGGAATGAGTCCCTTCTGCCTAGTCTACGGAAAGGCCTGTCATCTCCCAGTGGAGGTAGAACACGAGGCTTTCTAGGCAGTGCGTAAGTGCAACATGAGATTCGAGAAAGCGGCGGCTGAGAGGAAGTTGCAACTACAAGAACTGGAATGCCTTCGCCTAGAAGCTTTTGAGAACTCCAGGCTATACAAAGAGAAGGTGAGGGTTGTACATGACAAAAATATCAACCGAATGAAGTTCAAACCTGAGGAGTTAGTTCTCATTTACAACTCCAGGTTGAGACTCATGCCAAGCAAGCTGAGATCAAGATGGGAAGGCCCCTACAGAGTGAAGAAGCTGAGCCATATGGCGTTTTCCACCTGAGGCACCCTTCTAGTCCCAATATCCTGAAGGTCAATGGCCACCGCTTAAAGCTGTATCATGGTGAGAAGATAAAGGACAGCAAGGAGCTGGAGATCCACCTCTTGGCAGATCCACCCACAGAAGTAGACTGAGCTCCTGGACTGTCCAACTTAAGGACGTTAAAGAAAAGTGCTTGGTGGGAGACAACCCACCATGGTATGATTGTTCCTTTCCATTCTTAGTCTCTTTTGTTTTCTTTTTACCAAAGTTCATGCATACATTCTGCATCTTAACCTGCATTCTGCATATTCAACTGCATTCTATAAAAAAAAGGGTGTTCGACGCGCAAGCGTCGCTGACGCGTACGCATCGTGCGTGAATTCACAATACCAAGGCAGTAAATAGAGAGTTGAGCAGGAGTGGTACTGAAAGTGTGCTTTGCGCACCAGCAAGCCCACGCGAATGCGTACTTGACACGTGCACGTCACTCGCGTTGTTCGCCACCTACACGTAAGCGTCTTTGACGCGTACGCGTGACCCTGGAAATCGGCGTAAATGGGCGTTCTTCCCGAAAGTTGTGCTGGCTTGGGGCTGGAATTGCAGTAGGAGCGCAATCCTCATCACGCGTACGCGTCCTTGATGCGTGCGCGTCATTTTCACTTTTCCCCATCCACGCGAGCGCGTCCCTGACGCGCACGCATCGTCTGCTTTTTCAACCCTCATGCGTATCAACTCGAGAGTTGTGCGTGCATGGAGCTACTCTCGCGCGATTCGCACAAACTGAGATCATGCGTACGCATCCCAGACGCTTACGCATCACTTGAACTTCATGTGACCCACGTGTACGCATGCTGTATGCGTCGCATGCAATGCAAAATTAAAACATCACGCCGCCCAGACCTCTTCTCCTTTATCCCCCAATCCTAATTTCTTTCTTCTTCTTTCTTCTTCTTCTTCTTCTTCTATATTTTCTTTCTTCTTCTTCTTCTTCTTCTTCTTCCTCTTACTTCTTTCCCACTCACATCCTCCATTACCTCTCTCTTTTCATCTTCTTCTCAAGGTTCTTTCTTCCTATCTTCTTTCTTCCCGTCTTACTATTTATCTATTCTTTTTGCATTCTTTTAATTGGTGTTAGAAATTTAAATGGGTGATTGTTTTCTTCTATATTTTGCTTGTGGACATATCAGGGAATGATTTGACAATTAGTATTAATTTTTGGGTTTCATGCATGTTTGGATTTCATACTTTCCCTAACATATTTTACATGCATACCAAGTGTTTTTCACAAAACCCTTACAATCTTTTATTGATTAAATATAGTTGTCAATACAAACGTGATTTTTAGTTTGTTACATTTGATAATCAAATTGAGCTATTAATGCTTGATCTATGCTACTCATGTCTTTGCCGGCATGCTAATAAACATCTTGCATCTAATTGTCTTAATTTCTCATGCTATATTTCCATTGATGTCCTAATTACATGGATTCACGACTATGTGTTTACGACATTCTTCTTTACCTTGGCATCGATTATCACTTGTATTTTCCTCCCCCCCGGTTCTAGCTATTTGATTTCATGTCCCTTTCTTTTCTCCCTTTTCAGGATGGCCACCAGGAAGGGTAGAGAGAAAGCCTTTAACAAGCCACCAGCAAGGAGAGGAACGAAAAGAGCACTAGCTACGGAATCATCCTCAACATCAGTCAAGCCATCAACAAAGTGGGTCAAGAGGATCATCAAGGTCGATGAAACCGAGAAAGCCTTTCCCGCAAGGGACACTACGCGATTCACTAACCGCTACTGTGAGCGGATGTTCCCCATCTTGGCTGAGCGGAACTACAACAATGAGCACCTACTCATCCTCCCAACCCACATTATTGATCTTGTAGAGCCCCACATTGAGCGCAGACAATGGATATTCTTACGAAGGCAGCCACGGCAGGTCAACCTCTCATGGGTAGTTGAATTATACTCCAATTTTCCCATGCCAGCCCTGCAGTCTATCTATGTCCGTTAGAAGCAAGTCTCTATCTCTAAAGGGGCCATTCAGCGAGCTTTAGATCTCCCCCCTGCTCCAGAAGGATTGGACGCATACCAAGAAGCCTCTGTCAAGCACCAAACATATCAATTTAATTGGGACGATGTCCTCAGAGTTATCGCACTACCTGGCAGCAAATGGATCTATGGATACCATCGATCATGACCTAAGGGCATATTGGCTTCAGCACTTACCTTGGAGGCTCGAGTGTGGGCACAAATCATGTCCCACTATGTCTTTCCAAGCACTCACGAGTCCTCCTTCACTACGAACATGGCTATTCTCATCTGGTGTATCCTGACAAACCAGCCTCTCAACTTACCGAGACACCTCTGACAAGCCATGAGACATGTACAGATTGCAGGCAACCTACCCTTTCCTGCCTTGGTTTTAGATCTAGTCTCAGCAGCCGGAGTCTCCTACACAGCTGGGGACACCAAGGCCATGATTCTGCAGGATGATCAGTATGTCCCCAACGAAAAGTACATCAGACCCCAACAGCCACTACCAGCCGGACTACAGACCCGGTTGGAGATATTCCTTCTCCTTCCACATCACAAGCACCTTCAGCAAATCAGCTGCTCCTTCAGATACTTCAGAGGTTAGATTGGCTAGACCGGCAAGTGAAGCGAATGGAGCACCGTAATAAGTGCCGATTTACATTCCTCAACGAGCTGATTGTTGGCAACTACCCATCTGAAGAAGAACCAAACACTCTGAACTCCATTTTACCTACTAGCACCGGGAGCCATAACGACCACAACTGTGGAGATGCTGTCACCAGCCCCCCTTTGTTCCTAACTGATGGCACCGAGGACGGTGCCAAGCTTTAAGTGTGGGGAGGTCGATCAGTACCTGAATTCCGGAGGTAATTGCTTTTTCTTAACACCAATAGGTTATTTTTCTTTTGTTAGGTAGGATAGATTGCATAGTAATAAGTGTTGCATGTATGTTCTACTTAGTTGAAAAATAATAAGTTTCTTTTCAAAGACCCTTTTTTTTATAATTTCACTAATTCAAATTAAAATTCTATGTTAAACTTGTTTGAAGATTGTAATTTGGAACATGGTTTTGAGCTAAGAACACACAACTCGTGAATTTTTTTAGCCTAATTGTATGGTTACATTATTTAACCATAATATTTTATTCTTGTGTATTTGCTTCTCTATAATTGCAATCTTTGCTTTGTTCCATTCTATATGTCCGTTGTTTAGTGTATTTCCATGCTTATATGTGATTGAGGCCATCATTTGTTATTAGCTCACTTATCCCAAATGTCCTACCACCTCCATTTACCTTTGTTTACCACTTTGAGCCTTTTAATCCCCATTTGTTCTATATATTACCACATCACTAGCCTTAAGCGAAAAAATAATTAATTACCTCAATTGAATCTTTGGTTAGCTTAAGATAGAGATTGTGTATCAACTAAGTGTGGGGAATTGTGGGAAACCTGGGTAAATAGGAATGTGTTGCATTTTCACTTTATTTAATATAGGGAATTTGGGTGCTTACTCATATGAAACCAGAAAAACCATATGCATTGAAATGTTATGTTTATTTTTAAAATTAAAAAAAGAGAGAGATTTAGGGGAATGAAAGCACCCCAATATTAAGTTCAATAAAAAGATCAATGCATGTGAGGTAAAATAGAAGAACATTTAAATACATGAGTAGGTGAAAAACATAAAAGTGAGACTATGGGTAGTTAGGCATGATTTTAGAAGCATAGGGAATGTGTGTGCGTTTGGTGAGAACTTAGGTTAATCAAGGATTCAATTCTTAGCTCACTTGGCCATACATGTATCCTCACCCTTACCTAAGCCCCATTACAACCTTGAAAAAGACCTCATGATGTTTGCATGTATGCACTAAATATTTGTTGATTGGTTAGATGAACAAATTTTAGAACGCATGAATAGAGGAGACTAGAGTGAATTACCCTATACACTTGAGTGATTAGAGTGCATATACACTTCCAGTGAGGGTTCAATGCTTGATTCTATGTTCCCTGCTTTCATGAGCTATCTTCTTACAAGTTTACTTGTCTTTACTGTATCATTTGAATTTGTGGAATCTGATTTATATTTGTCTTGGAGAATTTGTTTATTTCCAACCAAGTAGATAGAGACATCTTAGCATATAGTTACATTCATATATAGGTTACATTTCATGAGTCTTACTTTCCCCTATTCATTCTTTTTGTCTCCTTGAGCTTAGCATGAGGACATGCTAATGTTTAAGTGTGGTGAGATTGATAAACCACTATTTTATGGTCTATCTTGTGCTCAATTGAGTGATTTTTATCAAGTCTCTGCATACTTATTCATACAAATTGCATGATTTTACAATTCCTTCCCAATTTTATTCTATGATTGAAAACTTCCTTCCTAAGCCTTTAAATTGTGTATTTTTAATGCCCTTCTATACCATTTGATGTCATGATCTATGCGTTAAATGTTTTCAGGCTTTATAGGGTAGAAATGGCTTAGAGGATGAAGAGGAAGCTTGCATAAATGGAAGGAGCACAAGAATTAAAAGAGATAGCCAGGGAGGAGCGAAGCGTGCGCGTACCTGACGCATGCGCGTGAATTGGAGTTCGCACGGCGACGCGTGCGCGTGCCTGACGCATACGCGTGACATGCGCTACGTGCAGAAAATGCAGAAAACACTGGGGGCAATTTTGGGCTGAGATTGGACCTAATTTTCAGCCCAAAAACACAGACAAGAGCCAGGGGACAAGCAAAGACTCAATGCACATTCTCATTTGGACAGTTTTAAGTTTTAGATTGGAATCTTAGAGAGAAATTACTACTTCTTCTAGCTTTTCCTCACATTCATAGATTTCTAGTTTTGATGCTTTTGATTTGGATATTGAGAAGAGTTACTACCTCCGTTGAAGTTTCAATTATTCTAGTTTGTTTCCTTATTCCTTACTCTTTTATTGCCCATTAACTTCGTTCAGATACGTATGTTTATGATTTTGGGATTTATTAATGCAAAGTACTATTTTTACCTTTAATTAATTTTCAATTAAAATTTTATTTAATTTATCATGTCTTCTTTTTATTCCCTTTATATGCCTATGAACACTGTATTCATGTCAATGGAGTATACTTTTAACTTGGCCTTGGGGTTGATTAATATTGGAGACCCTTGAGTTGGAAAACTTAAGAGTTAAATAGTAACTGGAAGTTGTTGGCTAGCTCTCTAGTTGCTAACGCTAATCCTTCCCAAGGGAGAGGATTAGGACTTGTGAATAGAAGTTGGCTCAACTACTTGACTTTCCTTCATTCGTTGAGGGTTAACTAAGTAGAAACAACAACCTATTATTATTTATCTTGATAATTCCAACAAGGATAGAACATCCAATTAATCTTCCCCAAGCCAAGGCCTTTATTCCAATTACATAAATTTCCTGTTAAATTATAATTATTTATTTGCCCATTTCCCAAACTCCAAATTTCTGAGAAAACTCCTAATCAATAATTCGCACTCTCTTAGCAACTCGTTGGGAGACGACCTGGGATTTCTACTCCCAGTATTTATTTCTAAATTTTATGACAACTCTTTTAAATTGATATGTGGAATTTTTATTGATTAAGAACTGTACTTGCACCGCTGATTTCTGAATTAAATTCTTTATCAGTAATTTTCCGTACGTCAGTCCTCATGCTAAAATCAAGAAGGAAACAAAGGATATCAACATTTATTTAATGTAACAACTAACTAAATGCATCCTATCTAAATGCAACTATCTACATGAATGCAACTACTTGGTCAAAACAATTCAATTCCCAAGAGAACATATATATGCGTAAGGGCTAACGTAATAACGATTAAATCAAATCCACAATTGAATTGAGTTATTAAATATTTTTATAAACTTTCAAGAAAAGTGATGATTCTAGGTGGAGACATGTAATTGAGCAATCGAACCCTCACCGGATGTGTTTACACTCTATTCGCTCAAGTGTTTAGGGTTGATTTACTCAATTCTCCCCCAATCATGCTTTCCAAGATTTGTTCTTCTTCTAACAATCAAAAATTATTTCATGCATGCATACATTCATCATGAGGTCTTTTCACAGGTTGTAATGGGGCTAGGGTCAAGGTAGGGTGCATATATGGTTAAGTGGACTAGGATTTGAATCTTTGATCAACTTAAACTTTCCACCTAACCTATGATATCCTATACAATTAAGTTCTAACCTAGCTACCCATTCTTCACTTTTTCACATACTCATGCATTTCTCTTTTTTATTTCACAACACTTATGCATTGATTTTTTATTGAACTTCACTTTGGGGCATTTTGTCCCCTTTTTATTGTTTTTTTTTCTTTTTTTTCTTTATTTTTCTTTTCTTTTCCATATTATATTTTTTCTTTTTCTTTTGTTTTTCTCATTTTTCTTTCTTTCAAGCTTTGTACAAGAATGTCAATGCATAAGGTCTATATATTTAATCAATACATGAGTGTGCACCCAATTTCCAAATATAAAAATACAGAAGACACACCATTTTCCTCAACCAATGTCCCTATTGTCCCCATACTTGAATGACACACATACACTAGCCTAGGCTAATCAAAGATCCAAATTAAGGACATTTATTGTTTTCCGCTTTAGGCTTGTAATGTGCTAAAATTATGAACAAGTGGGTTAATCGTAGGCTCAAAGTTGGCTAACAATGGTAGATAAAAGGTAGGCTATTTAGGTATGAACTAATTAAAATGATGGCCTCAATCATATAAATGCATGAATACAAGGAATAATGGACATATAAAATTAAGCAAATCCAGGATCACAATTATAGAAAGAGAACAATTACACACAACAAGGGAAAGAAGTGGTTATAAGATGTAGCCACACTATTAGGCTCAAATCTCACAAGCTTGGGTTCTTAGCTCAAAGAAATGATCACACAGATGGATGCATATGAACAAAAAGCACAATGTATTAAGGTAAATGCACAACATCATCTATCAAGAAATTGCCTAATTAGAGAAAAGGGTTCAAATCACATGCTGGCCAAATCATGCAATTCAAAAAGATTTAACAAGTTTGAAGGCAATTCTCATTCACTTGGTATGAAAAGATATCAAACATGAGAAACTCAAAACCAAGGAACAAAATATAACCTCAACAAGGGAATTCAACAATGGATATTAACAACAATGATGTTAAGATAACATCTTATCAATGATTAGCAGCAGTGAACAGTAAACACGATTAATAATCAAACACTTAGTGTGAAAAAGAGAAAATGAAATGAAAATTTAACTAATTAAACAACTAATTAACTAACTAACTCAAATAAATGGTTATAAATGATGTTTGGAAGTGTTTGATGAGGGGTAGGAGAAGTGAAGAAGAGAGGGGAAGAAAAGAAATGGGAAGAGGAGAAGAAAAGGAGGTGATGAAAAAAGGCAATCCACGCGTACGCGTAAGTCACGCGTGCACGAGGGTGGTGGCGAAATGGAGGCGACGCGTACGTGTAGGTCACACGTACGCGTGCATGGCAAACCAGAGAGCACGCTGATGATTCCATATTTTACGATATATTTTGGTTTGATTTGAGTGGAATTCGTCACATAAACCCACATTTATTCATCTAAATAGCATGCTTTTGAGATTTCTTCCTAAATTGTGCTTAATTGTGAAAACATACTTTTTAGGCCTTAAAATAGCTAAAATTAATTCACTTTAATCCCATTTGGTGCCTTGATGTATTTCTTGAGCAATTTCAGGTTTCCAATGCAAGTATAGAATGGAAGAAGTGAAGAGAAAAGCATGCAAAAGGGAGAAATCATGAAGAAAATGAAGTTTGGAAGCTGCTGCAAAGGTGCGTACGCACAGTGATGCGTGCGTACGCACAAAGGTGACTTCATGCAAGGATGCGTACGCACCAAGTGTCGTGCGTACGCACGATGGGAATTCTGTGCAACTGTGCGTACGCACAGTAGGTCGTGCGTACGCACGCGTGCATATGCGTGAGGTCATTAATGCAAATCGCTGGAGGCGAATTCTAGGCCTCCAAAACCCAGTCCAACTCATTTTCTAAAGCTATTTAAGGCCAAAGTGAAGAGGAATGAAGGGGGAGCAATTAGGGTTTAGTTTAGCATAATGTAGTTCATTTTCTAGAGAGAGAAGCTCCCTCTTCTCTCAAGAACCTTGGGTTTTTAGTTTAATTTCCTTGTAATTGCTACTTTTAATTCTTGTTTTTATTCTAGTTTCTTCTACATTTCTTTGTTTTATTGTCTTAATTCCCTTATGTTATCTTGTTAATTTCTCATCTTGGTTATTTTTATGTTCATGCACACTTTTGTTATCTTAATTTACATTTAATGCAATTTCAATTTTCATGTCTTTTTATTGCTTTATTGAGTTGCTATCTTTACTTTCCTTGCTTGGTAGTTGTAGCATTTATTATTTCTTGTCATTTTACCATGCTTTATTTTCATACCCACCAAATGTTTGACAAAATGCTTGGTTGGGCTTTTGCATAGTTTTTCTCACTCTTGGTTGGGAATTTATGTGGTTTAGGTGAACTTGAGTGGTGGATGTCTATTCCACATTGTGTGTGGGTTGTTAATTAATTTTGTCTCCCTTGACTCTAAGTGACCCCCTTAGTGTTGACTTAGGACTTAGGGATTGAGATTAATTATGCCTAGTTGACTTACCCTCGTTGTAGGGTTGACTAATTAGGATTAATTCACATACAATTACCATGAATGTGGTCCACTACTAGGATAGAAAGCCCTAATTACCCAATTCTCACCAAGAGCTCCTTTTGGCATTTAAATTTTATTTGCATTCCTTTTACTTGCATGTTAAGTTACTTTCTTGTTATTTACCTTTCTTGCCATTTACATTTCCTTGCCTTTTTATTTCATTGCACTTTATATTCCTTGCAATCTCATGCCATTGACCCCCATTCCCCTAATAGCCAATAACATGACACTCAATTGCAACTCCTAGGGAAGACGACCCGAGATTTAAAACTCCCGGTATGTTTGTATTGATTAAGATATTTTTAGATTTAAATTTGATATTGGTCAATTGTTGGGTTTGGAACTATACTTACAACGCCAATCTTATTTTGAGATAAATTCCGAACCCACTTTAGGCCTCTTATCAAATTTTTGGCGCCGTTGCCGGGGAAGTTGTAATGGTGTATGTTTTTGGCTATTGTACATATGTAAATATTGTGAATAGCTTATTTTTGGCTTAATGTACATATGTTGCTTGCTCAATTTTTGTTATTGTAAATATGTTGATATGTAAATAGCTTGCTTTTTGGTTGTCTTTTGTTTTTTGTTGATTGTTATAATTGGGATGCCAGAGGACATTGGACATTCTAGCATTGGTGGGGAAGTCAAGCACAAGCCACCATAGCATGGACTCTCCCAATTGTCTAACTTAAAGACATTAAATAAAAGTGCTTGGTAATATCTTTCTAACTCTCCCTCTCTTTTAGCATTTGTTTGTTGACTTTTTAGCTTCTTTTAGTTAGCTTAATTTCGTAGAATTTTTATGTTGCTCTTGTAGTTTTAGGGGTAAAATAAGTTTTAGGGTTGAAAATGCAATTTTGGATACCGAGTTTGGTGCCTTAGAGCACTAAAATTTTTGAGAAAAACAGAGCATGTGCGTGCGCACACACCTGTGCGTACGCACACAACCCCAATTTTTGCATTCTGTGCACGCGCACACTAGCTTGCACCCCTTCTGGTGGGAGCATTTGCATGCCTTGTGAGTCCGCATCCTCCTCATTTTGCCTCTTGTGCCTGCGCACGGACCTATGTGCGTACTGACGATCGGATTTTCTATCGGTAAAGAAATATAAAAATATAATCACATTGTAAGTATAGTTTCTAAACCAACAGAGAATCCTTTCGTACAAAAGTTTTGTTTGTCACTTAAGCAAACCCAATAAAAATAAATAACCGAAGTATTCAAACCTTAGGTCGTCTTCTCAAGGAATTGCAGGGAAGTATGATTTATTATTGGTTATGGAAAAAGATATATTTTTTTTGGGTTTTTGAAATAGAGAACAAGTAATTTAAATAGCAAAAAAAATAAATTAATAATTAAGAAAACTCTTGGCGAGGTATGAGAATTAGAATTTCTATCCTAGTTATCATTATCAATGGTGATGAGAATTATATTTTGCTCCCACTAAGTCAAGTGGATAAATTAAACTAACACCTAAAGACCTAGTCAACTCCTAAGGAAAGACTAGAGTTATAGGAATCTAAATCAATCAGCAAAGATATCAATTATCAATCACGACGAGTCTGACAACTCAAGAGTTACTAATTAATCAACCGAAGCCAAGAATGTAGAAAGCTAAATAAAAATCATATATCTGAAAATACCTCAATTGCATTAATTAAGAAAATCCTAACATGAAAAGTTCATAAGCTAATTTCGCAACATAAATCAAATAAAAGCATTAGAGTATCTAAGAATAGAAGAGAAACATAAATTAAAGTGACATTGAACCTGTAATTGAAGAGGTAATAGCTTAAACGCATAATAGAAATCCTAAATCTTAATCCTAAGAGAGAGGAGAGAACCTCTCTCTCTAAAAACTACATCTAATCCTAAAATTGTTAATTATGAATGTTGTATATGAATTGTTGTTTATGAATGGATGTATTCCCCCACTTTATAGCCTCTAATCTGTGTTTTCTGGGCTTGGATTTAGACAGAAAAAGGTCCAGAAATCGCTGGGGACGATTTCTGCAATTTTCTGCATGTGGAGTCCGTCACGCGTCTGCGTCATTTGGAGTTTTGCTCTTCCGCGCGTCAACGTCAGTCACTGGTGCACGAATTTGTGATTCGCACAACTAACCAGCAAGTGCACTGGGTCGTCCAAGTAATACCTTACGTGAGTAAGGGTCGATCCCACGGAGATTATTGGCTTGAAGCAATCAATATTTATTTTATTAATCTTAGTTAGGATGTCAAAGTGCTTAAAATTGTAAGTTGGAATTATTAGATTTGATTGGAAAGATAAATGAGAACAATAGAGTTACTTGTTTTGCAGTACTGGGGAATATGTTGGAGTTTTGGAGGTGCTTTGTCCTTTGACTTCAACTCTTCCTTGAAATCCTTCAACACACGCAAGGCTCCTTCCATGGCAAGCTCTATGTAGGGTGTCACCGTTGTCAGTGGCTACCTTCCATCCTCTCAGTGAAAACGTTCCTATGCTCTATCACAGCACGGCTAATCATCTGTCGGTTCTCAATCAGGTTGGAATAGAATCCATTGATTCTTTTGCGTCTGTCACTAACGCCCAGCCCTCAGGAGTTTGAAGCACGTCACAGTCATTCAATCCCGGAATCTTACTCGGAATACCACAAACAAGGTTTAGACTTTTCGGATTCTCATGAATGCCGCCATCAATCCGGCTTATACCACGAAGATTCTGATTAAGGAATCTAAGAGATATTCATTCATACTGATGTAGAACGGAGGTGGTTGTCAGGCACACGTTCATGGATAGAGGAAGGTGATGAGTGTCATGGATCATCACCTTCTTCATAATTAAGCGCGAATAAACATCTTAGATAAGAACATGCGTGTTTTAATGGAAAACAAAGGAATTGTATTAAATCATCGAGACGCTGCAGAGCTCCTCACCCCCAACAATGGAGTTTAGAGACTCATGCCGTCAAAAAGTATGTAATTCAGATCTGAAAAAATGTCATGAGGTACAAGAAATGTCTGTAAAAGTTGTTTAAATAGTAAACTAGTAACCTAGGTTTACAGAAAATGAATAAACTAAGATAATTGGTGCAGAAATCCACTTATGGGGCCCACTTGGTGTGTGCTGGGGCTGAGATCAAAGCTATCCACGAGTAGAGGCCTTTCTTGGCATTAAACTCCAGGTTATGACGTGTTTTGGGCGTTCAACTCCGGATCATGACGTTTTTCTGGCGTTTAACTCCAGACAGCAGCATGAACTTGGCGTTCAACGCCAAGTTACGTCGTCTATTCTTGCGCAAAGTATGGACTATTATATATTGCTGGAAAGCCCTGGATGTCTACTTTCCAACGCCGTTGAGAGTGCGTCAATTGGACTCCTGTAGCTCCAGAAAATCCATTTCGAGTGCAGGGAGGTCAGGATCCAACAGCATCAGCAGTCCTTTTTCAGCCTAAGTCAGATTTTTGCTCAGCTCCCTCAATTTCAGCCAGAAAATACCTGAAATTACAGAAAAATACACACACTCATAGTAAAGTCCAGAATTATGATTTTTGCTTAAAAACTAAAAGAATTCTATTAAAAACTAATTAAAACATACTAAAATCTACATGAAATTACCCCCAAAAAGCGTATAAAATATCCGCTCATCACAACACCAAACTTAAACTGTTGCTTGTCCTCAAGCAACTAGATAAATAAAATAGGCTTTAGCAGAAATTAAGAAGTAATAATATTTTAGAGTTTTAAATGAAGCTCATATTCTTATTAGATGAGCGGGGCTTGTAGCTTTTTGTTTCTGAACAGTTTTGGCATCCCCCTGTATCTTTAAATTTTCAGAATAATTGGCATCCTTAGGAACTCAGAATTCAGATAGTATTATTGACTCTCCTAGTGTAGTATGTTGATTCTTGAACACAGTTATTTTATGAGTCTTGGCTGTGGCCCTAAGCACTTTGTTTTCCAGTATTACCACCAGATACATAAATGCCACAGACACATAACTGGGTGAACCTTTTCAGATTGTGACTTAGCTTTGCTAAAGTCCCCAGTTAGTGGTGTCCAGAGCTCTTAAGCACACTCTTTTGCTTTGGATCATGACTTTAACCACTCAGTCTCAAGCTTGTAACTTGGACCTGCATGCCACAAGCATATGGTTAGGGACAGCTTGGTTTAGCCGCTTAGGCCTGGATTTTATTTCCTTGGGCCCTCCTATCCATTGATGCTCAAAGCCTTGGATCCCTTTTTTACTCTTGGCTAGTGCTCATGGCTTGTTTTTTTTTTTTTTGAACTGCTTTTTCTTGCTTCAAGAATCAATTTCATGATTTTTCAGATCATCAATAATATTTTTCGTGTTCCTCATCCTTTCAGGAGCCAATATTCATCAAATTCAAAGTACAATTTATGCACTGTTCAAGCATTCATTCAGAAAACAAAAAGTATTGCCACCACATGTAATTAATTATAATTTTTATTATTAAGAACTCGAAAAATATAGATTACTTCTTTATTCTAAAAAAAATCTACTACTTTATTCATGCCTGATGATGATGAGAAAAATAAATGATAGCTTAATTGGAAATAAAATCAAAATAGACAAACTAAATATCTCCTAAGGTAAATTTCTATAATTATCCTATCACTAAGTTAAAAGCAGGAAAAGGAAAGGAAAAAAAAATTGGAACTCAGCAACCTGTTGTTTCGGGGAGTAGGTGTTCCTCTAATATGTGTGGTGCTTTTTCATGGATTAATTTTTGGCGCTTCAGCTCCCTTAGATCACGCCTTTGCTCCTCCTGTTCCTTGAGCAGTTTGCAAATCATGCTACTTTGATTATTCTGTTCTTCCTTTATTTGATCCATAGCTTCTTGCAATCTGGAAATAGAAGCCTCAAGATGTTCCCAGTATTCGAATTGGGGCAGTTCTGGGAGGGCTTCTGGTGCTCTTCTCTTGGTTGCATCATCTTGTTGCTGTTGTCTGACCATTGATATTCCAGTAATGGGCTTTTCAATTAGGATATTCAGTTATTCCCATCTTTACTCCAGCATCTTTGCAAAGCATAGAAATTAAGCTTGGATAAGCCAATCTGGCGTCTTTAGAATTCCTGTTTGCTATTTTGTATAGCTCACATGAGATCAGCTGATGGACTTCTACTTCCTTTCCCAGCATGATGCAGTGAATCATGACAGCTCTTTTGATGGTAACTTCAGAACGGTTGCTGGTGGGCAATATGGAATGCCCAATGAAATCCAGCCAGCCTCTGGCTACTGGTTTCAGATCTTCCCTTTTGAGTTGAACTGGGATGCCAGTCGTGCTGGTAGTCCACTTGGCTCCAGGGATGCATATATCTTCCAAGATCTTGTCCAATCCTTTATTGACCCTCATCATTCTCCTATTAAAGGAGTCTGGGTCATCTTTCAGTTGAGGAATCTTGAATATCTCCCTGATCTTGTCAGAATTGGTATGAATGATCTTTCCTCTGACTAAGGTCTTATGGTCGAAGAGAGCAGCTCCAATGATTTTTTGCCTTTCTGTCTGCCATAGATTAGCATAAAATTCTTGAACCATGTTCTTTCCCACTTTCGTTTCAGGATTGGCCAGAATTTCCCAATTCCTGTTTCGAATTTGCTCTTGGATCTCCGGATATTCATCTTCTTTCAGATCAAATCTGACTTCTGGGATCACTGATCTGTGACTCATTATCTTGTAGTAATGGTCTGAATGTTCTTTAGTTAAGAACTTCCCTTGATTCCAAAGTGGCTTTGGAGTGCTTTCTTTCTTGCCTCTTGGGTTGGGTTGTTTCCCTTTAGGAGCCATGATCAAGAGACACAATAGTTTTTGTGATCACGGGTAAAACACACCAAACTTAGAGCTTTGCTTGTCCTCAAGCAAAAGAGAAGAAAGAAGAGGGATAGAAGGAGAACAGTTGTGGAATGGTGGTGATGAGGAGGGCGCCGAATATAATATATAGGGAGGGGGTGGGAGTTTTTCGAAAAATAAGAAAGAATTAAGATAGAAGATATGATTTTAAAAGATATTATAAGAAAAAGATATAATTTTAAAAGAGAAAGATATGAATAATAATTTGAAAAGATAAATCTGAAATTTTTAATTTTGAAAAAGATTTTAAAAAGAAAATTGAGTTTTGAAAACAAATTTTTAAAAGAGTTGGATTGGATTGGAAAACCATTTGGTTTTATAAATTAAGATACATTTGATATTTTTGAATAAGGGATTTTAAAGATTAGGATTTTTAGAACACTAATTTGGATTGAGGGGTGATAATTTAAAATATGTTTATGCAAGAAATCATGAATTGAAACATAAAAAATTAGAAAAATTGTGAAGAAAAACGAATTTTACCTCCTCCCCACCATCCTGGCGTTAAACGCCCAACTGTTGCATGGTTTGGGCGTTTAACGCCCAAATGTTGCTTCTCCTGGGCGTTCAACGCCCAGTTGATGCATCTTTCTGGCGTTGAACGCCAGGAAGTCCTTTATTACTGGGCGTTTTTCTAAACGCCCAGGATGCTGCCAAACTGGCGTTAAACGCCCAGAAGGTGCTTCTTTCTGGCGTTTAACGCCCAGAAGATGCTCCTTTCTGGCGTTTAACGCCCAGAAGGCTACCCTTACTGGCGTTGAACGCCCAGTGGGTGCTTCTTTTGGGCGTTCAACGCCCAAAAGGTTTCTTACTGGCTTTTTCACGCCAGTGATCTTCCAATTTTCCTTATAACTCTGTGAATCCATCCAATTGCTATTTTACCTTGAAGATACCTTGACATATACCTGTAAAAATCAATTAACTAATTACTACGAATAAAATTAAATTTTGTGATTGGCTGGGTTGCCTCCCAGCAAGCGCTTCTTTAATGTCATTAGCTGGACTATTACTGATCTTCAATTAAGTCTCAGTCTTGAGCATTCTTGCTCGAAATTACCTTCAAGATAATGTTTAACTCTTTGTCCATTAACAATGAACTTTTTGTTAGAGTCATTATCCTGAAGCTCTATGTATCCATATGGGGATACACTTGTAATGACATATGGACCTCTCCACCGGGATTTTAATTTTTCGGGGAATAATTTGAGCCTTGAATTAAATAGCAGAACTTTCTGTCCCGGCTCAAAGACTCTGGATGACAATTTCTTATCATGCCATCTTTTTGCTTTCTCTTTGTAAATTTTTGCATTCTCGAAAGCATTGAGTCTAAATTCCTCTAGCTCATTTAACTGGAGCAATCGTTTTTCTCCAGCTAATTTGGCATCAAGGTTTAGGAATCTGGTTGCCCAGTAGGCCTTATGTTCCAGTTCCACTAGCAAGTGACATGCCTTTCCATACACAAGCTGGTATGGAGAGGTCCCTATAGGGGTCTTGAATGCTGTTCTGTATGCCCACAGAGCATCATCCAAGCTCCTTGCCCAATCCTTTCTACGGTTAATTACAGTCCGTTCCAGGATTCTTTTGAGTTCTCTATTTGAGACTTCAGCTTGCCCATTAGTCTGTGGGTGATATGGAGTAGCTACCCGGTGACTAACTCCATAACGAACCAGAGCAGCATAAAGCTGTTTATTGCAGAAATGAGTGCCCCCATCACTAATTAACACTCTAGGGATACCAAATCTGCTGAAGATGTGTTTCTGGAGGAATTTTAACACTGTTTTAGTGTCATTTGTGGGTGTTGCAATAGCCTCCACCCATTTGGATACATAATCCACTGCCACCAGAATATAAGTGTTTGAGTATGATGGTGGGAAAGGTCCCATGAAGTCAATGCCCCATACATCAAACAACTCAATCTCCAAGATTCCTTGTTGAGGCATGGCATAACTGTGAGGTAAGTTGCCTGATCTTTGGCAACTGTCACAATTAAGCACAAATGCTCGGGAATCTTTATAGAGAGTGGGCCAGTAGAAGCCACTTTGGAGGACCCTTGTGGCTGTTCGCTCACTTCCAAAATGTCCTCCATACTGTGATCCATGGCAGTGCCAAAGGATCTTCTGTGCTTCTTCTTTAGGCACACATCTACGGATTACTCCGTCTGCACATCTCTTGAAGAGATATGGTTCATCCCAAAGATAGTACTTTGCATCTGTGATTAATTTCTTTGATTGCACCCTACTGTACTCTTTGGGTATGAATCTCACTGCCTTGTAGTTTGCAATGTCTGCAAACCATGGCACTTCTTGGATGGCAAACAGTTGCTCATCCGGAAAGGTTTTAGAGATCTCAGTGAGAGGGAGGGACGCCCCTTCCACTGGTTCTATTCGGGACAGGTGATCTGCCACTTGATTCTCTGTCCCTTTTCTGTCTCTTATTTCTATATCAAACTCTTGCAGAAGCAACACCCATCTGATGAGTCTGGGTTTTGAATCCTGCTTTGTGAGTAGATATTTAAGAGCAGCATGATCAGTGTACACAATCACTTTTGATCCTACTAAATAGGATCTGAATTTGTCAATGGCGTAAACCACTGCAAGTAGCTCTTTTTCTGTGGTTGTGTAGTTCTTCTGTGCGTCATTTAGAACACGGCTAGCATAATAAATGACGTGCAGAAGCTTGTCATGCCTTTGTCCCAACACTGCACCAATGGCATGGTCACTGGCATCACACATCAACTCAAATGGTAAAGTCCAGTCTGGTGCAGAGATGATTGGTGCTGTAACCAATTTAGCTTTCAGAGTCTCAAATGCCTGCAGACACTCTTTATCAAAGATAAATGGCGTGTCAGCAGCTAGCAGGTTGCTCAAAGGTTTGGCGATTTTTGAAAAATCCTTTATAAACCTCCTATAGAATCCTGCATGCCCCAGAAAGCTTCTGATTGCCTTAACATTGGCAGGTGGTGGTAATTTTTCAATTACTTCTACCTTAGCTTGATCCACCTCTATTCCCTTGTTCGAAATTTTGTGCCCAAGGACAATACCTTCAGTCACCATAAAGTGACATTTTTCCCAGTTTAAAACCAGGTTAGTCTCTTGGCATCTTTTCAGAACAAGTGCTAAATGGTTAAGGCAGGAGCTGAATGAGTCTCCAAATACTGAAAAGTCATCCATGAAGACTTCCAGAAATTTTTCCACCATATCAGAGAAAATGGAGAGCATGCACCTCTGAAAGGTTGCAGGTGCATTGCACAGGCCAAATGGCATCCTTCTGTATGCAAATACTCCAGATGGGCATGTGAACGCCGTTTTCTCCTGATCCTGGGGATCTACTGTAATTTGATTATAACCTGAATATCCATCCAAGAAGCAGTAGTATTCATGACCTGCTAGTCTTTCTAGCATTTGGTCTATGAATGGTAAAGGAAAATGATCCTTTCTGGTGGCTGTATTGAGTCTTCTATAATCAATACACATACGCCACCCTGTAACTGTTCTTGTAGGAACCAGTTCATTTTTTTCATTATGAACCACTGTCATGCCTCCCTTCTTAGGGACAACTTGGACAGGGCTTACCCAGGGGCTGTCAGAAATAGGATAAATAATCCCAGCCTCTAGTAATTTAGTGACCTCCTTCTGCACCACTTCTTTCATAGCTGGATTCAGCCGCCTTTGTGGTTGGACCACTGGTTTGGCGTCATCCTCCAACAAGATCTTGTGCATGCATCTGGCTGGGCTAATGCCCTTAAGATCACTGATGGACCACCCAAGAGCTGTCTTGTGTGTCCTTAGCACTTGAATTAGTGCTTCCTCTTCCTGTGGCTCTAAGGTAGAGCTTATAATTACAGGAAAGGTATCACCTTCTCCCAGAAATGCATATTTCAGGGATGGTGGTAATGGTTTGAGCTCGGGTTTAGGAGGTTTCTCCTCTTCCTGAGGGATTTTCAGAGGTTCTATTGTCTTCTCTGATTCCTCCAAATCAGGCTGAACATCTTTAAAGATGTCCTCTAGCTCTGATTCGAGACTCTCAGCCATATTGACCTCTCTTACCAGAGAATCAATAATGTCAACACTCATGCAGTCATTTGGGGTGTCTGGATGTTGCATGGCTTTGACAACATTCAACTTGAACTCCTCCTCATTGACTCTCAAGGTTACTTCCCCTTTTTGGACGTCAATGAGGGTTCGGCCAGTTACTAGGAAAGGTCTTCCTAGAATGAGAGTTGCACTCTTGTGCTCCTCCATTTCCAGCACCACAAAGTCAGTAGGAAAGGCAAATGGCCCAACCTTGACAATCATGTCTTCAATCACGCCTGATGGGTATTTAATGGAGCCATCAGCAAGTTGCAGACATATCCTGGTTGGTTTAATTTCTTCAGTTAAACCAAGCTTTCTGATAGTAGATGCAGGTATTAAGTTGATACTTACCCCAAGATCACATAAAGCTTGCTTGGTACAAGTATCCTCTAATGTGCATGGTATCATAAAGCTCCCAGGATCTTTAAGCTTCTCAGGTAAGCTTTTCAGAATGACTGCACTGCATTCTTCAGTGAGGTAAACTTTCTCAGTTTCCCTCCAATCCTTCTTATGACTTAAGATCTCTTTCATGAACTTAGCATAAGAAGGTATTTGCTCAAGTGCTTCTGCAAACAGAATCTTTATTTCAAGAGTCCTAAGATAGTCTGCAAAGCGGGCAAATTGCTTATCCTGTTCCGCTTGGCGGAGTTTTTGAGGATAAGGCATTTTGGCTTTGTATTCCTCAACCTTAGTTGCTGCAAGTTTATTACCTACAGAAGTGGGTTGGGAAGCCTTTTTAGAAGGGTTATCATCAGCACTCGTAGGTGACTGATCCCCCACTGGCATTTGAATGCCAGAGGTGGGAGCTGGAGTGGCGTTAGACGCTATCTCCCCCTTTGTTACTGGCGTTTGAACGCCAGAACCATGCTCCCTTTGGGCGTTCAACGCCGGATTCATGCTTGTTTCTGGCGTTGAACGCCAGGAATTAGCATGGTCTGGGCGTTCAGCGCCAGCTTTATTCCTCTCTGGGCTCTGAATGTCCTCAGAGGGATTTTGAGTATCCACTTGTTCATTTCTTGGTTTCCTGCTGCTTTGAAGTGAGGTATTTAATGTTTTCCCACTTCTTAATTGAACTGCTTGGCATTCTTCTGTTATTTGTTTTGACAATTGCTTTTCTGTCTGCTTTAATTGTACTTCCATGTTCCTGTTAGCCATTCTTGTTTCCTGTAATATTTCCTTGAATTCGGCTAGCTGCTGAGTTAGAAAATCTAATTGCTGATTGAATTCATTAGCCTGATCCACCGGACTGAGTTCAGCAGTTACTATTTTAGCTTCTTCTTTCATAGAGGATTCACTGCTTAGGTACAGATGCTGATTTCTGGCAACTGTATCAATAAGCTCTTGAGCTTCTTCAATTGTTTTTCTCATGTGTATAGATCCACCAGCTGAGTGGTCTAGAGAAATCTGAGCTTTTTCTGTAAGCCCATAGTAGAAGATGTCTAATTGTACCCATTCTGAAAACATTTAAGAGGGGCTTTTTCTGAGCATCTCTCTGTATCTCTCCCAGGCATCATAAAGGGATTCATTATCTCCTTGTTTAAAGCCTTGGATGTTTAGCCTTAGCTGTGTCATCCGTTTGGGAGGGAAATAGTGATTCAGGAATTTTTCTGACAGCTGTTTCCATGTTTTTATGCTGTTCTTAGGCTGGTTATTTAACCACCTCTTAGCTTGATCTTTTACAGCAAATGGAAACAGTAATAATCTGTAGACATCCTGATCCACTTCCTTATCATGTACTGTGTCAGCAATTTGCAAGAATTGTGCCAGAAACTCTGTAGGTTCTTCATGTGGAAGACCAGAATACTGACAGTTTTGCTGCACCATGATAATGAGTTGAGGATTCAACTCAAAGCTACTGACTCCAATGGAGGGTATACAGATACTACTCCCATATGAAGCAGTAGTGGGGTTAGCATATGACCCCAGAGTCCTCTTGGACTGTTCATTCCCACTTAGTTCCATGTTGGAATAAAAGAGATGGTATATATGTTGATATTATTTATTTTATAAAAATTAATTTTTATAAAATAAAATAAAAACGAAATAAATAAAAGAAAGTGGAAATATTTTGAAATTGAAAATTGAATTTTTATGTAAAAATTTCGAAAAATGTAGTTCAAAATTAGTTAGAAAATAAAAATTTTTTTTGAATTTTGAATTTTATGATGAAAGAGAAAAACACACAAAAGACACAAGACTTAAAAATTTTTAGATCTAATGTTCCTTATTTTCGAAAATTTTTGGAGGGAAAACACCAAGGAACACCAAACTTAAAAATTTTAAGATCAAGACACAAGAAAAACTCAAGAACACTTTGAAGATTCACAAGAACACCAAGAACACAAGAAAGAACACCAAACTTAAAATTTTTAGAAAACTTTAATAAAATTTTCGAAAATTATGAAAGATTAACAAGAAAACACCAAACTTAAAGTTTGGCACAAGATTAAATCAAGAAAAATTATTTTTGAAAAAGGATTTTAAAAAGAAAGTGCCCAATTGCTAAGAATATAAATCCCCGCTATAATCAACTGAGCTAAAAATGTAATGTATTTTAAAGATGTGTTATTTTTATGGATAAAAGTTTAATTCTTGAAAATTAATGTTTTGAAAAAGCACAAGAAAAACAAGAAAAGACACAAAGCAAGAAAAACTTGAGATCAATCAAGAAAAATGAACAAGAACAACTTGAAGATCAAGGAAGAACCAAGAACACTAACACGAAAATTTTTAAAGAAATTATAAAATATGCAATTAACACCAAACTTAGAATAAGACACTAAACTCACGAAAAATTAACAATTAATTAAGAACAATAATATTTTTGAAGAGAAATTTTTGAAAAGAAACTATCCTATCAAAATTTAATGACTCTGTAACAACAAAAATAAATTATTCCTAATCTAAGAAATAAAATAAGCCTTCAATTGTCCAAACTCAATAATCCCCGGCAACGGCGCCAAAAACTTGGTGCACGAATTTGTGATTCGCACAACTAACCAGCAAGTGCACTGGGTCGTCCAAGTAATACCTTACGTGAGTAAGGGTCGATCCCACGGAGATTATTGGCTTGAAGCAATCAATATTTATTTTATTAATCTTAGTTAGGATGTCAAAGTGTTTAAAATTGTAAGTTGGAATTATTAGATTTGATTGGAAAGATAAACGAGAACAATAGAGTTACTTGTTTTGCAGTACTGGGGAATATGTTGGAGTTTGGAGGTGCTTTGTCCTTTGACTTCAACTCTTCCTTGAAATCCTTCAACACACGCAAGGCTCCTTCCATGGCAAGCTCTATGTAGGGTGTCACCGTTGTCAGTGGCTACCTCCCATCCTCTCAGTGAAAACATTCCTATGCTCTGTCACAGCACGGCTAATCATCTGTCGGTTCTCAATCAGGTTGGAATAGAATCCATTGATTCTTTTGCGTCTGTCACTAACGCCCAGCCCTCAGGAGTTTGAAGCACGTCACAGTCATTCAATCCCGGAATCCTACTCGGAATACCACAGACAAGGTTTAGACTTTCCGGATTCTCATGAATGCCGCCATCAATCCGGCTTATACCACGAAGATTCTGATTAAGGAATCTAAGAGATATTCATTCAATCTGATGTAGAACGGAGGTGGTTGTCAGGAACACGTTCATGGATTGAGGAAGGTGATGAGTGTCACGGATCATCACCTTCTTCACAATTAAGCGCGAATAAACATCTTAGATAAGAACATACGTGTTTTAATGGAAAACAAAGGAATTGTATTAAATCATCGAGACGCTGCAGAGCTCCTCACCCCCAAAAATGGAGTTTAGAGACTCATGCCGTCAAAAAGTATGTAATTCAGATCTGAAAAAATGTCATGAGGTACAAGAAATGTCTGTAAAAGTTGTTTAAATAGTAAACTAGTAACCTAGGTTTACAGAAAATGAATAAACTAAGATAATTGGTGCAGAAATCCACTTCTGGGGCCCACTTGGTGTGTGCTGGGGCTGAGATCAAAGCTATCCACGAGTAGAGGCCTTTCTTGGCATTAAACTCCAGGTTATGACGTGTTTTGGGCGTTCAACTCCGGATCATGACGTTTTTCTGGCGTTTAACTCCAGACAGCAGCATGAACTTGGCGTTCAACGCCATGTTACGTCGTCTATCCTTGCGCAAAGTATGGACTATTATATATTGCTGGAAAGCCCTGGATGTCTACTTTCCAACGCCGTTGAGAGCGCATCAATTGGACTCCTGTAGCTCCAGAAAATCCATTTCGAGTGCAGGGAGGTCAGGATCCAACAGCATCAGCAGTCCTTTTTCAGCCTAAGTCAGATTTTTGCTCAGCTCCCTCAATTTCAGCCAGAAAATACCTGAAATTATAGAAAAATACACACACTCATAGTAAAGTCCAGAATTATGATTTTTGCTTAAAAACTAATAGAATTCTATTAAAAACTAATTAAAACATACTAAAATCTACATGAAATTACCCCCAAAAAGCGTATAAAATATCCGCTCACCAGTCACGCGTTCGCGTCAATTGCATTCTGCTCAAGCCAAGCGTCCGCGTCATCCATGTGTTCGCATTGATGCTTTTTGCGCTAAGCACGTGTCTGCGTTGTCCACGCGTTCACGTCGCTGCTTTTCTTCAAAAACTCTATTTTGTGCGTTCCTTCCATTTTGTATGTTTCCTTTCTATCCTCTAAGTCATTCCTGCCCTATAAAGCCTGAAAGTACTCAACACACAGATCACGGCATTGAATGGTAATAAAGGATAATTAAATTTAATATTTCTAAAGCATAAGAAACATGTTTTCACATATGTCATATCATAAGGAAGGAATTGTAAAACCATGCAAATTCATATGAATAAGTGGGTGAAGAATTGATAAAATCATTCAATTGAGCACAAGATAAATCATAAAATAGTGGTTTATCAACCTCCCCACACTTAAACATTAGCATGTCCTCATGCTAAATCCAAGAGAAAAGAGTAAAGGTAAAATGGTGGAATCTTATGCAATGCAATCTATTCTAAATGCAAGCTACCTACATGAGTCATGCAATTCTAGTTTTTTTTTATCCACCTATATATACAGAGCTTAAATGTGGTTAATTTGCTTCATATCTTCAAGGAATCATATATGTACAATTAAGGCCAAATCATATTAAAGCATAGTTACAATTGAGTTGGGTTAAGATAGGTCACAAACTTGCAAGACAATTAATAAACTAAACATGGATATATGAGACTGAGCTATTGAACCCTCACTGGATTTTGTGTTTTACTCTCTAATCAATCAGTGTTTGGGGTTAATCACTCTCTTCTTTTCTAGTCATGCTTTCTAAAACTTTGTTTTTCATCTAACCAATCAACAAATATTGAATATAGACATACAAAAATCACGAGGTCTTTTCCCATGTTGTAATGGGGCTGAGGTAAGGGTAATGGTGTGTATATAAGGCTAAGTGAGCTAACAAAGTGAATCCTTGATTAATCTAAGATCTCACCTAACATACATACCCTATATAATTTTAAAGTTCTTCACCTAGCTACCCAAATTTTTCCACTTTTTGTGTTACATGCTCATGCACCAAATTTATTTTTGACTTTTGTCCCATGTGCATTGATTCTTTATAATTGCATTGAGGTAATTTTTGTATCCCCTTATTTAAATACTAAAAATTTTTTTTTCAATGCACATGGTAATTTAATTGTTTTGATTTCACATGAGCATGCTTCCAAAATTTTTGAAATAACTTATTCAATTTAATTTCCCTTTCTCCTATCATCCCATGTTCCCACAAAATTTTCCATACTTAAATTATACACAATATCTATCTTAAGCTAACCAAGGATTCAACTTAGGATTTTTATCTTATTTTTCTGCTTAAGGCTAGTAATGTGGTTATAAAACAGAAGAGGGGGTCAAAAAGCTCAAGGGGGTTAACAAGGGTGATTGAAAGGGTACGCTATTTGGGATAAGTGAGCAAAAACAATTAATGGCTTTAATCATCTCTTGGTATGTATCTATATTCTATATTGGACATATAGATTAAAACAAAATAAAGATTGCAATCATAGAAAAGAAGTACGAAACACACAGGAATGAAATTTATGGTTTGATGTAACCATACAATTAAGCTCAAAACTCACAGGTTGTGTGTTCTCTAGCTCAGAAATCATACATCAGTTATATATGTCATGCATGTAGAAATCAAGAGTTTTCATTCAACTCAATGTAAATCTTAAGTTGGCCCTTAACATCTTAGTGTTCCTCCTTGAAGAAATGTTGTTAACTAACTCACATTTGTTGCTATATATATATACAAGGTGTGTGGATTGTTTTGATTCACTAAAGTTCCTAGTTTACTCTTTTATTTTCAATTGAACCAATTTATCATATGCTAAAAGGGCAAACTATACTTATTAATCCACTTAATATATAACTAGTAAGCTAAAGTGCAAATTAAGCTAAATATCTAAGATATATACTGCCCAAAGTGCAAAATGTAAAAATAAAAAAATATAGCAAAAGCAAAAGAAAAATGTGCAAGTACTAAAAGATAAAATAAAATACAGAAAATGAACAAAATAAGATAGAAGAGTCTTATAGTGGTTCACCAAAAAAAATATATGCCAGAGATGGCGACCTCTCCACACTTAAAATATAGCATCGTCCCCGATGCTCACTCAAGCTGGGTGTAAAGAAGTGTCATCTCCAGAAGGATGGGCTGCTGGTGTCTCAGTGGTAGGCTGACGGTCTGCAGTCTCTGTGAGTGTAGGAGGAGCGGCCTGCTGAAGCGGAGGCTCTGTCTGTAGAGGAATCTCTAGATTTACGGCCTGTAGCTGGTGGTGCTCCTCATGGTGTGGTGCAGTGTGCTCAGGTCCTCCCTGCTCAGCCTAGGTAGGTGCCTCTTTCTCATGATCACTCGCCTCCTCCTCAGATGTCTCTGAAGGTGTGTCAGGCTCGGAGGGGATGTCGGTGTTGCCGGATCGGATCATCAACTTTAAATGCTCATAGCGTCGCTTGTGGTGACGCTCAGACCTCACATTACGTCGACTGTGGCGGCGGTCAATCTGATCCATGCGGTCAAAGAGGTGGTGCACTAGATGATAAATGGGCTCAAGAGCAGGTGGAGGTGCAGTGGATAGGGCTGGGGCAGTGGATGCTGAAGGGGCAGCTGAAGATGTGGCTACCTCAGCAAAATCAGTGAGGAAATGTGGCCTGTAACCCAAGGCTAGGAACTTCCTGCTGTGAGGGATGATCTTCTGGCACTCCGCAGCAGGTGGCTTCTCATCAACGAGCTCCCAAGGTACGTCAGCTCGGCGGCCATGCTGGGTGATCAGATAAGGGAAAGGGAGAGTGCCTCTGACATGGACCCTGACCATATAATACCGGATGAAACGGGGAAGATATAGGTCCTTACCTTCCATCACACACCAGATGAGGGTGATCATAGCAGCGGGCACCTCTGTCTCATGAGTGCTCGGCATTAAGTAATTACTCAGAATTTGTTGCCAAAGCCGAGCCTTATCATTCAAATATTGCAGCTTGATTCCCTTAGATGCCAGTGTATTCTTTCCCATGAACCATGGGGCAGTGGGGTCAAGGGTTACTCTCTGCTTAACTGCATCCCAGTCAAATCTCATAAATCTCGTATCTTCTTCAGCCCTTTAGTAACCGTCAAGCTGATCTGATTTAGGTGGGAGCTGGAGGATATCTTCTATTGCTTCCTCAGTTATTAGAATCTGCTTCTCTCTGAAGTGCACTGCATCCAGGGAAGTCTTGAAATAGTATTGCTTCTCTCTGAGGTGCACTGCATCCAGGGAAGCATTATCAAGATAAGCATAAAGGCAAAAGAGCAGTGGAAGCATGAAATGAGTCAAATATATATGCATTTTGGATTGTATTCGAGTTAAAAAACTGAAAATAAAATTCACAATCCAAAATATACAATGAGTGGAATTCAAGTTAATTAGGAAAAACAGTGATCATGCCATGAGTTAGAAAGTTAAAGTAGTTAGGTAAAAACCAAAAAGAGAAGTTAGAAAGTTAAAAGTGGGTAGGAGTGAAAAATAAGGTTAAGGCAAGTGGCATGAGAATGAGTTCCTAGTTAATAATGAATTCACAATTTGAAGAACAATCAACTCAAATTCAAGCAAGGCTTGCAGTTTATTGATGATAATTCATATAGATAAAGGAAGTGGAAAAGGGAAATGAAATCATCAATAAGCAATTAATCATGCAGGGAACCAAAAGAAATAGGAATGCTAGCCCGGGCATTCATGAATTGGTTTGGTCACAGCCAAGTAATGCAAAATACTAAATTTCCAAACTCAATACATGAATGGGGTAGAATAATACAATTTGCAAAAAATTGGGCAGCATTTCGCATAAATTGGGTGTTCCCAGGTAATAAACAGTAGGAAAAATCAGTTCATATAAAATTAAATAATGCTGCAAAGAGACACAAATAACATGAACATGAAAGAACAGTGTAACAGTAGCATGAAACATGGAAGAACAATATATGAACCATATGATCATCACAACAAAATCAGAATCGCGAAATAGATAAAACAAATAGCAAGAATGGCGCAATTATCAGGCCTAAATCCACTAACCACATCCTAGCTACCTAACACCTAGAATCCACTACAATCATGCATCTCTAACTATCCTAATTTGAACAGAATCTGAGAAATATGCAACTAACTAACTAATGATAGAGGAATCGGTGTTCGGCGGAACCTGGTATGTGTATGAACAGAGGTATGGATCAGAGAGATGGTGGGAGTGTGGTGGTGGTGGCGGCGACACGGCGGCACAAGTAGGCGGCGTGGCGGCGGTCCGTGGTGGAGGCAGGGGCGGTTCGGTCATTGGGTTAGGGTCAAGGGAGGTATGGAGGGGAAAAGAAGGGGGTGACGGGTTGGGGGTGGTGGATTGTGGGTGACCGGCGGTGATAGGAGGCGGCTCAGGTAGTGGCGGAGGGGGTGGAAGAGAAAGAAAGGAGGTGAGGGGAGAAGAAGAGAAGAAAGAAGAGAGAGGGGGTGTCGCGGTGGTCGCGAGGTGGTGCGGCGCGATGGGCTGGTGGCTGGTAGGTGGTGGTTGGTTGCAGAGGAGGGGGTGCAGAGGAGGAAGGAAAGGGGGTTTGGGACGCGATGAGGTTAGGGTTCGCATGATTTGGGTTTAGTGATTTCAAATCCAAGCGAACGCATGGAGCATGTAATCGCGTGATTGGGGCGAAAAGAGGTTGATGCGGTCGCGTTATTGACGCGATCGCATTAGTTGGGTAGAGGATAAGTGACACGGACGCGTAAAGCACGCAAACGCGTTGCTGTGAATTGTGCTAGACGCACAGTGACGTTGAGATTTTTGCCAGTAAAGAATGTCATAAAAATAGTCGCGTTGTAGATATAGTCTCTAAACCGACAAAAATCCCTTCGTACAAACGTTTTGGTTGTCACAAGTAACAAACCCCTTTAAAAATTTTTAACCGAGTATTCAAACCTCGGGTCGTCTTCTCAAGGAATTGCAGGGAGGTATGTTCTTATTATTGGCTATGAAAAAGGTAAAATTGGGGTTTTGGAAGTAATGTGGGAATATATTATATGACAAGTAAAATAAAATAATAATAGCTGTAAAATAAACCTTTGGCAAGGTATAAGAACTGGAGGTCCTTTCCTAGTTATCCTTATCAATTGTAATGAGAATTGGATTTTTCTCCCACTTTGTTAACCTCTAACTATGAAGGTAAGTTAAGTGAATGAATTCCAATTTTCAATCAATAATGAGTTTGATAACTCTAGAGTCACCAATTATTAAACCAAAGCCAAAAGGAAAGAAAATTGAATCTGCTGGAATAAAAATGCCTTCAGATGGGAAGCAATAATCATGTAATTAAAAGAAAGCAATAATAACTGAAATATCTCAAATAATATTAATTCAAAGAAAATCATAACATAAAAGAGTTCATAAATTTAATTGGAAAAATAAATAAAAATATAGAACCTGGGATTGAGAGTCACTCCTAAAAAAAATAGGAGCAGTCCTAAATCCTAATCCTAAGAGAGAGGAGAGAACCTCTCTCACTAAAAACTACATCTAAAATTGTAAAAAGTGAATTATGAGAGCCCCCCTATGAATGGATGCATTCCTCCACTTTATAGTCTTTAATCTGTGTTTTCTGGGCCGCAAACTGGGTCAGAAACAGTCCAGAATTCGCTGGTTTCGAATTTGGCCACGCTGGATTTTCGTCATTGCGACGCGGCCGTATGGATCACGCGGTCGTGTCGCCTAGCGTCAGGGAAACTATATCATATTATATATCAAATCGAAGCCCTGGACGTTAGCTTTCCAACGCAACTAGAACCGCATCGTTTGGATCTCTGTAGCTAAAGTTATAGCCTTTTGAGTGCAGAGAGGTCAGGCTGGACAGCTTAGCAATTTCTCCAACTTCTTGCATTTCTTCCTCTTTTGCATGCTTTCTTCCCATCCTCTGAGCCATTCATGCCCTATAATCTCTGAAACCACTTAACACACATATCAAGGCATCTAATGGTAATAAGAGAGGATTAATAATAAGCAAATATAAGATCAAAGAAGCATGTTTTCAATCAAAACACATAATTAGGAAGGAAATATAAAACCATGCAAATAGTATGAATAAGTGGGTAAAGAGTTAATAAAAACCACTCAATTGAGTACAAGATAAACCATAAAATAGTGGTTTATCAACCTTCCCACACTTAAACATTAGCATGTCCTCATGCTAAGCTCAAGAGAGACTATAAAGATGAAGATGAATGGTAGAATGTATGAAATGCAACCTATCTATATGAATGCAACTACTTGCAAAAAAAAATGTTTCTACCTACTTGGTTAAAAGTAAATAAGCTCTTCAAGACAAACATAAACCAGATTTTCACTAAATAAGCTCTTCAAGGTTGTAATGGGGCTAAGGTAAGGGTAAAGGTATATATATGGCTAAGTGAGCTTTATAAATTGAATCTTTAATTAACCTAAACTCTCACCTAATATACATATACTCTATATACTTTTAAATTCATGCCTAGCTACCCATAATTCCCACTTTTGTATAATTCCCATACTCGTGTATCAACTTTTTCTTTTTAATTTATTACATGTGCATTGATTTTTTTCATTAACTTAACATTGGGGTAATTTTGTCCCCTTTATTTATTTATTTATATTATATATATATTTTTTATTTTTTTATTTTTTTATTTTTATTTTTATTTTTTTATTATTTTATTTTTTATTTTTTTTCTCTTTTTTTTTTGGTAGAGAAATAAACATAACTTATCAATGCACATGGATTTTCTATTATTTTTCTATTTTGGTTTTTCATGAGTAGGTTCCCAAATTCCTAATATTCAAATAAATTAGAAACATGTTACATTCCCTTATCAACCCATGTTCCCAAAATTTTCCCACACTTATTTGCTACACAATCTCTATCTTAAGCTAACCAAAGATTCAATTGGGATAATTAATTTATTTTCCGCTTAAGGCTAGTGATGTGGTTATAGAACAGAAGGGGATTAAAAGCTCAAGGGGCTAACAAAGGTGATGTAAAATGTAGGCTTATTTGGGGTAAGTGAGTTGATAATCAAATATGGCCTCAATCATACGCAAGCATGTAAATATACTAAACAAAGGACATATAGACTGGAACAAAATACAGATTACAATCATGGAGAAGGAAACACACAGGAATAAAATATTGATGGTTAAATAATATAACCATATAAATAAGCTCAAAGTCTCACAGGTTGTGTGTTCTTTAGCTCAAAACCATGTTCCAAATACAACTTCAAACAAATTTAACAAAAAAAAATTCAATTTAAATTAGTAAAATTTTTCAAAAAATAGGATCTTAAGAAGAAACTTATTATTTTAACCAAGCAGTAACTAAATGCAAAAATCAAATAAACATGAAATTAAATATGCAAATGCAACAATTAACAAAGAAAATAAAATATTGGTGTTTGAGACAGGAAAGTACTAACCCATGGAGATCGGTATCGACCTCCCCACACTTAAAGATTGCACCGTCCTCGGTGCATGCTGAGATGTGCAGGTGAACGGGTTACTCCAACTGATGCTTTTCTCATCAAGGAATGTGCGTAGAAACTTGTTTGTCTCTCCCATGTAAACGTCTTCCGGTCTCTTCCTGGTGGCCATCCTAAAAGAAAAAGGGAAGGAAAGTAACCCAAAGCAAAGATAGAAAACAAATAAAACAGGGGTTGGTTAATGCCAAAAATAAGGGTCTCAATTACATGGTAGCTACAACATGCAAGTGAGAAAATAATAGAAGGACATGGCAAATCAATAGTGCAAAAAGTTGCAACAATAGGGAAGAGAGTGTGGATAAGGAGAGATAATATAAATTCATGTCAATGCAAAAGTAATATAGGTATAAAAGATTGGCATTGATTTAAATAATATTACTCAATCATAATTAAACAAGTCATGAAACACCAAGAAAATACCAGAAAAGATGTAACAGTTTAATAAGAATATTTGAACACCAATAATAACTTTTAGAAAAATAAAATATGCAATGAATGAAAGTATGCAAATGAATTAAATAAAATAAAATGAAAGTGAAAAAGAATGAGAAGTAGAAAAAGAAAGTGAGAAAGGAGAGAGAAGGAAGAAATTAGGATTAGAAGAGAAAAGATAAGAAAATTGGCACTAATCTGGATAGGTTGTGCGACACTGGCGACGCGGTCGCGTGGGTGACGCAGTCGCGTGGTGCGCGATAAGGTTGGGCGACACGGACGCGTGGGGCATGCGATCGCGTGACTCGATTTGTGCTAGTGGCGCGAGTGCAGCCTCGCGGCCGCACAACTCTCTGTTCAAAACGTCAGTATTGCCAAAATCCAGGGTGACGCGGTCGCGTGGTCGACGCGATCGCGTAGGTGGCCTTATTTCCAATATGACGCGGACGCGTGGGTGACGCGTTTGCGTGGCAGGGCTTGTGCTGCTAGCACGGGTCCAGCCCAATTCCAGCTCAACTTTCGGCCATACACCCTTTTTACGCCGATTTCAGGTCACGCGGCCGCGTGGGTGACGCGGTCGCGTGGGAGGCTATTTTTCCAAATGACGCGGACGCGTCATCGACGCATTCGCGTGGAGTCAATTTGTGCTAATAGCGCGCCTCCAGCCCTGCTCCTGCGTAACTCTCTGTTCAATTTATTATTCTCTCATCTCCTTGCGACGCGGACACGTCGCTGATGCGGTCGCGTCGCGTACTCGCTTTTTTTTTTTATAATCTGAAAAATGCAGAATGCAGTGTTAATATGAATGTGATGCAAAACTCCAGGTTCAATATAACAAAATAAAATAAAATTCAAAAACAAATAAAACTAAATAAAAATGAAAAGGACGATCATACCATGGTGGGTTGTCTCCCACCTAGCACTTTTAGTTAAAGTCCTTAAGTTGGACATTTGATGAGCTTCCTGTTATGGTGGCTTATGCTTGAACTCATCCAGGAATCTCCACCAGTGTTTGTGATTCCAGTAACCTCCGGGGTCCCAAACTAGGCATGTAAAACCCTTGAGCAGCTTCAAAAAGATTCTTAGGCTCCCGGGGTGTTGGATGTTAGAACAGATTCCAAGATCCCAAATCTTGCTTTTACACCCGTCTTCGTGTTGATTATTATGATTCCATCCGGGTAGCAAGCAATCTGAATTCTCACTAAAGCGGCCAAACAACTTCCTAGATGATCGGCGTAAAACTTGTCTCTCAACAAATTCCCATTCGGCAAGTGTACCGAATTTGTCGTCAAGTAAAAACTCACAATAGAGTGAGGTCGAATCCCACAGGGATTGATTGATCAAGCAACTTTAATTAGAGGAATGATCTAGTTGAGCAAATCCATGAATAGAGTTGATAATTGCAGAAATTAAAATGGCGAGAAAGTAAATGACTGAAAGTAAATAGCAGAATTGTAAATGGGAATGGGGGAATTGCTCATAAAAGTAAATTGCAGAAAATAAAGAGAATGGGTAAGATCAGAAATGGGGAGTTCAATGGGCTTAGGAGATGTTACATTCTCCGGATCAATTTCATTTTCATCTCTTCCTCAATCAATGCACTCATTGATCTCCTTGGCAATCTTAAGTGATTGAATCACAATTTCTTGCAATTCAATCTCTCAAATCTTGATCAATAGCCAATTCCTTGGTCAATTGCTCATGAGAAGAGATGAAGTGTGGTCACTGATTATACCACATGCACTTCCCAAATCAAATGCTTAGAGGGTTATAGCCACATACCCATCCACACTCAATTTGGTCCAGCATGAGAAAGCATTTCTAGCTAATCTCTTCATTCCTCTTTCAAGGATCCGAAGAGATCCATGTTTGAATAGCTTCTTTTCCAAGATAACTATCCAATTAGATGAAGATCAAAAGCTTTCAAGTAAAATCAAAAGGAAAGATAGAAGAAGAATAAGAAAATTAGTATTGATCCATCAAATAACAACAGAGCTCCCTAACCCAATGAAAGGGTTTTAGTTGTTCATAGCTCTAGAAATCAAAATCAAAGATGGAGAATACATGATAAAGCTAGAAGTACAAAGAAAGTAAATACAAAGAGTAGTTCTCTGTCCTAGCTCCTTCCAAAAGCTCCTCTCTCTTTCAAAACTACTCCTATATATACTACTCTTCTCAGCTTCTAGTTAGCTCTTCAAGTCTTGGGCCTCTGGATCTTTGAGCTTAAAGCAGGTCCTTTCTTCAATTTGGGCTTGGCTTACTTGCAGAGAGATAGTGTGAAGTGGGCATAGACTTTAGCTCAAGACGTTAGGGGTTTTTATCATTTAGTGAAAATACAAGTTCGAGAACGTTAGTGACACTTAACATTGTCACTAACGTTGCCATGCACCCCTTTGCCTCACGTTAAAGTCCACGTTAACTGGGTTAACGTGGCTTTTAACGTTGCCTTGTTAGCCTTCGAGAACGTTAGTGACACTCAACATTGTCACTAACGTTCAAGTGTGCCCCTAGGTCTCACGTTAGAGTCCACATTAACTAGGTTAACATGGCTTCTAACGTGGCCATTCTTAGCCATCCCAACGTTAGTGACAATGTTGAGTGTCACTAATGTTGGTTCATTCTTCATTCCTCATCGTTAGCTTCCACGTTAACCAAGTTAACGTGGAAGTTAACGTGGCTCTTGGGGGTTGTGTGGTTGCTCCAACGTTAGTGACAATGTTGAGTGTCACTAACATTGTCGACAACTCTCCATCTCTTACGTTAGCTCCCACGTTAACCAAGTTAACGTGGGAGTTAACGTGGCTCTTTGCACCTTAGGCCAACGTTAGTGACAGTGTTGAGTGTCACTAACGTTGGCTTCTCTTCCCCCTTTAACGTTAGAGGCCACGTTAACTCTTCTAACGTGGCCATTTGTGAGCAATTGCCAACATTAGTAACAATGTTAAGTGTCACTAACGTTGGCTCAACTTCTCTTCTCCACGTTAGAGTTCACGTTAACTTAGTTAACGTGACTCTTTAACATGGGCATTGATGGCTTTTGAGAGTATTTTTGGCAATCACTTTTCTCCTTAACTTTGCAAGTTACCTCCCATTCCTTGCTTCCTTTGGTCCTGAAATCAAGCAATAGAGTGCATCAATGTTCTAGTCCAAGTCATGAGTAATGCTATATACAATTTTGTCATTAAAATCATGCAAAATCCACATGAAATAGTGTAAAATGCACAATGTATGCTTGAATCAAGGTCTGAGTGAATATCTGCCCAAAACTAACTTATTTCCTAAGAAAATGCATGAAATTACCTAAAAACAGTGAAGAAAAGGTCAGTGAAACTGGCCAAAATGCCCTAGCATCACTAGACCCATTCAGTTGAGCTCTATACCAACCTTTACGTTTAAGCTTAAAGCTTCCAACCGTGATGAACCTTGCAGGACAATTCTTACCACTGACCATCTTCCTTTTACTCTTAATGCCACAAAGAGCTCTAAGTTGACCATCCGTCTCCAGTAGCCCATATTCAAGTGGGATTAGAAAGCTATGGGATATGAATTTTACCCACTTGAATGTTGTGAAGGATGATGGCGACTTAGGGGGAGGTTTCTTTAATGAAATTGCAAGCTCCACTCCCTTGTGCTCTTCTCTGATAATTACCACCTCTTTGCAAACTTCTTCAATTTCAACCTCTTCCTCTTGGTAGCTCTCTTTCAATTCAATTTCCTTTTCATTGCTTTCCAAGGGCATGGGAGGTTGTGCTTCTTCTTCTTGAATCTTCATCTCTTGATCAACCTCTTTCAAGTCTTCAACTATGATATGCTTTGGAGGTTGTACACCCTCTTCAGCATCAATTTCAACCATCTTGGAAGGAGGCTCTATGTCTTGTCTTTCCCATGGAGGTTCTGCATCTCCTAAGTCTTCAACCAACTCTTCTTCTTGAACAATGATAGCTTCTTCTACTTGTTCTAGTATGAATTCATGCTCTGTCTTGTCCACTGGAGTTTCTGGTATCTCCTTTATGCTATGCTCTTCACTAGACTGTCCACATGGGGCTATGGCTGATCCTTGTGTATTTAAGCGTCTAGAAGCCCATTGAATTAATACTTGCCCCAGTTATTGAGTGGTTGCCTGAAATCGATCCATTGTTTCCTTGAGACGATCCTTTGCCTCTTGATGCACTCGGTTTTCATAAGTAGGATCATAATGCTCTTGGATTGATGGATATGGAGATGGTGAATATTGAAGTGGTGGTTCTTGTGAGTAATTGGGTTGGAATTGGGGTGGTTCTATATATGGTTCATATGGCTCATAAGGTGGTTGGTATGGTGGTTGAGGGTTAGGGTCATATGGGGGTGAATGGTGGAAAGAGGCTTGTGAGTGTGGTGGGTTGAGGTTGTGTTGAAAGGATGATCTCTGAGCATAGGGTAGGGCTTGTTGGTAGCTATAAGGTGGTCCACCATATCTATCAGCTTGGGATGCATTGTAGCCTGGTCTTTGTCCATGATATCTATGATAGTGTTGTTGCCTAAAGGGTTGATTAGATCCTCTTAGCTCCATCCATCTTCGATTGGTCTGACCTTGATGCATATTCCTGCTGTGGTTTCTATTTCCTTCAACAAAGTTAGAACCAAACTCAAAGCGAGAGGGATGAGAATTCATAGTATTAGGGGAAAATAAAAACAAAAATTAATAAAAAGAAAATATTTTGAAAAGGATATAATTTTTGAGAAAGATAGGAAAATAATTTTGAAAAAGATATGATTTTTGAAAAAGATAAGATAAGATAAAAAAAATTTTAAAATAAAAATTTGAAATTTTTTTTTTGAAAAATATTTACAATAACCAATAATAAGGCACACGTTTGCAATTCCCCGGCAACGGCGCTATTTTGACGTTGAGATTTTTGCCAGTAAAGAATGTCATAAAAACAGTCGCGTTGTAGATATAGTCTCTAAACCGACAAAAATCCCTTCGTACAAACGTTTTGGTTGTCACAAGTAACAAACCCCTTTAAAAATTGTTAACCGAGTATTCAAACCTCGGGTCGTCTTCTCAAGGAATTGCAGGGAGGTATGTTCTTATTATTGGCTATAAAAAAGGTAAAATTGGGGTTTTGGAAGTAAGGTGGGAATATATTATATGACAAGTAAAATAAAATAATAATAGCTGTAAAATAAACCTTTGGCAAGGTATAAGAACCGGAGGTCCTTTCCTAGTTATCCTTATCAATTGTGATGAGAATTGGATTTTTCTCCCACTTTGTTAACCTCTAACTATGAAGGTAAGTTAAGTGGATGAATTCCAATTTTCAATCAACAATGAGTTTGATAACTCTAGAGTCACCAATTATTTAACCAAAGCTAAAAGGAAAGAAAATTGAAACTGCTGGAATAAAAATGCCTTCAGATGGGAAGCAATAATCATGTAATTAAAAGAAAGCAATAATAACTGAAATATCTCAAATAATATTAATTCAAAGAAAATCATAACATAAAAGAGTTCATAAATTTAATTGGAAAAATAAATAAAAATAAAGAACCTGGGATTGAGAGTCACTCCTAAAAAAAATAGGAGAAGTCCTAAATCCTAATCCTAAGAGAGAGGAGAGAACCTCTCTCACTAAAAACTACATCTAAAATTGTAAAAAGTGAATTATGAGAGCCCCCCTATGAATGGATGCATTCCTCCACTTTATAGCCTTTAATCTGTGTTTTCTGGGCCGCAAACAGGGTCAGAAACAGTCCAGAATTCGCTGGTTTCGAATTTGGCCACGCTGGATTTTCGTCATTGCGACACGGCCGCATGGATCATTCGATCGCGTCGCCTAGCGTCAGAGAAACTATATTAGATTATATATCAAATCGAAGCCCCGGACGTTAGCTTTCCAACGCAACTGGAACCGCGTCGTTTAGATTTGTGTAGCTAAAGTTATAGCCGTTTGAGTGCAGAGAGGTCAGGCTGGACAGCTTAGCAATTTCTCCAACTTCTTGCACTCCTTCCTCTTTTGCATGCTTTCTTCCCATCCTCTAAGCCATTCATGCCCTATAATCTCTGAAAACACTTAACACACATATCAAGGCATCTAATGGTAATAAGAGAGGATTAATAATAAGCAAATATAAGATCAAAGAAGCATGTTTTCAATCAAAACACATAATTAGGAAGGAAATATAAAACCATGCAAATAGTATGAATAAGTGGGTAAAGAGTTAATAAAAACCACTCAATTGAGTACAAGATAAACCATAAAATAGTGGTTTATCACAGAGTTCCAGCATCGTTTTGGCGCAACTCTCTGTTTCGATTTAGGGGGTCATAATATCCACGCGACGCGGACGCGTCGCTCATGCTTTCGCATGGGATGAGTGTTGTGCAAGTGACGCGTTCGCGTCAGGGACGCGAACGCGTGTGCCGTGTTGTGCTAAACGCACACCAGCCGCACAATTCCAGCCCAACTTTCTGGGCGTTGGATCTTTACGCCGATTTCCATTCGACGCCCACGCGTGGCCTGCTGATGAGCGGATAATTTATACGCTTTTTGGCATTATTTTTAGGTAGTTTTTAGTAAGTTCAAGCTACTTTTAGGGATGTTTTCATTAGTTTTTATGTTAAATTCACATTTCTAGACTTTACTATGAGTTTGTGTGTTTTTCTGTGATTTCAGGTAATTTCTGGCTGAAATTGAGGGACTTGAGCAAAACTCTGAAAAAGGCTGACAAAAAGGACTGCTGATGCTGTTAGAATCTGACCTCCCTGCACTCGAAATGGATTTTCTGGAGCTACAGAACTCCAAATGGCGTGCTCTCAACGGCGTTGGAAATTAGACATCTAGGGCTTTCCAGCAATATATAATAGTCCATACTTTATTCGGAAATTGACGACGTAACTTGGCGTTGAACGCCAAGTACATGCTGCTGTCTAGAGTTAAACGCCAGAAAAATGTCATGATCCGGAGTTGAACGCCCAAAACACGTCATAACTCGGAGTTCAACTCCAAGAGAAGCCTCAGCTCGTGGATTGATCAAGCTCAGCCCAAGCATACACCAAGTGGGCCCCGGAAGTGGATTTATGCATCAATTACTTACTCATGTAAACCCTATAAGCTAGTTTATTATAAATAGAACATTTAACTATTGTATTAGACATCTTTTGACAGTTTAATCTCTTGACTGTTTAGCCTTTGATTATTCGGTCTTTTGATCACTCAGGGGGCTGGCCATTCGGCCATGCCTGAACCTTTTACTTATGTATTTTCAACGGTGGAGTTTCTGCACACCATAGATTAAGGGTGTGGAGCTCTACTGTACCTCAAGTATTAATGCAATTCTATTTTCTTTTATTCAATTCTCTCTTATTCTTATTCCAAGATATTCATTCGTACCCAAGAACATGATGAATGTGATGATTATGTGACGCTCATCATCATTCTCACTTATGAACGCGCGTGATTGACAACCACTTCCGTTCTACATGCAACCGAGCTTGAATGTGTATCTCTTAGATTCCCCAACAGAATCTTCGTGGTATAAGCTAGATAGATGGCGGCATTTATGAGGATCCAGAAAGTCTCACCTTGTCTGTGGTATTCCGAGTAGGATCCTGGGAATCCGGAAAGTCTAACCTTGTCTGTGGTATTCCGAGTAGGATTCCGGTAATGAATGACTGTGACGTGCTTCAGACTCGCAAGTGCTGGGCGTTAGTGACAGACGCAAAAGAATCAAGGGATTCTATTCCAGCAGGAGCGGGAACCGACCAGTGATTAGCCGTGCTGTGACAGAGCGCGTGAGCGTAGTTTTCACTGCGAGGATGGGATGTAGCCTTCGGCCAGTGTGATGCCTCCAGACGATTAGCCATGCGAGTGACAGCACAGAGGACCATTTTCCAGAGAGGATACAAAGTAGCCATCGTCGAATGGTGAACCCCTATACACAGCTTGCCATGGAAAGGAGTAAGAAGGATTGAGTTGAAGCAGTAGGAGAGTAGGCGTTCTTGAGCCATACAGTATCTCCACTCGCTTATCTGAAATTCCCACCAATGAATCTGCATAAGTATTCTATCCCTTTTATTATTTCTATTTTTTTATTTCTATTTTCGAAACCATAAACCAATTTAGCCTGCCTAACTGAGATTTACAAGGTGACCATAGCTTGCTTCATACCAACAATCTCTGTGGGATCGACCCTTACTCACGTAAGGTTTATTACTTGGACGACCCAGTACACTTGCTGGTTAGTTGAACGGAGTTGTGAATTCAAATAGAGCCAATTATTAAATTTCATACAAGTACAAAGACAATAGATCACAATTTCGTCTACCAAGTTTTTGGCGCCGTTGCCGGGGATTGTTCGAGTATAGACAACTGACGGTTCATCTTGTTGCTCAGATTAGGTAATTTTCTTTTCAAAAACTTTTTCAAAATTTTTCTTTTTATTTTTCGTTTTCCAAACTATATTTTCGAAAAAAAAATTTAATAAAAATCCAAAAAATTTAGAAAATCATAAAAATCAAAAATATTTTGTGTTTCTTGTTTGAGTCTTGAGTCAATTTTTAAGTTTGGTGTCAATTGCATGCTTTAAAAATTTTTCTTGCATTTTTCGAAAATTCCATTCATTCATAGTGTTCTTCATGATCTTCAAGTTGTTCTTAATAAGTCCTCTTGTTTGATCTTGATGTTTTCTTGTTTTGTTTTGTTTGTTGTTTTTCATGTGCATTTTTCAATTTTTAAAGTCCATGCATTAAAAATTTCTAAGTTTGGTGTCTTGCATGTTTTCTTTGCATCAAAAATTTTTCAAAATTATGTTATTGATGTTCATCATGATCTTCAAAGTGTTCTTGGTGTTCATCTTGACATTCATAGCATTCTTGCATGCATTCATTGTTTTTATCTAAAAAATTTCATGCATTGAGTATTTTTGTTGTTTTTCTCTCTCATAAATAAAAATTCAAAAATAAAAAAAAATGTCTTTTCCTTATTTCCCTCCAAATTTTCGAAATTTTGGGTTGACTTGGTCAAAAATTTTTAAAATTAGTTGTTTCTTACAAGTCAAGTCAAAATTTCAATTTTAAAAATCTTATCTCTTCAAAATCTTTTTCAAAAATCATATCTTTTTTATTTTTTTTATTATTTTCGAAAATTTTAAAAATTATTTTTCAAAAATCTTTTTCTTATCTTTTATACCATATTTTCGAAAATTAGCTAACAATTAATGTGATTGGTTCAAAAATTTGAAGTTTGTTACTTTCTTGTTAAGAAAGGTTCAATCTTTAAATTCTAGAATCTTATCTTGTAGTTTCTTGTTAGCTAAGTCATTTTAAAAATTAAATCTTTTTCAAAATATCTTTTTTTTTTTTTAAATTTTTATCTTATCTTTTTATCTTATCCTTTTCAAAATTTTATCTTTTTCAAAATTTGATTTCAAAATATCTTATCTAACTTCTTATCTTCTTATCTTTTTAAATTTTGATTTCAAATCTTTTTCAATCAACTAACTAACTTTTTGTTTGTTTCTTATCTTTTTCAAAACCACCTAACTACTTTTCCCTCTCTAATTCTCGAAAATACCTCTCTTTTTCAAAAATTCTTTTTAATTAACCAATTGTTTCATATTTTAATTTTAATTACATTTTATCTCTAAATTTCGAAAATTACTAACCCCTTTTTCAAAAATTATTTTCGAAATATCCCTTCTCTTTTCTTCTTCTATTTAATTATTTAATTACTAACACTTCTCTTCACCTCTCTTCATCTAAAAATCCGAACCCATCCTTCTTCACTCTTCTCCCCTTTCTTTTTCTACTAACATAAAGGAATCTCTATACTGTGACATAGAGGATTCCTCTTCCTTTTCTTGTTTTCTTCTCTTTCATATGAGCAGGAACAGGGAAAAAGGCACTCTTGTTGAAATTGATCCAGAACCTGAAAGGACTCTGAAGAGGAAATTAAGAGAAGCTAAATTAAATTATTCTAAAGGTAACCTTTCAGAAATTTTCGAACAAGAGAAGGAGATGGCTGATGAGCGGATAATTTATACGCTTTTTGGCATTGTTTTTAGGTAGTTTTTAGTAAGTTCAAGCTACTTTTAGGGATGTTTTCATTAGTTTTGATGTTAAATTCACATTTCTGGACTTTACTAAGAGTTTGTGTGTTTTTTTGTGATTTCAGGTAATTTCTGGCTGAAATTGAGGGACTTGAGCAAAACTCTGAAAAGGGCTGACAAAAGGACTGCTGATGCTGTTGGAATCTGACCTCCCTGCACTCAAAATAGATTTTCTGGAGCTACAGAACTCTAAATGGCGCTCTCTCAATGGCGTTGGAAAGTAGACATCCAGAGCTTTCCAGCAATATATAATAGTCCATACTTTATTTGGAAATTGATGACGTAACTTGGCGTTGAACGCCAAGTACATGCTGCTGTCTGGAGTTAAACGCCAGAAATACGTCATGATCCGGAGTTGAACGCCCAAAACACGTTATAACTTGGAGTTCAACTCCAAGAAAAGCCTCAGCTCGTGGATAGACCAAGCTCAGCCCAAACATACACCAAGTGGGCCCCGGAAGTGGATTTATGCATCAATTACTTACTTCTGTAAACCCTAGTAGCTAGTTTATTATAAATAGAACTCTTTACTATCATATTATCATCTTGGTTTTGATCCCTAGATTGTATTTTGATCCAGTGACCACATTTTGGGGGCTGGCCATTCGGCCATGCCTGAACCTCTCTCACTTATGTATTTTCAACGGTGGAGTTTCTACACACCATAGATTAAGGGTGTGGAGCTCTGCTGTACCTCAAGTTTCAATGCAATTACTATTATTTTCTATCCAAATCAATTTTATTCTTAATCCAAGATATACGTTGCACTTCACCTTGATGAATGTGATGATCCATGACACTCATCATCATTCTCACCTATGAACGCGCGTGACTGACAACCACTTCCGTTCTACCTTAGGCCGGGCACATATCTCTTAGATTCCCCAATAGAATCTTCATGGTATAAGCTAGAATTGATGGTGGCATTCATGAGAATCCGGAAAGTCTAAACCTTGTCTGTGGTATTCCGAGTAGGATTCTGGGATTGAATGACTGTGACGAGCTTCAAACTCCTGAAGGCTGGGCGTGATGACAAACGCAAAAGAATCAAGGGATTCTATTCCAACCTGATTGAGAACCAACAGATGATTAGCCGTGCCGTGACAGAGCATTTGGACCTTTTTCACTGAGAGGATGGGATGTAGCCATTGACAACGGTGATGCCCTACAAACAGCTTGCCATGGAAAGAAGAAAGAAGAATTGGATGAAAGCAGCAGGAAAGCAGAGATTCAGAAGGAACACAGCATCTCCATACGCCTATCTGAAATTCCCACCATTGGATTACATGAGTAACTTTATCTTTATTTTCAGTTTATTTAATTTAATCCTATAATCTCTTAATTTAGTTATTTAACCTGACTGGGATTTACAAGGTGACCATAGCTTGCTTCATACCAACAATCTCCGTGGGATCGACCCTTACTCACGTAAGGTATTACTTGGACGACCCAGTGCACTTGCTGGTTAGTTGTACGGAGTTGTGAATTGAATTTTAGACACCGTGATATTGAGCACCAAGTTTTTGGAGCCATTACCGGGGATTGTTCCGAGTTAGAAAAGAATGAATCACAATTTCGTCCACCAAGTTTTTGGCGCCGTTGCTGGGGAATGAACAAGCAATGAATATTAACACATGAACAACAATTTCGTGCACCAAGTTTTTGGCGCCGTTGCCGGGGATTGTTCGAGTATGGACAACTGACGGTTCATCTTGTTGCTCAGATTAGGTAATTTTTATTTTATTTTTAAAAAAAAAATTTCGAAAATCTTTTCAAAATCTTCTCCCTATTTTCGAAAATTATTCAAATTTTTTTTTACTATGCATTCTGGAGTTTCATGAAAAATGTTGAAGCCTGGCTGGCTGTAAAGCCATGTCTAAATTCTTTTGGACTGAGGCTTCCAAACCATCAGCATAGAGGCAAGTTAATTTGATGATTTAGCTATTGTATGTCTGACCCAGATGCTAAAGCTTGGCTGGCCATTGGCCATGTCTAGTGTTTTGGACTGGAGCTTTCATTAAAAGCTTGGCTGGCTATTGAGCCATGTCTAATTCCTGGACCGGAGCTTTAGTGTAACATTGCATGATTCCTGGAATTCTTGTTAAAAATTTTTTGAATTTCTTATTTTATTTTCTCTATAATTTTTTTCGAAAAATCAAATAAAATACAAAAAAATTAGAAAATCATAAAAATCAAAAATATTTTGTGTTTCTTGTTTGAGTCTTGTGTCAAGTCATAAGTTTGGTGTCAATTGCATGTTCATCTTTTTCTTGCATAAAATTTTCGAAAAATTCATGCATTCATAGTGTTCTTCATAATCTTCAAGTTGTTCTTGATGAATCCTCTTGTTTGATCTTCATATTTTCTTGTTTTGTGTTGTATGGTGTTTTTCATATGCATTCTTGCATTCATAGAATCTAAACATGAAAAATTTCTAAGTTTGGTGTCTTGCATGTTTTCTTTACATTGAAATTTTTTCAAAAATATGTTCTTGATGTTCATCATGATCTTCAAAGTGTTCTTGGTGTTCATCTTGACATTCATAGTGTTCTTGCATGCATCATGTGTTTTGATCCAAAATTTTCATGCATTGAGTATTTTTAGTGTTTTTCTCTCTCATAAAAAAAAATTCAAAAATCAAAAAAATATCTTATCTTTTTAAATCTTATCTTTTTAAAATCTTTTTCAAAAATCATATTTTTTCCATTTTTTCATCATTTTCGAAAATTTCAAAAATCTTTTTCAAAATATTTTCAAAATCTTTTCTTATCTTTACATCATATTTTCGAAAATTGCATCAAAAATTAATGTTTTGATTCAAAATTTCAAGTTTGTTACTTTCTTGTTAAGAAAGATTCAAATTTTAAGTTCTAGAATCATATCTTGTGATTTCTTGTGAGTCAAGTCATTAATTATGATTTTAAAATTCAAATCTTTTTCAAAACTAACTTCAATAATATCTTTTCAAAAATATCTTTTCAATCTTATCTTTTCAAAAATCATATCTTTTTATCATATCTTTTTATCATATCTTTTATATCATATCTTTTTCAAAATTTTATCTTTTTCAAAAATTTGATTTTAAAATATCTTTTCTAATTTCTTATCCTCTTATCTTTTCAAATTTGATTTTAATATCTTTTTCAACTAACTAATTAACTTTTTGTTTGTTTCTTATCTTTTCCAAAACCACCTAACTACTTTTCCCTCTCTAATTTTCGAAAATACCTCCCTCTTTTTCAAAAATTCTTTTTAATTAATTAATTGTTTCAAATTTTAGTTTTAATTTTTGAAAATTACTAACCCATTTTTCAAAATTATTTTCGAATTTCTCTCCCCCTCATCTCTTTCTATTTATTTTATTTATTTACTAACACTTCTCTTCACTTCTCTTCATCTCCAATCACTGCCTCTATCCTCACCATTGTGATTGGATTCTCCACTTTTATTCCTTTCTTCTTCTACTAACAATAAGGAACCTCTTTACTGTGACATAGAGGATTCCTCTTTCTTTTCTTGTTCTCTTCTTCCCTATATGAGCAGGAGCAAGGACAAGAACATTCTTATTGAAACAGATCATGAACCTGAAAGGACTCTGAAGAGGAAGTCAAGAGAAACTAAAAATCAACAATTCAGAGAAACCTCAAAAAAAAAAGAGAAAAAGGAAAGACAAAAAGCTTCCACCTCCGAGTCATGGGAGATGGAAAGACTCATCTAAAGGGTTTATAGCTCAGTGGTAGAATATTTGACTGCAAATCAAGAGATCCCTGAGATACCTCAGGGGATAAATTATCCTCCACACAACTATTGGGAGCAAATAAGGATAAAAACACCAAAATCACTAGGGATCATGCAACAGAAGTAAGGAAAAGACATAAAGAAGCTCAAAAAAGCACCATTGGATCTTTAAGAAGGCGCCACCCTCACTCAGGTGGACTCATTCTTTGTTCTTATTTTATCTGTTTTTTCGGTTTTTATCCTTCATGTTTATCTATATTTTGTTTCTCTACTTCATGATCATTAGTATGTAGTAACTATGCCTTAAAGATTATGAATAAAATCCATTAATCCTTCACCTCTCTTAAATGAAAAATGTTTTAATTCAAAAGAACAAGAAGTACATGAATTTAGAATTTATCCTTGAATTTAGTTTAATTATATTGATGTGGTGACAATACTTTTTGTTTTCTGAATGAATGCTTGAACAGTGCATATGTCTTTTGATCTTGTTGTTCGTGAATGTTAAAATTGTTGGCTCTTGAAAGAATGATGAACAAAGAGAAATGTTATTGATGATTTGAAAAATCATGAAATTGATTCTTGAAGCAAGAAAAAGCAGTGAAAAAGAAGAAGCTTGTGAAAAAAAAAAGTGGCGAAAAAAAAATAGAAAGAAAAAGAAAAAGCAAGCAGAAAAAGCCAATTGCCCTTAAAACCAAAAGGCAAGGGTAAAAAGGATCCAAGGCTTTGAGCATCAATAGATAGGAGGGCCCAAGGAAATAAAATCCAGGCCTAAGCGGCTAAATCAAGCTGTCCCTAACCATGTGCTTGTGTCATGAAGGTCCAAGTGAAAAGCTTGAGACTGAGTGGTTAAAGTCGTGATCCAAGGCAAAAAGAGTGTGCTTAAGAGCTCTGGACACCTCTAACTGGGGACTTTAGCAAAGCTAAGTCACAATCTGAAAAGGTTCACCCAGTTATGTGTCTGTGGCATTTATGTATCCGGTGGTAATACTGGAAAACAAAGTGCTTAGGGCCACGGCCAAGACTCATAAGTAGCTGTGTTCAAGAATCAACATGCTTAACTAGGAAAGTCAATAACACTATCTGAAAGTCTAAGTTCCTAGAGAAGCCAATCATTCTAAACTTCAAAGGAAAAAGTGAGATGCCAAAACTGTTCAGAAGCAAAAAGCTACAAGTCCCGCTCATCTAATTATAATTAATATTCATTGATATTCTGGAATTTATAGTATATTCTCTTCATTTTATCCTAATTGATTTTCAGTTGCTTGGGGACAAGCAACAATTTAAGTTTGGTGTTGTGATGAGCGGATAATTTATACGCTTTTTGGCATTGTTTTTAGGTAGTTTTTAGTAAGTTCAAGCTACTTTTAGGGATGTTTTCATTAGTTTTTATGTTAAATTCACATTTCTGGACTTTACTAGGAGTTTGTGTGTTTTTCTGTGATTTCAGGTAATTTCTGGCTGAAATTGAGGGACATGAGCAAAACTCTGAAAAGGGCTGACAAAAGGACTACTGATGCTGTTGGAATCTGACCTCCCTGCACTCAAAATAGATTTTCTGGAGCTACAGAACTCTAAATGGCGCGATCTCAACGGCGTTGGAAAGTAGACATCCAGAGATTTCCAGCAATATATAATAGTTCATACTTAATTTGGAAATTGACGACGTAACTTGGCGTTGAACGCCAAGTACATGCTGCTGTCTGGAGTTAAACGCCAGAAATACGTCATGATCCGGAGTTGAACGCCCAAAACACGTTATAACTTGGAGTTCAACTCCAAGAAAAGCCTCAGCTCGTGGATAGACCAAGCACAGCCCAAACATACACCAAGTGGGCCCCGGAAGTGGATTTATGCATCAATTACTTACTTCTGTAAACCCTAGTAGCTAGTTTATTATAAATAGAACTCTTTACTATCATATTATCATCTTGGTTTTGATCCCTGGATTGTATTTTGATCCAGTGACCACGTTTTGGGGGCTGGCCATTCGGCCATGCCTGAACCTCTCTCACTTATGTATTTTCAACGGTGGAGTTTCTACACACCATAGATTAAGGGTGTGGAGCTTTGCTGTACCTCAAGTTTCAATGCAATTACTATTATTTTCTATCCAAATCAATTTTATTCTTAATCCAAGATATACGTTGCACTTCACCTTGATGAATGTGATGATCCATGACACTCATCATCATTCTCACCTATGAACGCGCGTGACTGACAACCACTTCCGTTCTACCTTAGGCCGGGCGCATATCTCTTAGATTCCCTAACAGAATCTTCGTGGTATAAGCTAGAATTGATGGCGGCATTCATGAGAATCCGGAAAGTCTAAACCTTGTCTGTGGTATTCCGAGTAGGATTCTAGGATTGAATGACTGTGACGAGCTTCAAACTCCTGAAGGCTGGGCGTGATGACAAACGCAAAAGAATCAAGGGATTCTATTCCAACCTGATTGAGAACCAACAGATGATTAGTCGTGCCGTGACAGAGCATTTGGACCTTTTTCACTGAGAGGATGGGATGTAGCCATTGACAACGGTGATGCCCTACAAACAGCTTGCCATGGAAAGAAGAAAGAAGAATTGGATGAAAGCAGCAGGAAAGCAGAGATTCAGAAGGAACACAGCATCTCCATACGCCTATCTGAAATTCCCACCATTGGATTACATGAGTAACTTTATCTTTATTTTCAGTTTATTTAATTTAATCCTATAATCTCTTAATTTAGTTATTTAACCTGACTGGGATTTACAAGGTGACCATAGCTTGCTTCATACCAACAATCTCCGTGGGATCGACCCTTACTCACGTAAGGTATTACTTGGACGACCCAGTGCACTTGCTGGTTAGTTGTGCGGAGTTGTGAATTGAATTTTAGACACCGTGATATTGAGCACCAAGTTTTTGGAGCCATTACCGGGGATTGTTCTGAGTTAGAAAAGAATGAATCACAATTTCGTCCACCAATGGCAGCCGAAAATAATAATAATGCAAGGAGAATGCTTGGTGACTTCACAAAGCCAACATCCAAGTTTGATGGAAGAAGCATCTCCATTCCTGCCATTGGAGCCAATAACTTTGAGCTTAAGCCTCAACTAGTTGCTTTGATGCAACAAAACTGCAAGTTTTATGGACTTCCATCTGAAGATCCTTATCAGTTTTTAACTGAGTTCTTGCAGATCTGTGAGACTGTAAAGACGAATGGAGTTGATCCTGAAGTCTACAGACTCATGCTTTTCCCTTTTGCTGTAAGAGACAGAGCTAGAATATGGTTGGATTCACAACCTAAGGATAGCCTGGACTCCTGGGATAAGCTGGTCACAGCTTTCTTGGATAAATTCTTTCCTCCTCAAAAGCTGAGTAAGCTGAGAGTGGATGTTCAAACCTTCAAACAAAAAGATGGTGAATCCCTCTATGAAGCTTGGGAAAGATATAAGCAGCTGACCAAAAGATGTCCATCTGACATGTTTACAGAATGGACCATATTAGATATATTCTATTATGGTCTCTCTGAATTTTCGAAAATGTCATTGGACCATTCTGCAGGTGGATCTATTCACCTGAAGAAAACGCCTGAAGAGGCTCAAGAACTCATTGATATGGTTGCAAACAACCAATTCATGTACACTTCTGAGAGGAATTCCGTGAATAATGGGATACCTCAGAAGAAAGGAGTTCTTGAAATTGATACTCTGAATGCCATATTGGCTCAGAACAAAGTGTTGACTCAACAGGTCAACATGATCTCTCAAAATCTGAATGGATGGCAACATGCATCCAACAGTACTAGAGAGGCAGCTTCTGAAAAAGCTTATGATCCTGAGAACCCTGCCATGGCAGAGGTTAATTACATGGGTGAACCTTATGGAAACACCTATAACCCATCATGGAGAAATCATCCAAATTTCTCATGGAAGGATCAACAAAAGCCTCAACAAGGCTTTAACAATGGTGGACGTAATAGGCTGGGCAATAGCAAGCCATATCCATCATCTTCTCAGCAACAGACAGAGAATTCTGAACAAAACACCTCTAATTTAGCCAATGTAGTCTCTGATCTGTCAAAGGCCACTTTCAATTTCATGAGTGAAACAAGATCCTCCATTAGAAATCTGGAGGCACAAGTGGGCCAGCTGAGTAAGAAAGTCATTGAAACTCCTCCCAGTATTCTCCCAAGTAATACAGAAGAGAATCCAAAAGGAGAGTGCAAGGCCATTGATATAATCAATGTGGCCGAATGCACAAGGGAGGAGGAGGACGAAAATCCTAGTGAGAAAGATCTCCTGGGACGTCCCTCAAACAAGAAGGAGTTTCCTATTAAGGATCCAAAGGAATCTGAGGCTCATATAGAGACCATAGAGATTCCATTAAATCTCCTTCTGCCATTCATGAGCTCTGAAGACTATTCTTCCTCTGAAGAGGATGAAGATGTAACTGGAGAGCAAGTTGCTCAATATTTAGGAGCTATCATGAAGCTGAATGCCAAATTATTTGGTAATGAGACTTGGGAAAGTGAACCTCCCTTGCTCATTAATGAACTGGATACTTGGATTCAGAAAATTCTACCTCAAAAGAAACAAGATCCTAGCAAGTTCTTAATACCTTGTACCATAGGCACCATGACCTTTGCAAAAGCTCTGTGTGATCTGGGATCTGGGATAAATCTTATGCCACTCTCTGTAATGGAGAAGCTGGGGATCATTGAGGTACAACCTGCCTTGTTCTCATTACAACTGGCAGACAAGTCATTGAGACAAGCTTATGGAATAGTAGAGGACGTGTTAGTAAAGGTTGAAGGCCTTTACATCCCTGCTGATTTCATAATCTTAGACACTAGGGAGGAAGAGGATGATTGCATCATCCTTGGAAGACCTTTCCTAGCCACAGCAGGAGCTGTGATAGATGTCAACAGAGGTGAATTAGTCCTTCAATTGAATGGGGACTACCTTGTGTTTAAGGCACATGGCCATCCCTCTGTGACAGAAGAGAGTAAGCATGAAGAGCTATTCTCAGTTCAGAGTCAAGAAGAGCCCACACAGTCAAACTCTAAGTTTGGTGTTGTGAGGCCACAACCAAACTCTAAGTTTGGTGTTAAGACCCCATATCCAAACTCTAAGTTTGGTGTTGGCAACTATACTGTAACAACCCTAATTTTCGAGTACGTGAGATCTTTTCAAAAGATACGGAGAACTCCGGAGGATCGGTAAAAGGAGAACCTTTGATATATCATCAAGTATCTCAATCCTCATTGTCATTATGTCATCTTTAAGCTAGAACCTTTTCCAAGGCAAGCTCGATAACGCGGTCACGAAGAACCTAGTTTTTGAACCGTATCGGTTAGGAGTTTTGATTCGATCTTTCGTAAATTGTCTCGGTTTGACGAACCGGACTCGATTCATGAGAGGAGAGAGATAATAGTATAATATTATCATTATATTAGTATTAGAAAATTCTTGAATGATATTATAAGGTTATCTGGTCTGTTTTTGTTAAAAATAGAAAATCGGTTTAACCGGGTTTACGGTTTACTGGTGCAGCTTAGCACCAGCACTCTCTAATGACTTTAGCAATGCTAAGGCCTCATCATACATGTTTTATTCTCATAATAAATATGTTACTAGTGTCATTTATGCTAGTAGCTCAGAAAATAATTTTTAGAGATGTTTTTACGAGTGTTCCGATACACCTAGTTTTAGTAGTTGTACACCAGAGATATTTTAATATTATTTTAATCCACCTTCAAGCCAACCAATCACAACTCTCCTTACACCCCCAAGACACTCCAAGGCTGGTCATTTACTCCCTTTGGCCGAAAATGTGAAGAGAGAAAAGAGAGAAACTTTCATGAACACTTAATCTTCAAAGCTTGATTTCTTCTGAACTAAAACTCAAATCAAAACTCCGATTTCACCAAAATGTTCCTCTCTTCTTCCTCTACATAACCATGTGACTTATCAAGGCTGGAAATAAGGTGAGATGGCTGTCTCCCTCCCTCTTCAATTCGGTTTTCAAGGAAAACCATGCAAAACATGTGTTTTCTTGATGTTTTTCCTTAGGAATCATGCTTAACTTGACTTGAGGGCCAAGAAACGTGAATTTCCAGCAACTCTAAGGTAATATATCTCTTCCTAACATGCTGAGTGAGATTTGGTCAGTTGAGAGTTTTTGGATTTAAAGTTGTTCTTGATGTGATTTAGGAGGAAAAAGTGCTTAAGGACCACCTGAAAATCTAACTGAATTAGGAGCAGCAAAACCAGGTAGGGTTTGACGAATTTAATCTTGATTGATTGTGTTTGAGTTGTGTGATTATGATATGGTTTGGCTGTGCTTGAAATTGATTGTTTGTATGAGTAATTCTTGTTGAAATTTTGGTGAAAATTTGATGAAATTTTGATGAAATTCAAGCTATGAATGTGTGTTCTTATGGCTGCTGGAAAACGAAACCCTAGAGCTTAAATTGGGGTTCAATTTGTGTTGAAATCTTGTAGAAAAGATGGGGTTTTAGTGGCTGCAATTTTATTTTGAATTATGGTAAAAATCGGTTGCTGAAAAGACTGAAAAACGGGTAAAAACAGAGAAAGAATTTGAAGAATATATGAAGAACATGAAGAACACTTTGAGTGTGGTGAAGAACATTGAAGAACACCTTTTAGATCTTAGAAAGGGCAAGGAAGTAATTATTTTGGTGTTTAAGGGGTTATTTGGTAATTTCTGAAAGTTAGGGTGGTAAAAGTAGAAATATTAAAAGTTACGGGTGGTAAAAAGTGAATTTTAAAGGTTAAAAGTAAAAGGTAAGTTAATTTTCGAAAATTTAATAATAAAATAATAAATAATAATAAAATATTAAATAATAATATTTAATTAAAAATAATATTTTAATAAAAATAATAAAATAATGCGGAAAAGGCAGTTTTCTGTAAAAGCTTTAGAAAGACAACTTTAAGCGCAGAATCTCATAATTACCTTCATAAAACACTTAGGGAGTGGTAAGAACATATTAGTGAGGCAAAGATAAAAGAAAGATAAAAGGTTGAAGAAAAGATAAAAGTCAAAGAAAAAGTCTGTAAAGTTTTAATGACAGAAAACAGACAGAGATTAGTGAACGAATTAGGGCAACTTAGATAGTACTTGAGTTGCGACTAGGGTTAGGTATTACATGAAAAGTTAAACTGTTTCAGTATAGACTTAATGAACCTATACTTGGGACAGGCTAACTATTCATACCGAAATTTACATAAGCTTTAAATACATATGTTATGAAGAGAAATCAAAGCAAAGTAAAGAAACACAGAGAACAGAATAACCAGAGAAAAGTAGGAGATACAGAGAAAAGAGTAATCAAAGCAGAGTAAAAAGACAAAGAGAAAAGAGTAATGTGATAAAGAGAAATGGTTTGAGCTACGATGTTGAAAAAGTAAAAGCTGTAAAGTTTGTATAGCATGATTGAACAGAGAAAGAAAGAGGTACCGCACAAGAATGTGAAAGTGATAATGAATAACGAGAATGTTAATGAATGATGATAATGAGAATGATTATGTAAGAATCTGCTGCGGAGAGGCAGTCAGATAGATGGTGGTACGACCACTGAGAACGCTTTCCTGAGATACCTTGCTATAATGCTTTGCTGTAAGACAAAGGTTGCTTACAGAGGTATCAAGATGAATGTGCTCCTGTAAGACAGAGGTTGCTTACAGTGAGGGTGTTGTTGCTCCTGTAAGATAGAGGTTGCTTACAGTGAGTGTGTTGTTGCACCTGTAAGACAAAGGTTGCTTACAGTGTGTTGGGCGTATATTGGCTAATAAGTGCCGCCCTGCAAGACAAAGGTTGCTTGCAGTGGATACCCTGCAAGACAAAGGTTGCTCGCAGTGGTTATTGCCAACAGGAAAGCCTTATCCAGACAAAGGTTGCTGGGTAACGTCGGGAGCGGGTATGTAACCGACAAATGAGCTCATTACCTACACTAGGGCTAGACATGCATCATACTTGGTTGTGCATTTTCTCTATTATGATTGTTGCATGAATGTATGCTTTCTCTGTTTGTATTCTATTCTCTGTGTTTGTGTCTGTGTTTTACTTTCTTGTATTCTTCTGTTTGTGATCTTTTTCTGTTTTCTCTATTTTCTCTATTTATCTGTCTTCTGTTTACTACTTCTCTATATTCTGTTATTAGTCTGCTAAACAACACAAAATTAATGAACGTAACTAATAACCCCGGCCCTACTAAGAACTCTCCAGTTCTTACCCCTTCTCTCTCCCTTCCCCCTTCAGATGGAAGTAAGAGTACCTTACCGAAGTTCGCTGATGACCGTTTGCAAGAAGAGGATTCTGCTCTAGATAGTTTTCTGAGTCTAGGGTGAATATCGTTCTCTGTTTATATGTATATACTGTGAAACCAGCCAACGTCTACACCCCGTTCGTATGCGCACTTTAACCTAAATCCTGTGTACGAGATTCCTATTGTGTGGCTACTTCATGAGGTACCAGAGAGACGTCCTGTGGAAAAGTCTGATCGTGCAGAGGAGTAGCAGATGATGTTCTATCTTTTGATGATGTTCTACCTGACTTGAGTTGTGAAGACTTAGAATGTACTTTCCCTCGCTTTAGTAGTTTAGAGGGACTAGGTGAGTATAGAGTCTAGGCTACCCTAGGTGCCAGCTTAGGGACCTCTTGAACAGGTCAGGACCTGGGATGGTGTATGTATATATATGTATATAGTTATTATCTAGCTATATCTAGGGGTGTTCTAACTAACAGTCTATATTCTAATAAAGGCTGAATCACCGAATGTTGTCAACTACTTGTGATGTGTTTATGTGTGGTTGTTTGTAACTGTTTTATATATTATTAGTTGTTAATTGATTATGAATGATACTGTTTGTTAATCCAAATGTTTTTTTTAAAAGAAAAAGTACCTCGCAAAATAACTACGTTTTTAACAACGAATCAGGCTCATATAGTAAATAATAGATAATAATTAGGAAGACAAGTTGGTAGCGCTCAGTTTCTAGTATGATCATGACTTACCAGAAATTGGGTCGTTACATATACAACATTGACTTGATCACCTTGTGGCTCCATGAGAGCCACTGTCAAGCTATTGACATTAAAGAAGCGCTTGTTGGGAGGCAACCCAATTTTATTTATCTAATTTTTATTTTATTCTATATTATTGTTATTTTGTGTTTTATTAGGTACATGATCATGAGGAGTCACGAAAAAATCATAAAAATTAAAAACAGAATCAAAAACAGCAGAAGAAAAAAATTCGCACCCTAGAGGACGCACAGGCTGGCGTTCAACGCCAGTAAGATGCATCTGGCTGGCGTTCAACGCCAGAACAGAGCACCATTCTGGCGCTGAACGCCAGAAACAAGCAACATTCTGGCGCTGAACGCCAGGAATGTGCCCAGAGAGGAAAAACTGGCGCTGAACGCCAGTAACAAGCATGAAACTGGCGTTCAACGCCAGAAACATGCTTTACATGGGCGTTGAACGCCCAGAATGTGCACCAATGGGCGTTTAAACGCCAGAATAGTGTGCAAAGGCATTTTACATGCCTATTTGGTGCAGGGATGGAATTCCTTGACACCTCAGGATCTATGGACCTCACAGGATCCCCACCTACCTCGCCCTCTCTCTTTCCATTCATGGTCATCCCTTCTGTTTTTCATTCACCACCTACATCTATCCACTCTTCCCCATACACCCCACCTACCTTTACAATTCAACTTCTCTTTCCCACCCAATCCCACCCATATAGCCGAATCCATCTCCCCTCACTCACCTCCATTTTCTTCTTCTTCTTCTTCCTCTCTTCTTTCTTCTCTTGCTCGAGGGCGAGCAATATTTTAAGTTTGGTGTGGTAAAAGCATAGCTTTTTTGCTTTTCCATTACCATTAATGGCACCTAAGGCCAGAGAAACCTCAAAGGGAAGACAAAAGCTTCCACCTCTGAGTCTTGGGAGATGGAAAGACTCATATAAAGCCGTCATAGCTCAGTGGTAGAACATGTGGCTGCAAATCAAGAGATCCCTGAGATACCTCAGGGGATAAGTTGTCCTCCACACAAATAATTGGAAGCAACTAAGGGTAGAAACACCAAAATTACTAGGAATCATTCAACAGAAGCAAGGAAGAGACATAGAGGAGCTCAAAGAGCACCATTGGACCTTCAAGAAGGCGCCACCCTCGCTCAGGTGGATTCATTTCTTGTTCTTATTTCTTTCTGCTTTTCGGTTTTTATGCTGTGTTTATCTATGTTTTGTGTCTCTACTTCATGATCATTAGTATGTAACCATGCCTTAAAGCTATGAATAAAATCCATTAATCCTTCACCTCTCTTAAATGAAAAATGTTTTAATTCAAAAGAACAAGAAGTACATGGATTTCGAATTTATCCTTGAATTTAATTTAATTATATTGATGTGGTGACAATACTTTTTGTTTTCTGAATGAATGCTTGAACAGTGCATATGTCTTTTGATCTTGTTGTTTATGAATGTTAAAACTGTTGGCTCTTGAAAGAATGATGAACAAAGAGAAATGTTATTGATGATTTGAAAAATCATGAAATTGATTCTTGAAGCAAGAAAAAGCAGTGAAAAAGAAGAAGCTTGCGAAAAAAAAAAAGAATGAGCAGTAGAAAAAGCCAATAGCCCTTAAAACCAAAAGGCAAGGGTAAAAAAAGGATCCAAGGCTTTGAGCATCAATGGATAGGAGGGCCCAAGGAAATAAAATCCAGGCCTAAGCGGCTAAACCAAGCTGTCCCTAACCATGTGCTTGTGTCATGAAGGTCCAAGTGAAAAGCTTGAGACCAAGTGGTTATAGTCGTGATCCAAAGCAAAAAGAGTGTGCTTAAGAGCTCTGGACACCTCTAACTGGGGACTCTAGCAAAGCTGAGTCACAATCTGAAAAGGTTCACCCAGTCATGTGTCTGTGGCATTTATGTATCCGGTGGTAATACTGGAAAACAAAGTGCTTGGGGCCACGGCCAAGACTCATAAGTAGCTGTGTTCAAGAATCAACATGCTTAACTAGGAAAGTCAATAACACTATCCGAAATTCTAAGTTCCTAGAGAAGCCAATCATTCTAAACTTCAAAGGAAAAAGTGAGATGCCAAAACTATTCAGAAGCAAAAAGCTACAAGTCCCGCTCATCTAATTAGAATTAATATTCATTGATATTCTGGAATTTATAGTATATTCTCTTCTTTTTATCCTATTTGATTTTTAGTTGCTTGGGGACAAGCAACAATTTAAGTTTGGTGTTGTGATGAGCGGATAATTTATACGCTTTTTGGCATTGTTTTTAGGTAGTTTTTAGTAAGTTCAAGCTACTTTTAGGGATGTTTTCATTAGTTTTTATGTTAAATTCACATTTCTGGACTTTACTATGAGTTTGTGTGTTTTTCTGTGATTTCAGGTAATTTCTGGCTGAAATTGAGGGACTTGAGCAAAACTCTGAAAAAGGCTGACAAAAAGGACTGCTGATGCTGTTGGAATCTGACCTCCCTGCACTCGAAATATATTTTCTGGAGCTACAGAACTCCAAATGGCGCGCTCTCAACGGCGTTGGAAAGTAGACATCCAGGGCTTTCCAGCAATATATAATAGTCCATACTTTATTCGGAAATTGACGACGTAACTTGGCGTTGAACGCCAAGTACATGCTGCTGTCTGGAGTTAAACGCCAGAAAAACGTCATGATCCGGAGTTGAACGCCCAAAACACGTCATAACTCGGAGTTCAACTCCAAGAGAAGCCTCAGCTCGTGGATTGATCAAGCTCAGCCCAAGCATACACCAAGTGAACCCCGGAAGTTGATTTATGCATCAATTACTTACTCATGTAAACCCTAGAAGCTAGTTTATTATAAATAGAACATTTAACTATTGTATTAGACATCTTTTGACAGTTTAATCTCTTGACTGTTTAGCCTTTGATTATTCGGTCTTTTGATCACTCAGGGGGCTGGCCATTCGGCCATGCCTGAACCTTTTACTTATGTATTTTCAACGGTGGAGTTTCTGCACACCATAGATTAAGGGTGTGGAGCTCTACTGTACCTCAAGTATTAATGCAATTCTATTTTCTTTTATTCAATTCTCTCTTATTCTTATTCCAAGATATTCATTCGTACCCAAGAACATGATGAATGTGATGATTATGTGACGCTCATCATCATTCTCACTTATGAACGCGCGTGATTGACAACCACTTCCGTTCTACATGCAACCGAGCTTGAATGTGTATCTCTTAGATTCCCCAACAGAATCTTCGTGGTATAAGCTAGATAGATGGCGGCATTTATGAGGATCCAGAAAGTCTCACTTTGTCTGTGGTATTCCGAGTAGGATCCTGGGAATCCGGAAAGTCTAACCTTGTCTGTGGTATTCTGAGTAGGATTCCGGTAATGAATGACTGTGACGTGCTTCAGACTCGCAAGTGCTGGGCGTTAGTGACAAACGCAAAAGAATCAAGGGATTCTATTCCAGCAGGAGCGGGAACCAACCAGTGATTAGCCGTGCTGTGACAGAGCGCGTGAGCGTAGTTTTCACTGCGAGGATGGGATGTAGCCTTCGGCCAGTGTGATGCCTCCAGACGATTAGCCATGCGAGTGACAGCATAAAGGACCATTTTCCAGAGAGGATACAAAGTAGCCATCGTCGAACGGTGAACCCCTATACACAGCTTGCCATGGAAAGGAGTAAGAAGGATTGAGTTGAAGCAGTAGGAGAGTAGGCGTTCTTGAGCCATACAGTATCTCCACTCGCTTATCTGAAATTCCCACCAATGAATCTGCATAAGTATTCTATCCCTTTTATTATTTCTATTTTTTTATTTCTATTTTTGAAACCATAAACCAATTTAGTCTGCCTAACTGAGATTTACAAGGTGACCATAGCTTGCTTCATACCAACAATCTCTGTGGGATCGACCCTTACTCACGTAAGGTTTATTACTTGGATGACCCAGTATACTTGCTGGTTAGTTGAACGGAGTTGTGAATTCAAACAGAGCCAATTATTAAATTTCATACAAGTACAAAGACAATAGATCACAATTTCGTCCACCACCTGCGCGCTCGCATGGGGTGATTTTTTTTTTATGCAGTACGCAGAATGCAATGAATGTTATGCACAATTCCAGGTTCAATCAAAATTCAAAAATAGACTAAACTAAAAAAGGAACGATCATACCATGGTGGGTTGTCTCCCACCTAGCACTTTTGGTTAAAGTCCTTAAGTTGGACATTTGATGAGCTTCCTGTTATGATGGCTTGTGCAAAATCTCCACCAATGTTTGGAATGCCAACAGCCTCCGGGGTCCTAAACAAGGCACGTAAAGCCCTCACGTGAGTTCAAACAGGCTTCAAGGATCCCGGGGTGTTTAATGTCAAAATAGATTCTAGGATCCCAAACTTTACTTTTACACCCATTTTTGTCTTGATATGCATTTTTCCAGCTGGGTGGTGAGCAATCTGAATTCTCACTGCATCGACCAAATAGCTTCTGAGACCCATTCAATTGAGCTTGACACCAATCCTTGCACTTCAGATTGAAGCGTGGAACCTTATTGGATTTTTGATGAGCGGATAATTTATACGCTTTTTGGCATTATTTTTCAGTATGTTTTTAGTAGATTTTAGTTAGTTTTTATTATATTTTTATTAGTTTTTATTTAAAATTCACTTTTCTGGACTTTACTATGAGTTTATGTATTTTTCTATGATTTCAGGTATTTTCTGGCTGAAATTGAGGGACCTGAGCAAAAATCTGATTTAGAGGCTGAAAAAGGACTGCAGATGCTGTTGGATTCTGACCTCCCTGCACTCGAAGTGGATTTTCTGGAGCTACAGAAGCCCAATTAGCACGTTCTCAATTGCGTTGGAAATTAGACATCCTGGGCTTTCCAGCAATGTATAATAGTCCATACTTTGCCCGAGATTTGATGGCCCAAACCAGCGTTGCAAATCAGCTTCAGAATTCCCGGCGTTTAACGCCGGAACTGGCACAAAAATTGGAGTTAAACGCCCAAACTGGCATAAAAGCTGGCGTTTAACTCCAGAAAAAGTCTCTACACATGAAAGCTTCAATGCTCAGCCCAAGCACACACCAAGTGGACCCCGGAAGTGGATTTTTACGTCATTTACTCATTTCTGTATATCCTAGGTTACTAGTTCACTATTAATAGGACCTTTTGACATTGTATCTGGACCTCATGACACTTTACACGTTTCTTATTGTATCTTCTACGGCATGAGTCTCTAAACCCCATGGTTGGGGGTGAGGAGCTCTGCTATGTCTTGATGGATTAATGCAATTACTACTATTTTTCATTCAATCATGCTTGCTTCTATTCTAAGATATCACTTGTTCCTAAACCTGATGAATGTGATGATCCGTGACACTCATCATCATTCTCACCTATGAACGTGTACCTGACAACCACCTCCGTTCTACCTTAGATTGAGTAGATATCTCTTAGATTCCTTAATCAGAATCTTCGTGGTATAAGCTAGAATTGATGGCGGCATTCAAGAGAATCCGGAAGGTCTAAACCTTGTCTGTGGTATTCTGAGTAGGATTCAAGAATTGAATGACTGTGACGAGCTTCAAACTCCTGAAGGCTGGGCGTTAGTGACAGACGAAAAAGAATCACTGGATTCTATTCCGACCTGATTGAGAACCGACAGATGAATAGCCGTGCTGTGATAGAGCGCGTTGAACATTTTCACTGAGAGGATGGGAGGTAGCCATTGACAATGGTGAAACCCTACATACAGCTTGCCATGGAAGGAGCATTGCGTGCTTGAAGAAGAAGACAGTAGGAAAGCAGAGATTCAGAAGATAGAGCATCTCCAAAACCTCAACCTGTTCTCCATTACTGCAAAACAAGTATCTATTTCATGTTCTTTTACTCATCACAATTAAACCTGAGAATTATTGATATCCTGACTAAGAGTTACAAGATAACCATAGCTTGCTTCAGGCCGACAATCTCCGTGGGATCGACCCTTACTCACGTAAGGTATTACTTGGACGACCCAGTGCACTTGCTGGTTAGTTGTGCGGAATTGCAAAAGTGTGATTGCAATTTCGTGCACCAATTTTGCATACCAACTCTGAGTACCATCCATTTTCCTCTTACTCTTGAAGCCACATAGAGCTCTAAGCTGGCCATCTATTTCAAGCAAGCCATATTTAAGTGGAAAAGTAAAGATAAAAGTCAAGGATTTTACCCACTTGAAGTTGGGTTGGGTGGTAGTGGCCTTGGGATAGGTGTTTTCAGTGGTTCTGCAAGCTCTACTCCCTTGTATTCCTCTGTGAATTCCTCCACTTCTTTGCAAACTTCTTCAATTTCAACCATGTCTTGATCAACGTCCTCGATTTCTTCCTCATCACTAAAGTCATAAATTGGAGGTTGAGAAAAGTCTACCTCAGCATCGTCTTCATATTCACTTGGGAAAGGTTCTTCTGTCTCAAAGAAGTCACTTGCGGATGCAAGTTCATTACTAGGAGAACTTGACTCGTGATTATCATTATCGAGGAAACTCGCGTCTTGGGTTGTTCCATCTAGTTCTTCATAAGATACCTGCTTTGGGGGTTGTGCACTGTCCTCCTTAGCATCAACTGTAATTTCCTTGACGGCATTTTCCACAACTCTGGATTCCCATGGAGGTTCAGCATCTCTTAAGTCTTCAACTAATTCTGCTTCTTCTTGGATAATTTGGGCTTCCTCAAATTGTTCCAGTACAAATTCATGCTCCTTACTGTCCACCGGAGTTTCTAGGATCTCCTTCATGCTATGTTCTTCATGAGATTGCCCACATGAAGCCATGGGAGTTTCTTGAGTATCCGAATGTCGAGGAGGTAATCGACTTATCGCTTGGTCCAGTTGGCGAAGGGTTGCATTAAGTTTTTCCACTGTTTCCTTGAAACGCTCCCTTGATTCTTAAGGTGATGGATATAGACATGGTACATAAGGAAGTGGTGGTTTTTGGGAGTAATTGGATTGGAATTGGGGTGGGTAAGGGTCATACGGGGGTGAATGGTGAAAAGGGGCTTGTGAGTATGGTGGACTAAAGCTATGTTGAGGAGATGGTTTATAAGCATAAGGTGGGGCTTGTTGGTAACTACAAGGGGGTCCACCATATCTATTGTCTTGGCATGCATTGTAGAATGGTCTTCGTCCATGATGTCATAGAAGGTGTTGTTGCCTAAAGGGTTGATCAGATCATCGCGGCTCCGTCCATCTTTGATTGCCTTGACCTTGATGCATGTTCTTGTTATAGCTTCCATTCCTTTCAACAAAATTAGAACCAAACTCAAAGCGAGAGGGGTGAGAACTCATAATAGCTAATAGAAATAAAAAGGAAAAACAAAAACAAATAAACAAGTAAAAGAAAAATATTTACAATAACCAATAATAAGGCACACGTTTGCAATTCCCCGACAACGGCGCCATTTTGACGATCGGATTTTCTATCAGTAAAGAAATATAAAAATATAATCGCGTTGTAAGTATAGTTTCTAAACCAACAAAGAATCCTTTCGTACAAAAGTTTTGTTTTTCACTTAAGCAAACCCAATAAAAATAAATAACCAAAGTATTCAAACCTCGGGTCGTCATCTCAAGGAATTGCAGGGAAGTATGATTTATTATTGGTTATGGAAAAAGATATATATTTTTTGGGTTTTTGAAATAGAGAACAAGTAATTTAAATAGCAAGAAAAATAAATTAATAATTAAGAAAACTCTTGGCGAGGTATGAGAATTAGAATTCCTATCCTAGTTATCCTTATCAATGGTGATGAGAATTATAGTTTGCTCCCACTAAGTCAAGTGGTTAAATTAAATTAACACCTAAAGTTCTAGTCAACTCCTAAGGAAAGACTAGAGTTATAGGAATCTAAATCAATCAGCAAAGATATCAATTATCAATCACAATAAGTCTGACAACTCAAGAGTTACTAATTAATCAACCAAAGCCAAGAATGTAGAAAGCTAAATACAAATCATATATCTGAAAATATCTCAAATTGCATTAATTAAGAAAATCCTAACATGAAAAGTTCATAAGCCAATTTGGAAACATAAATCATATAAAAGCATTAGAGTATCTAAGAATGGAAGAGAAACATAAATTAAAGTGACATTGAACCTGTAATTGATGAGGTCATAACTTAAACATAATAGAAATCCTAAATCCTAATCCTAAGAGAGAGGAGAGAACCTCTCTCTCTAAAAACTACATCTAATCCTAAAATTGTGAATTATGAATGTTGTATATGAATTGTTGTTTATGAATGGATGTATTCCCCCACTTTATAGCCTCTAATCTGTGTTTTCTGGGCTTAGATTTAGACCGAAAAGGGTCTAGAAATTGCTGGGGACGATTTCTGCAATTTTCTGCACGTGGGGTTCGTCACGCGTTCGCGTGGGTCACGCATCCGCGTCATTTGGAGTTTTGCTCTTCTGTGCGTCTGCGTCAGTCACACGTTTGCGTCAATTGCGTTCTGCTCATGGCAAGCGTCCTCGTCGTCCATGCGTTCGCGTCGATGCTTTTTGCGCTAAGCACGCGTCCGCGTCGTCCACGCGTTTGCGTCGCTGCTTTTTGGTGCACGAAATTGTAAATCACACTTTTCACAACTCGTACCACTAACCAGCAAGTGCACTGGGTCATCCAAGTAATACCTTACGTGAGTAAGGGTCAAATCCCACAGAGATTGTTGGCTTGAAGCAAGCTATGGTTATCTTGTAACTCTTAGTCAGGATGATAAAAATTCTCAGTTTTGATTGGTAGTAAATAAAAAGCTTGGATTAAATAATACTTGTTATGCAGTAAAGAAGAATATGTTGGAGTTTTGGAGATGCTTTGTCTTCTGAATCTCTGCTTTCCCCATGTCTTCTTCTTCACGCACGCAAGGTTCCTCCTATGGCAAGCTATTTGTTGGTGGATCACCGTTGTCAATGGCTACCATCCGTCCTCTCAGTGAAAATGGTCCAGGTGCGCTGTCGCCACACGACTAATCATCTGTCGGTTCCCACTTATGCTAGAAGAGGATCTATTGATCCTTTTGCGTTTGTCACTACGCCCAACCCTTGTGAGTTTGAAGCTCGTTACAGTCATTCAATCCCTGAATCCTACTCGGAATACCACAAACAAGGTTTAGACTTTCTGGATTCTCAAGAATGCTGCCAATGGATTCTAGCTTATACCACGAAGACTCTGATTAAGGAATCCAAGAGATACTCATTCAATCTAAGGTATAACGGAGGTGGCTGTCAGGCACGCGTTCATAGATTGAGAATGGTGATGAGTGTCACAGATCATCACATTCATCATATTGAAGTGCGAATGAATATCTTAGATAGAAACAAACGTGTTTGAATAGAAAACAGAAATAATTGCATTAATCCATCGAGACACAGCATAGCTCCTCACCCCCAACAATGGAGTTTAGAGACTCATGCCATCAAAAAGTACAAAGTTCAGATCTAAAATGTCATCCGGTATAGAATAAATCTCTAAAAGTTGTTTAAATACTAAACTAGTAACCTAGGTTTATAGAAAATGAGTAAACTAAGATAGATAGTGCAGAAATCCACTTCTGGGGCCCACTTGGTGTGTGCTGGGGCTGAGACTTGAGCTTTTCACGTGCCTGGGCTGTTTTGGAGTTAAACGTCAGGTTGTAACCTGTTTTGGGCGTTTAACTCCAATTTGCAACCTGTTTCTCGCGTTTAACGCCAGAATATAATGGAACATGGAACTGACGTTAAATGCCAGTTTACGTCGTTTATCTTCGAGCAAAGTATGGACTATTATATATTTCAGGAAAACCCTGGATGTCTACTTTCCAACCCAATTGAGAGCGCACCAATTGGACTCCTGTAGCTCAAAAAATTGATTTTGAGTGCAGGGAGGTCAGAATCCAACAACATCAGTAGTCCTTTTTCAGCATGAATCAGATTTTTGCTAAGATCCCTCAATTTTAGCCAGAAAATACTTGAAATCACAGAAAAACACACAAACTCATAGTAAAGTCCAGAAATATGAATTTTGCATAAAAACTAATAAAAACATACTAAAAAGTAGCTAGAACCTACTAAAAACTACCTAAAAACAATGCCAAAAAGCGTATAAATTATCCGCTCATCACATCACCAAACTTAAATTGTTGCTTGTCCCCAAGCAACTGAGAATCAAATAGGATAAAAAGAAGAGAATATACTATAAATTCCAAAATATCAATGAAGCATAGTTCTAATTAAATGAGAGGGACTAGTAGCTTTTTGCTTCTGAACAGTTTTGGCATCTCACTTTATCCTTTGAAGTTTAGAATGATTGGCATCTCCATGAACTCAGAATTCAGATAGTGTTATTGATTCTCCTAGTTTAGTATGTTGATTCTTGAACACAGCTTCTTTATGAGTCTTGGTCGTGGCCCTAAGCACTTTGTTTTCCAGTATTACCACCGGATACATAAATGCCACAGACACATAATTGGGTGAACCTTTTCAGATTTTGACTTAGCTTTGCTAAAGTCCCCAATTAGAGGTGTCTAGAGTTCTTAAGCACACTCTTTTGCTTTGGATCACGACTTTAACCACTTAGTCTCAAGCTTTCACTTGGACCTGCATGCCACAAGCACATGGTTAGGGACAGCTTGATTTAGCCGCTTAGACCTGGATTTAATTCCTTGGGCCCTCCTATCCATTGATGCTCAAAGCCTTGGATCCTTTTTACCCTTGCCTTTTGGTTTTAAGGGCTATTGGCTTTTTCTGCTTGCTTTTTCTTTTTCTTTTATATTTTTTTCGCCATTTTTTTTTGCAAGCTTTTGTTATTCACCGCTTTTTCTTGCTTCAAGAATCAATTTTATGATTCTTCAGATTATCAATAATGTTTCTCTTGTTCATCATTCTTTCAAGAGCCAACAATTTTAACATTCAATAAATTCAATATAAAAAATATGCACTGTTCAAACATTCATTCAGAAAATAAAAAGTATTGTCATCACATTAATATAATTAAACTAATTTCAAGGATGAATTCGAAACTCCAGTACTTCTTATTCTTTTGTTTTTAGAACATTTTTCATTTAAGAGAGGTGAAGGATTCATGGAGTTATTCATAGCTTTAAGATATAGACACTAGACAATAATGATCATGTAGTAAAGACACAAAACATAGACAAACATAAAGTATGAAAATCGAAAAAAAAAACAGAAAAATAAGAACAAGGAAGTTAAGGAATGAGTCCACCTTAGTGATGGCGGCTTGTTCTTCTTCTTGAAGATCTAATGGTGCTCCTCTATGTCTCTTCCTTGCCTTTGTTGCTCTTCCCTCAAGGCTCATTGATCTGCAATCAAATGCTCTACCACTGAACTATGGACCCTTGAGATGAACCTCTCCATCTCTCATGACTCAGATGTGGAAGCAACTGCCTTCCCTTTCCTCTTTCTAGAGGTTTCTCTGGCCTTAGGTGCCATAAATGGTTATGGAAAAATAAAAACCAACGCTTTTTCCACACCAAACTTAAAAGGTTTGCTCGTCCTCGAGCAAAAGAAGAAAGAAGGAAGTAGAAGGAGAAATGGAAGAGATGGAGGTGTGTGAATGGGTGGGTTTGGGAGGGAAATGGTTTGAATTTGAATGGTGAGGTAGGTGGGGATCTTGTGGGGTCCACAGATCCTGAGGTGTCAAGGATTTCTCATTCCTGCACCATTTAGGCGTGTAGAACGTCCTCTTAGTGCAATCCTGGCGTTTAACGCCAGACTGCTGCTTGTCTTTGGCGTTATACGCCAGCTTGCAGCCTGTTTCTGGCATTTAACGCCAGCTTGATGCTCCTTTCTGGCGTTAAACGCCAGTCTGATGCTTCTTACTGGCATTTAAATGCCAGTAAGCTTATCCTCTAGGGTGTGCTATTTTTAATACTGTTTTTGATTTTGCTTTAATTTTTGTAGTTGTTTTTGTGACTTCACATGATCATCAACCTAAAGAAATCACAAAATAACAATGGAATTTTAACATAGATAGATAAAACTGGGTTGCCTCCCAATAAGCGCTTCTTTATCGTGTTTAGCTGGACTATTACTGAGCTTTAATCCAGTTTCAGTCTTGAATGGCAAAAAGTTGCTCATCCAGAAAGGTTTCAGAGATCTCAGTAAGAGGGAGGGATGTCCCTTCTATTGGTTCTATTCGGGACAGGTGATCTGCTACTTGGTTCTCTGTCCCTTTTCTGTCTCTTATTTCTATATCAAACTCTTGCAGAAGCAACACCCATCTTATGAGCCTGGGTTTTGAATCCTGCTTTGTGAGTAGATATTTAAGAGCAACATGGTCAGTATGCACAATCACTTTTGATCCTACTAAATAGGATCTAAACTTGTCAATGGCATAAACCACTGCAAGCAATTCCTTTTCTGTGGTTGTGTAGTTCTTCTGCGCATCATTTAGAACACGGCTGGCATAATAAATGATGTGCAGAAGCTTGTCATGCCTCTGTCCCAACACTCCACCAATGGCATGATCACTGGCATCACACATTAATTCAAATGGTAATGTCCAGTCTGGTGCAAAGATGACTGGTGCTGTGACCAGCTTAGCTTTCAGAGTCTCAAACGCCTGCAGACACTCCTTATCAAAGAAAAATGGTGTATCAGCAGCCAGCAGATTGCTCAGAGGTTTTGCAATTTTCAAAAAATCCTTAATAAACCTCCTATAGAATCCTGTATGCCTTAGAAAGCTTCTGATTTCCTTAACATTGGCAGGTGGTGGTAATTTTTCAATTACCTCTACCTTAGCTTGATCCACCTCTATTCCCTTGTTCGAAATTTTGTACCCAAGGACAATTCCTTCAATCACCATAAAGTGACATTTCTCCCAGTTTAAAACCAGGTTAGTCTCTTGGCACCTCTTTAGAACAAGTGCTAGATGGTCAAGACAGGAGCTGAATGAGTCTCCAAATACTGAAAAGTCCTCCATAAAGACTTCCATAAATTTTTCCACCACATTAGAGAAAATAGAGAGCATGCACCTTTGAAAGGTTGCAGGTGCATTGCACAGTCCAAATGGCATCCTTCTGTATGCAAATACTTCATATGGACATGTGAATGCTATTTTCTCTTGATCCTGAGGATCTACTACAATTTGGTTATAACCTGAATATCCATCTAGAAATCAGTAGTAATCATGATCTGCTAGTCTTTCTAGCATCTGTCTATGAATGATAAAGGAAAATGATCCTTTCTGGTAACTATATTGAGCCTTCTGTAATCAATACACATACGCCACCCTGTAACTGTTCTTGTAGGAACCAGTTCATTCTTTTCATTATGAACCACTGTCATGCCACCCTTCTTAGGGACGACTTGGATAGGGCTTACCCAGGGGCTACCAGAAATAGGATAAATAATCCCAGCTTCTAGTAATTTAGTGACCTCCTTCTGCACCACCTCCTTCATGGCTGGATTCAACCGCCTCTGTGGTTGAACCACTGGCTTAGCGTTATCCTCCAATAGGATCTTGTGCATGTATCTGGCTGGGCTAATACCCTGAAGATCACTGATGGACCACCCAAGAGCTGTCTTGTGTGTCCTCAGCACTTGAATTAGTGCTTCCTCTTCCTGTGGCTCTAAGGTAGAGCTTATGATTACAGGAAAAGTGCCACCTTCTCCCAAAAATGCATATTTCAGGGATGGTGGTAATGGTTTGAGCTCGGGTTTAGGAGGTTTCTCCTCTTCCTGAGGGATTTTCAGAGGTTCTATTATTCTCTCTGGTTCCTCTAGATCAGGCTGAACATCTTTAAAGATATCCTCTAGCTCTGATTCGAGACTCTTAGTCATATTGACCTCTTCCACCAGAGAGTCAATAATATCAGTGCTCATGCAGTCATTTGGGGTGTCTGGATGCTGCATAGCTTTGACAACATTCAACTTAAACTCGTCCTCATTGACTCTCAAGGTTAATTCCCCTTTTTGGACGTCAATGAGGGTCCGTCCAGTTGCTAGGAAGGGTCTTCCTAGAATGAGAGTTGCACTCTTGTTCTCCTCCATTTCCAGCACTACAAAGTCAATGGGAAAGGCAAATGGCCCAACCTTGACAATCATGTCTTCAATCACGCCTGATGGGTATTTAATGGAGCCATCAGCAAGTTGGAGACATATCCGGGTTAGTTTGACTTCTTCAGTCAAACTAAGCTTTTTGATAGTGGATGCAGGTATTAGGTTGATACTTGCTCCAAGATCACATAGAGTTTTCTTGGTACAAGTACCCTCTAATGTGCAAGGTATCATGAAGCTTCCGGGATCTTTAAACTTCTCTGGTAAGCTTTTCAGAATAACTGCACTGCATTGTTCAGTGAGGTAAACTTTTTCAGTTTCTCTCCAATCCTTCTTATGACTTAAGATCTCTTTCATGAACTTAGCATAAGAGGGTATTTGCTCAAGTGCCTCTGCAAACAAAATCTTTATTTCAAGAGTCCTGAGATAGTCTACAAAGTGGGCCAATTGCTTATCCTGTTCCGCTTGGCGGAGTTTCTGAGGATAAGGTATTTTGGCTTTGTATTCCTCAACCTTAGTTGCTGCAGATTTATTTCCTACAGATGTGGTTGGAGAAGCCTTTTTAGAGGGGGTTGCTATCAGCACTTGTATATGTCTGATCCCTCACTGGCATTTGAATGCCAGGGTTGGAAGCTGGATTGGTGTTGGACGCCAACTCCTTACCTGTTTCTGGCATTTGAACGCCAGAACTAAGCTTCCCTTGGGCGTTTAATGCCAACTCCTTGCCTGTTTGTGGCGTTTGAACGCTAGAACTGAGCATGAGTTGGGCGTTTAACGCTAGCTCTCCACCCTTTTCTGGCGTTTGAGCACCAGAATTATTCCTCTCTGGGCTCTTACTGTCCTCAGAGGGATTTTGGGTAGCAGTTTGTTCATTTCTTGGCTTCCTGCTACCTTAAAGTGAGGTATTTAATGTTTTCCCACTTCTTAATTGAACTGCTTGACGCTCTTCTGTTATTTGTTTTGATAATTGCTATTCTGTTTGCTTTAGCTGTACTTCCATATTCATATTAGCCATTCTTGTGTCTTGAAGTATCTCCTTGAATTCGGCTAGCTGTTTTGTTAGAAAATCTAATTGCTGATTGAATTCAGTAACTTGTTCTACAAGACTGAGTTCAGCAATTACTGTTTTAGCCTCTTCTTTCATGGAAGATTCACTGCTTAGGTACAGATGCTGATTTTTGGCAACTGTATCAATGAGCTCTTGAGCTTCTTCAATCGTCTTTCTCATGTGTATAGATCCACCAGCTGAGTGGTCCAAAGACATCTAAGCTTTCTCTGTAAGCCCATAATAGAAGATGTCTAACTGCACCCACTCTGAAAACATTTCAGAGGGGCATTTTCTTAGCATCTCTCTGTATCTCTCCTAGGAATCATAAAGAGATTCATTATCTCCTTGTTTAAAGCCTTGGATGTTCAGCCTTAGCTGTGTCATCCGTTTTGAAGGGAAGTATTGATTCAAGAATTTTTGTGACAGCTGTTTCAATGTCCTTATGCTAGTCTTAGGTTGGTTATTTAACAACCTCTTAGTTTGGTCTTTTACAGCAAATGGAAATAGTAACAATCTGTAGACATCCTGATCTACTTCCTTATCATATACTGTGTCAGCAATTTATAAAAACTGTGCCAGAAACTCTGTAGGTTCTTCCTGTGGAAGAACAGAATATTGGCAACTTTGCTACACCATGATAATGAGCTGAGGATTCAACTCAAAACTACTGACTCCGATGGAGGGTATACATATACTATTCCCATATGAAGCAGTAGTGCGGTGAGCATATGAC